>NC_079191.1:169144882-169453096 GCF_029499605.1 Hyla sarda
TGTTGTCTCTTTAACAAAAATGGGCACCCCAACCAAACAAAACAAAAATGCTAATATCATGGTAAGTAACATTGTAGTTTTTTTCTCTTGCTCTAAAATTTGATTTAAAGAGGACCTGTTAGAAGCAGTTAAATGGTTAAATTAAACCCATGGCCACTGACCAGATAGGAATAGGCATTATGATTAGTTCTATACCTTATTTTTTCCATATTCTGTTCATGCAGGAAACAAATAGCATTTATCTTAAGGGAGTTCTGGCTCAACCGGTGATTTGCTGAACAAGCCGTCACTGAAGGCCTTCTCCCAGGATGGGGACTGGAGTTTTCCAAGCAGTGCCCCAGCAGTCGGACCCCCCGTGATCAAAATCTTATTCCCTATCCTGTGGATAGAGGATTGTTTTTATTCCCATTTAATATAAAATCCCTTTAATATAAAAAGGTGGCACAAGTGCCCAGAAGGCATTCCACAGTGTTGCAAGTGCCCAGACTTTCCCAACACCTTACCTTCTTTCTTCGACTTCCCCAAGCCCACTCCTACCCACTAACTCAGCTGTGACTGACAGCTTGTCACATTTTTATTTTCAGAATTTACACAAAAAATACTATGTTCCACCAGGGGCGTAGCTTGTAGCTTTGGGGCCCCGATGCAAAATCTGCAACAGGGCCCCATATGCCAATTATTGTACTGCTCTCTTATGGGGCAGATGATTCCTATTCTCACACTGCTCTCTAATAGTATAGCAGTATGTGGGCATAACCCACTTACTGTAAGCTACTATTACAATGCTGCGTCTGCTCCCAATAAATTTATGACCATTGCTGTCCGCTTCTACCATGTGTGTCCAATTCTGCCCGCTCCCTGCAACATGTGTCCAATATCGCTCGCTCTTGCTATTATTTATGCAAATAACCCCATTTACATTATCTACCAGCTTTTCTAGGCTTCTGAATGGCAGATATGCTTAGTATAGCAACCACATGGCCACCATTGCAGGGATAATTATATGATTTCTGAAGCTTGCATGTGCATAAAGGTATTCAACTATAAGCAGATATGCCATTCAGGAGCATGGAAAAGCTAGGTCAGATATTCTCATCTAGCTTTTCTGTTCTGAATTGCATATCTTCATATACTTGGATCAATTTATTCCCATGCAAACTTCACAAATCGTATGATTCCTGCAATGGCGGCCATGTGGTTGCTGTTCTAAGCAGATGTGCCATTTAGGACCTTGAGAAAGCTGTGTGTGACAGTCAGACCAGGTAAAGACTCTTTACTCTGTAATCATTACAGGGTCTAACTGTCAAACACTGCTGTAAGCAGATGTGCCATTCAGGAGCATGGAAAAACTGGGTAAGAAAACTCCTGCTCCTGAAAGGCAAATCTGCACCACTATAGAAATGTCACTGATGTAGTCAGTGGTCTGGTTGGTGGGCAGTTGGGTATATATATATTTATGTCCAGTCAGCGGCCATTGTATAATGTCACATAACATTCTGGTACACTAGTACCAGATGATGGCAGGTAGATAAGACAGCAAGAGGTTGCATGTGCGCATTGGACACAGCATGACGCCAGCCCCGGGTGAGCTCAGTCAGCTGGGACTCGGGACGGAAATCTGAGGGTGTAAAAATAACTTTTATAGGCCGGGCCAATGGTGTGGGAATGTGTGTGGAATTTGCGGGACATTATGCCATGTTACCCTTTGCTACTTAAAAGAAATGGGACATGTAGTAAATTAACCCCACTTCTGTTGAACATCACTCCATACCCTCAAGGCCAGTAATTATCTTCTGTGGAGGGGGCACGCAGGGATAGACTATGTTCATAGTGTAAAATATTCGGAATGGCCACCTGGAAAACACGTGCAAACTTTTCGCACATTTGAATAATACGCTAGGACCACTTGGAAATAGATGGCAATGCATTTCCATGCTAAATCCAAAAGAATAAACACATTTGTTCTTTTTGTGGACTTCGGAATTATGATTTCCGTGGCAGAAACATGTTTTTGTCATGGAAATTCCACTATGTGAACAGTGCAGCAGAATTCCATTGAAATCAATAGGAATCTGCTGCAGCCGAATGTCCGTCCAGAACGTACACTAAATATGTTTGGCAGCTGCCACTGGCCTTCTGTCTGGCTCTGCAGCTTGCCTGAAGCAGGGTTAAACAAGAAAAAAATCCACCCGCCCTGTGCTCGGAACTACATGTCTTGGGTGTTAGGTGATATGAATTCCACACCACTGTAGTATTATTATTTGATAACTATGCACGTAAACATTTTGTGTGTTTTTAGAGGGGACATATTTCTTGTGGCTTGTGCCCATGATTGTTTAAGACAATAGCAATGTCCTTAGCATGCCACTCTACCTGAATTGGCTGAATGTGACCGTATTTCTACACTTTGTGGGTGAAGAAAGCTACTCATCAGTTATTGTGGACTCAGGCTGCTGCTGATAGAGCTGGTACTGCTCCTGCCACCCCACCCCTCCCCAGCAGCCATGGCAGTGGAAGGTGAGCACAGGGGGGGCCCTGATTTAGACCTGCGAGAGGATGCACAATAGCTCCCTCTCAGTGGGTGTAAAAAAGGCCCTACTTTGTGGCAGTAGCGAGGGTCCAATAAGGTGGAGATCTAGAAGTCATCCCGCTGCCGAGTAGTGACAATTCGGCTGTCACTACGCAAGCAAGTGAGCATGCATCGCGCCATTTGTGCAAGTGACTCAGAGGGACTCCCTGCCTCCATCTCCACTGCATACTACCACGGTATGTCTGGGTCCTCTGTCTCGCCTTCCTCATAACCCTCTAGCTCATCTTGCTGCTCCTGCTCCTCCTCTCCTGTCAGATTACTAGGAAAACAGTCCATTTGGTGAAACCTAAACTGTGCTCCACTGTGCCCCTGCCCCTCCTCCTCCAGTACAGCCCCCACAGGGCTCATGTGGCCGTGAGATGAAGGTACCATGTCTCCAGTGCCCTGACCAGCCATCGTTTACAACACTTGTTGTAAGAAATGAAGAAGTGGAATTGCGTTGTTCATCCCGTAATCCTGGTGACTTCCTAATAATGTGGCTCCTCAAAGGGCCTGAGCAAACGGCAGGTTTCACGTATGAGCTGCCACTGGTTCACGTTGAAGTTACACAGGGGAGTACCCCTATTGTTAGGATGAATTGCAAATTAGGGGAACACTTCAGGAACTGCTTCTCAACCAGATTGAACACGTGTGTCATGCAGGGTGCATGGCTTAGCCTTCCCAGGCGCAGTGCATGCAAGATGTTCTTCCCGTTGTCAGTCACCATGGTTCCCATTTCCAGTTTTCGTGGAGTAAGCCATGCTCCAATTTCTTTACAAATTACTGTTAGCAGTTCCTCCCCTGTGTGACTCCGTTCGCCAAGGCAAACCATGTGAAGAACAGCGTGACACCGCCGTGCCCTGCACACATGGTATGCTGAAGGGCCACTGTGACTTGTCTGTGCAGTGGAGGCTGAGGACACGGAGGATGAGGAGGCGGAGTCACACACTGTCACAGGACCAATGGCCTGAGAGCGTGGAGGAGAAGGCGGCGTGACCCGTCCAAGTTGGTGTTGTGGTGGTGCAGGAACCACATTCACCCAGTGAGTCGTAAAAGACATGTTTTTTCCCTGACTATAGTTACAGCTCCAGATGTTGGCACTGCCGTGCACTTTGGTACACACCAACACGCTCAAGGACTGGCCCACCTTCTCTTCCACAAAATTGTGCAGGGCGGGTACTGCCTTCTTTGCAAAGAAATGATGGCTTGGCACTCTCCACCTCAGCTCGGCAAAAGCCATCAGTTCTCTGAAAGGTGCAGAGTCCACCACTTGAAAAGGGAGGGACTGCAGCACCAGAAACTTGGACAGGAGCCCATTCAGCTTCTGCGCCATTGGATGAGTGGGTGCATACTGTTGTCTCTTGAACATTGCTTCGCCGATGGATTGTTGGCGGAATGGCTGAATAAAAGTAGGAGGAGCAGGAGCATCTGGAGCAACAGAAGGAGTGTATGACACACAGCTCCCTTCGGTACTGGGTGATGCAGCAGGCTGGACCACTACATCGGAGCTACGGTTCTCCCAGGCTACTTTACGGTGGCGAAGCATATGTTGACGCAGGCCCATGGTCCGGGCCCTGTCAACTGAGGTTTGTGTCTGAGGAACCCAATGACTGTTGACTGGGGGTATCAGATGTCACTTGTGATGAAGTGTATGACCTTGTTAACCAATCGATGATGGCAGATGGGTTGCTGGTCAAGACACGACTGCTAGGTGATACTGGGAGCTCAGGCCTCTTGCTGCGACTCCTGCTACCACTCACCCCTAGTCTGCTGCAACATCTGCCTGATGAATTTAGGCCTCTACCACTCCTCACGTGCATGTCCTGGCACTTCTCTGCCTGTCATACTTAGTGCGTATTTGAGGGAGTACAATACGCTTCACTACGCTTAAAACAGTATTTGTCTGGAACAGCAGGTGTGTACTTTTGGCTGTCCTTTCACAGTATCTAGGCCCTTAACAGATTAACAGGTACAAAATAGTACACTACTTAGAAGCAGGTATGTGGTATGCACTTATGAGGGTAGAAAAATGCGCTACAGTACGCTTAATAAACGTATTGGAGTAAAACACCAGCTGGTGATTACTTTATGTTGTCCTTTCAAAGTATGTAGGCCCTTGACAGATTATCAGGTATAAAATAGTGCACTACTTAGATGTGATGTGAGTAGAAGCCTTGACAGAGGAATGGCTGTGGATATAGTGTTTCTGGATTTTGCTAAAGCGTTTGATACTGTCCCTCATAGACGTCTGACAGGCAAGTTAAGCTCTTTGGGCTTGGAAACTTTAGTTTGTAACTGTATTGAACACTGGCTCATGGATCGTACCCAGAGAGTGGTGATCAATAATTCATACTCTGATTGGTCCACGGTTATTAGTGGTGTACCCCAAGGTTCCGTACTGGCCCACTGTTTTTTAATTTATTTATCAATCATATAGAGGATGGTATTAACAGCTCTGTTTCTATCTTTGCAGATGACACTAAGCTTTGTAGCACAGTACAGTCTTTAGAGGATGTGCATAAGTTACAAGATGACTTGGATAGACTAAGTGTCTGGGCATCCACTTGGCAAATGAGGTTTAATGTGGATAAATGTATAGTTATGCATCTGGGTACAAATAACATACATGCGTCATATGTCTTAGGGGGGATTAAACTGGCAGAGTTATTGGCAGAGAAGGACCTGGGTGTACTTGTGGATCACAGACTTCAGAATAGCATGCAATGTCAGGCTGCTGCTTCCAAAGCCAGCAGGATATTGTCATATATCAAAAGAGGCATGGACTCGAGGGACAGGGACATAATACTCCCCCTTCATAATACTCCCCCTTTATAAAGCATTGGTACAGCCTCACCTGGAATATGCTGTTCAGTTTTGGGCACCAGTCCATAAAAGGGACACTGCGGAGCTGGAAAGGGTGCAGAGACTTGCGACAAAACTAATATGGGGCATGGAACATTTTAGCTACGAGGAATGATTAAAGGAGTTACAATTGTTTAGTCTTGAGAAGAGATGTTTAAGGGGGATATGATAAATGTATAGTCTAGTGGTTTAGTCTAAAGGGGCGACACGCCTTCTTTACCATAAGAACTTGGAATTTATGGAACAGTCTACCTCAGGAACTGGTCACAGCAGGAACAATTAATAGCTTTAAAACAGGGTTAGATACATTCCTGGAACAAAATAACATTAATGTTTATGCAGAATTATAGAACAACATCCCTTCCCCTTATCCCCTTACACCTTTCCCTTCAATTCCCTGATTGAATTTGATGGACGTATGTCTTTTTTCAACCATACTAACTATGTAACTATGTAGGTATGGGGTATGCACTTATGAGGGCAGAAAAATGCGCTACAGTACACTTAAAAAAAGTATCTGAGTAAAAACACAAACCGGTAAATACTTTTGCCTGGACTTTCAAAGTATCTAGGCCCTTGACAAATTAACAGGTACAAAATAGTATACTACTTAGATGTACATATGTGGTATGCACTTATGAGGGCAGAAAAATGCAGTACAGTACGCTTAAAAAAACTTATTTTTGCACAACTCCAGCAGTACAGAACAGTGCTGCAGCACAAAAAAGCTGTGTACTAAACACAAATTTGCACTCTGTCAAAGACTATTAGGAATGAACTGCTGGGTATTATACAGACTAGTATAACCAGCAGATGATTTGTTGTCCTACCTCCTCTGCTAAGGTTTATGAAGTTGAGGCAGCTTGTTGAGATAGCTTGAGGCAACACACAGCTATCTGCCCCTCTCTGTAATACAATGCTGAAGAAAGTGACTGGGAGGTTAATGGCTGCAGTAAAAATCCTTTTCAGTGAAAACAAACACTGCACTCTGTCCACCAGGACGCTAATGTGACTAGGATGTGAAACGTTGCTGGAATGAGCTTTTCTGACACACACACACACACACACAGCGATGTCCGTCCTATCTCTCTGCAGTGTAATGAATAATATGACGCAAAATGGCTGCCGAATATATAGGGCTGTGACATCACAGGCGTGACTGGCTGCTGATAGGCTGCATAGGACGAATAATCGTCACTATATTCGCGAAATATTGTGAATTCGAATATGGTCCCTGCCGCTCATCACTAGTCCTAAGCTGATCTGAGGTGTTTTTTTTTTTTTTTTTCACTTTGCTGGATAATCCAGAGACACCAAACTGTAATCTTTCCTTGCTCTACAGTACACATTTTCCAGACTTTAGTGAAAAATAAGCCTAAAAATAGTGATCTGTTGAGTACCCCATGCACTATAACTCATCAAGGTTTTCCTGCAAAGTCCTGAAATAGCTGAATGTCTTGTTCATTGGAGTGAAACTTTTATCTGATTTCCTGCACGCACATGAGGACAATGCTCATATTTGACAGGTCAGCTTCCTATAACTTTTGTACCAACAGGTGGGCATTACATTACATTGTACTAGTTTACAAGCTTATGAGATAGCTCATTTATGGCCTATAAAGGATTAAAACACCGGAACACTTTTATAAAAAGTGATAAAATGTTCTCTCGAGGAAAGAATTGTGCTTTGACCTATCACAAATTCTCAGCTTGGTTTGGCAATCACACTTTATTCTTTGACTAGACACAGTCAACAGGATATGACAAATCTTCTAAAATGGAGGTCACATCATGCTTTCCCTTTGCTTCAAAAATCCACTGTTTAGATGTATTCTGTTAAAAAGAAAACTAATAGTTAAACAATAAAAATAATAATTATTATTATTATTGCCTGCAGTGAGTGGCTGAGCGGCACTATAACGTATTGAGTTCTGGCTATTTCTTCAAGGTGCTTGGGCCTAAGGCCATGTTCACATGGCATAAATTGTGCGAAATGTCTGTCTGGAAAACACAGGCGGACAATCACGTATTTCAATAATCCAGCAGCAATAGAATGGCAATGCACTTCTGAGTAAAATCCCCAAAAAGAATACACAAGTCCATTCTTTTTCAGGACGTTGTGACAGAAAATTGCTCCTTTTGCACAGTGAGGCAGAATACCGATAGAAATCAATGACTGCTGTGTGAGCATAGCCTAATACTTCAGACCAGACACCACTGCATCCATCGCTGAGCTGCCATCTGACCAGCTAACACCTCACAGCAGAAAGAAGAGTGCATCAAAGGCTGGGTCAGCAATTCCGGAGGCCCCAGGGGAGTGGGGGGAAGTAAGTTCTTTTTTTAATGCAGGCAGCCTGGATGTTACTTTCAAAAAACAGATTAGCGTACCCCTTTATTTCAAAGCCAAGAATGAAAAATAAATGGAAGACATGTTTAGAGGAAAGACTTTCCTCTGGAAAAGTTGCTGAGTTGCCTATAGCAACCAATCAGATTGCTTCTTTTATTTTAAAAGGAAAGAAGGAATCTGATTGGTTGCTATGGGTAACTCTGCCACTTTGCCTCTTGACAGGTTTTGAAAAATCTCCAGAGACTTTTCTTTATAAATCCATTCTTGGCTTTAGGTTCAAAAACTGTGCTAAAAAAACCCTGAACATGCACGTATACGCTTATTCTCCATGAAGCTAATTAACTTGATTTGATATATATCTAAATACCAGGGGACGAATTGTATCATGTCTACAACACATATTGTTGTACTCTCTGTACTACAGATGGAAGATAAAGTTTAAATTGTTTACACTTGTTTTACATTGCTTATTTGCTTGTAACAAAAAAAATGTCTGGTATCTGCTCTAGGCTTTCATAAAAAATAATAAAAAAAAAAACAACAAAAAGTAAATCACATTTAATATGCGACTTGTCAAAAAGCCTATGTGAGACATCTCTTCGATCGACTGTAAAAAATTGAAAAAATGTTTAAATGTTTCTTGATCACTGCCTTCAAAGACATCAGATCTGCACTCCATACTGTTAGCAAACAAGACCCTTATTGTTTTTTTTGTGTATATATATATATATATATATATATATATATATATATCTTAGAGATGAGCGAATCGAATCTGATGAATCCGGATTTGTTATGAATTCCATGAAAAATTTGATTCGCAACGAATGCGAATATCGCTGTGATTCTATAGCGCAAATCGCTTCATTAAACTCCACTTAGTGCGGTCCAGGCTCCAGGGCATCTAAAATGGCAGATCCACATGTGAGGACATGGGGCAAGGAACTCTGGGAAGGCGGGAATGAGGGTAGGCGGGATGACCCCTGAATAAAATGCAGGATGCAGCCTATCAGCAGCCAGCCACCCCTGTGATGTCACAGCCCTATATAATCGGCAGCCATATTCTGGCTTGTCACTTCATCCTTTCACTGCAGAGAGATAGGACAGCGCTGTGTGTTACACAGACAAGCTTTTTACTGCAGCGTTTCACCTAATAGTCATGTCAGCGTTCTGGTGGACAGAGAGCAGTGCATTTTTCACAGAAAATGATTTTTGCTGCAGTGATTAACCGCCCAGTCACTTTCTACAGCAGTGTATTATAGAGAGGGGCAGAGAGCTGTGTGTTGCCTCATACATTTCAACAAGCTGGCTTAGCTTGAGAAACAGCAGAGGATGGAGGAATAATTTTTCAGCGCAACTCTATGTCTTTGTTCCACAACAAATGGTCTGCTGGTTATACTAGTCTGTAGATGGTATAATACCCAGCAGTCCATTCCTAATAGTCTTTGAGAGAGTGAAATATTGGGTTTAGCACATATCGACAGTGTGCTGCTGGTGTTGTGAAAAATATGTTTTTTAAACGTACTGTAGCACATTTTTCTGCCCCCATCTAAGTAGTGTACTATTTTGTACCTGTTAATCTGTCAAGGGCCTAGATATTGTGAAAGTCCAGGCAAAAGTAATCACATTTGGTGTTTTACTCCACTACTTATTTAAGCGTACTGTAGCGCATTTTTGTGCCCACATAAGTGCAACTCACATACCTACATCTAAGCAGTGTACTATTTTATACCTGTTAGTCTGTCAAGGGCCTAGATACTGTGAAAGGACAGCCAAAAGTACACACCTGCTGCTGCTCTAGACAAATACTGTTTTAAGAGTAGTGAAGTGTATTGTACTCCCTTCATATAGGCACTAAGTATGTCAGGCAGATAAGTGGCAGGACATGCACAGAGGAGTGGCAGAGGCCTAAATTCATCAGAAGAGGTCGCAGCAGACTAGGTGCAAATGGCAGGAGTCGCAGCGAGAGGCCTGAGCTCCCGGTATCAGCTAGTGGTCGTGTCTCGACCAGCAACCCATCTGCCATCATCGAGAGGTTAACACGGTCATCCACTTCTTCACAAGTGACATCTGATACTCCCAGTCAACAGTCGGTGAGTTCCTCAGACACAACCCTCAGTTGGTATGGCCTGGGAGCAGTCCCTGTCCTCCCATTGCCTCTGTCCTATGCTGTTACCTCTCCTAAAGAAGTGTCTTGTGCTGTGGGTTCAGCTCCACTATTCAGTGAGGACAATCTAATAGAGGACAGTCAGCAGCTACTGCCCAGCCAAGAAGTGGAGGAGACATCTGCCGCTTCCTCCGCTAGGCAGGCAAGTAGTGATGAGGAGAGTGACGTTGGAGGCGGTGTTGCCAGCATTCAGGGTTCTGAAGCAGACACTGTTGAGGAACCTGAGGAGGACATCAGTGAGACACTTATTGATGATGATGATGAAGCCGATCGCAATTGAGAGCCAGGTGCAGAAGGGGCTTCATCATCAGGAGAAGAGGGTTGCAGGTTGCCCGGGAGGCAGCAGCTGAGCCAGCAAGGTTGGTATGGCCAGCTGGCCAGCAAGGTAGCATGGTTGGCAGTCAGCATGGTGGCAGAAGTGGAAATTTTTGAGCCAAACGTGCCCGGGGGAGACCACCTGCTTCGCGGCAGCCTATCTTCCTGGGAGGTAGTAAAACAGGGATTCCTGGAGACGGCGGCAGTAGCCGTCAATTAGTGCAGACTGTTGGTGGGAAAATCAGCTACTCGGCGGTATTGCAGTTTTTCATCAAGCCTCCGGAAGAGGTTAACAAAGCCACATGCAAGATGTGTCGGCAGAAGACGAAGCGTGATCAGGGTCCCAATGTTGGCACCACGGCCCTGCATCAACATATGCTGCGCCATCATAAAGCAGCCTCGGAGAAACGTGGCACCGATGTAGTGGTCCAGCCTGCTGCATCACCCAGTGGCACGCTCTTTAAGCCAGCCAAGGTTCCAACACCTCAGCCAAAGGGAGCTGTGTTTCGCTCCAGATGCTCCTGCTCCTCTTACTTTTAGTCAGTCATTCCGCCAACAATCCATCGGCGAAGCCATGTCCAGGAGACAGCAGTATGCACGCACTCATCCAATGGCACAGAAGCTGAATATGCTCCTGTCCAAGTTGCTGGTGCGGCAGTCCTTGCCTTATCAAGTGGTAGACTCTGCACCTTTCAGAGAACTGATGGCTTTTGCCGAGACAAGGTGAAAAGCGCCAAGCCGTCATTTCTTTACAAAGAAGGCAGTACCAGCCTTGCACAATTTTGTGGATGAGAAGATGGGCCAGTCCTTGAGCCTGTCGGTGTGCACCAAAGTGCATGGCAGCGCCGACGTCTGGAGCTGTAACAATCCTCAGGGACCATACATGTTCTTTACGGCTCACTAGGTGAATGTGGTTCCTGCACAGCCACAACATCAACTTTGACATGTCCTCCTCCACGCTCTCAGGCCATTGATCCTATGACAGTGTGCGACTCCGCCTCCTCATCCTCCACCATTTCCTCAGCCTCCACTGCCCAGAAATGTCTCAGTGCACCTTCAGCATACCATGTGTGAAGGGCACGGCGGTGGCATGCTGTTCTTCACATGGTTTGCCATGGGGAACAGAGTCACACAGGGGAGGAACTGCTAAAAGTAATTTATAAAGAAATCGGAGCATGGCTTACTCCATGAAAACTGGAAATGGGAAACTTGGTGACTGACAATGGGAAGAACATCTTGTGCTGCGACGAAGAGGGCTGAGCCATGTGCCCTGTATGGTACACGTGTTCGATCTGGTTGTCAAGTGGTTCCTGAAGTGTTCCCCCCATTTGCAAGATATTCCTAACAATGGGAAGCAAACTTTTCATGCACTTCAGCCACTCGTACACTGCAAAGCAAACCCTCCTTGAGCTGCAGTGTCAGAAAGGTAGCACCCAACATAGTCTTATTTGTGACGTTGCCACATGTTGGAATTCCACCCTCCATATGTTGGACTGACTATACGAACAGAGGAAAGCCATTGCTGATTTCTTGATGATCCAAGCGGATAGCGGGACTCCCCTGTGTAACTTTAATGTCAACAAGTGACAGCTCATACGTGACCCCTGCCGTTTGCTCAGGCCCTTTGAGGAAGCCACATTAGTCGCCAGGATTACGGGATGAACGACATCATTCCACTGCTTCATTTCCTACAACACGTATTGGAAACGATGGCTGATCAGGGCAATGGAGACGTGGCACCTACATCTCATGGCCACATGAGTCCTGTGGGGGCTGAACTGGAGGAGGAGTAGAAGGTGGAGGGGCACAATGGAGCACAGTTTAGGTTTCGCAAAATGGGCAGTTTTTCTAGTCCTCTGACAGGAGAGGAGGAGCAGGAGCAGCCAGAGGAGTCAGAGTGTTATGAAGAAGGTGAGACGGAGGACCCAGATACACTGTGGCAGTAAGCAATGGAGATGGAGGCAGGGAGTCCCTCTGAATCACTTGCAGAAATGACAGGATGCATGCTCACTTGCTTGCATAGTGACCGCCGAATTGTCACCATTTGGCTGCGGGATGACTTCTGGCTCTCCACCTTATTTGACCCTCGCTACCACCACAAAATGGGGGCCTTTTTTACACCCACTGAGAGGGAGGACAAACTGACCTACTACAGAGACATCCTATGTAGTCAGTTGGCCGATGCCTATCTGCGCCATCGTCCATCCTCTCGCAGGTCTGACTCGGGGACCCTCTGCACTCACCTTCCACTGCCATGGCTGCTGGGAAGGGGTAGCAGAAGCAGTTACAGCTCCATAGGCAGAAGTCTGAGTCTACAGTTGCTGATGAGTACCTTTCTTCACCCGCACAGTGAAGAAACTCATCAGCAGCAGGTAGACCTGGAGCAGGACCTGGACCAGCAGGTGGTGGCATACCTTGACATGCCCATGCCAACACACCTTGAAGAAAAGACAAACTTGATTTGTGGCTGCAACTAGCAGAGTTTTCCCTGGAAAAGCTGTCCTGCCCGGCCAGTAGTGTCCCATCAGAGCAGGTGTTTTGTGCGGTGGGGGCCATAGTCACCCCAAGGAGAACTTATCTGTCCACAAAAAATGTGGAGAGATTGATCTTTTGTGAAGATGAATCAGGCATGGATCAGCCCGGATTTCCACCCACCAATGCCTGATGCATCAGAGTAGAATGACCATGGTGCCACACCAACACTTCACAAATATGTATAGTGCCAAACAGATGTAACCCGATAACGACCACGGACGAGTATAGACGTCCAGGTTGGCGGCCGTTCCCGCACCTGGACGTCTATACTCGTCCATTATTCTCGTGGGAGCTGCCCAGTGCACCCACGAGATCGCGGCAAGTGGTAGACTCTGCACCTTTCAGAGAACTGATGGCTTTTGCCGAGACAAGGTGAAAAGCGCCAAGCCGTCATTTCTTTACAAAGAAGGCAGTACCAGCCTTGCACAATTTTGTGGATGAGAAGCTGGGCCAGTCCTTGAGCCTGTCGGTGTGCACCAAAGTGCATGGCAGCGCCGACGTCTGGAGCTGTAACAATCCTCAGGGACCATACATGTTCTTTACGGCTCACTAGGTGAATGTGGTTCCTGCACAGCCACAACACCAACTTTGACATGTCCTCCTCCACGCTCTCAGGCCATTGATCCTATGACAGTGTGCGACTCCGCCTCCTCATCCTCCACCATTTCCTCAGCCTCCACTGCCCAGAAATGTCTCAGTGCACCTTCAGCATACCATGTGTGAAGGGCACGGCGGTGTCATGCTGTTCTTCACATGGTTTGCCATGGGGAACAGAGTCACACAGGGGAGGAACTGCTAAAAGTAATTTATAAAGAAATCGGAGCATGGCTTACTCCATGAAAACTGGAAATGGGAAACTTGGTGACTGACAATGGGAAGAACATCTTGTGCTGCGACGAAGAGGGCTGAGCCATGTGCCCTGTATGGTACACGTGTTCGATCTGGTTGTCAAGTGGTTCCTGAAGTGTTCCCCCCATTTGCAAGACATCCTAACAATGGGAAGCAAACTTTTCATGCACTTCAGCCACTCGTACACTGCAAAGCAATCCCTCCTTGAGCTGCAGTGTCAGAAAGGTAGCACCCAACATAGTCTTATTTGTGACGTTGCCACATGTTGGAATTCCACCCTCCATATGTTGGACTGACTATACGAACAGAGGAAAGCCATTGCTGATTTCTTGATGATCCAAGCGGATAGCGGGACTCCCCTGTGTAACTTTAATGTCAACAAGTGACAGCTCATACGTGACCCCTGCCGTTTGCTCAGGCCCTTTGAGGAAGCCACATTAGTCGCCAGGATTACGGGATGAACGACATCATTCCACTGCTTCATTTCCTACAACACGTATTGGAAACGATGGCTGATCAGGGCAATGGAGACGTGGCACCTACATCTCATGGCCACATGAGTCCTGTGGGGGCTGAACTGGAGGAGGAGTAGAAGGTGGAGGGGCACAATGGAGCACAGTTTAGGTTTCGCAAAATGGGCAGTTTTTCTAGTCATCTGACAGGAGAGGAGGAGCAGGAGCAGCCAGAGGAGTCAGAGTGTTATGAAGAAGGTGAGACGGAGGACCCAGATACACTGTGGCAGTAAGCAATGGAGATGGAGGCAGGGAGTCCCTCTGAGTCACTTGCAGAAATGACAGGATGCATGCTCACTTGCTTGCATAGTGACCGCCGAATTGTCACCATTTGGCTGCGGGATGACTTCTGGCTCTCCACCTTATTTGACCCTCGCTACCACCACAAAATGGGGGCCTTTTTTACACCCACTGAGAGGGAGGACAAACTGACCTACTACAGAGACATCCTATGTAGTCAGTTGGCCGATGCCTATCTGCGCCATCGTCCATCCTCTCGCAGGTCTGACTCGGGGACCCTCTGCACTCACCTTCCACTGCCATGGCTGCTGGGAAGGGGTAGCAGAAGCAGTTACAGCTCCATAGGCAGAAGTCTGAGTCTACAGTTGCTGATGAGTACCTTTCTTCACCCGCACAGTGAAGAAACTCATCAGCAGCAGGTAGACCTGGAGCAGGACCTGGACCAGCAGGTGGTGGCATACCTTGACATGCCCATGCCAACACACCTTGAAGAAAAGACAAACTTGATTTGTGGCTGCAACTAGCAGAGTTTTCCCTGGAAAAGCTGTCCTGCCCGGCCAGTAGTGTCCCATCAGAGCAGGTGTTTTGTGCGGTGGGGGCCATAGTCACCCCAAGGAGAACTTATCTGTCCACGAAAAATGTGGAGAGATTGATCTTTTGTGAAGATGAATCAGGCATGGATCAGCCCGGATTTCCACCCACCAATGCCTGATGCATCAGAGTAGAATGACCATGGTGCCACACCAACACTTCACAAATATGTATAGTGCCAAACAGATGTAACCCGATAACGACCACGGACGAGTATAGACGTCCAGGTTGGCGGCCGTTCCCGCACCTGGACGTCTATACTCGTCCATTATTCTCGTGGGTGCTGCCCAGTGCACCCACGAGATCGCGGCAAGTGGTAGACTCTGCACCTTTCAGAGAACTAATGGCTTTTGCCGAGACAAGGTGAAAAGCGCCAAGCCGTCATTTCTTTACAAAGAAGGCAGTACCAGCCTTGCACAATTTTGTGGATGAGAAGATGGGCCAGTCCTTGAGCCTGTCGGTGTGCACCAAAGTGCATGGCAGCGCCGACGTCTGGAGCTGTAACAATCCTCAGGGACCATACATGTTCTTTACGGCTCACTAGGTGAATGTGGTTCCTGCACAGCCACAACACCAACTTTGACATGTCCTCCTCCACGCTCTCAGGCCATTGATCCTATGACAGTGTGCGACTCCGCCTCCTCATCCTCCACCATTTCCTCAGCCTCCACTGCCCAGAAATGTCTCAGTGCACCTTCAGCATACCATGTGTGAAGGGCACGGCGGTGTCATGCTGTTCTTCACATGGTTTGCCATGGGGAACAGAGTCACACAGGGGAGGAACTGCTAAAAGTAATTTATAAAGAAATCGGAGCATGGCTTACTCCATGAAAACTGGAAATGGGAAACTTGGTGACTGACAATGGGAAGAACATCTTGTGCTGCGACGAAGAGGGCTGAGCCATGTGCCCTGTATGGTACACGTGTTCGATCTGGTTGTCAAGTGGTTCCTGAAGTGTTCCCCCCATTTGCAAGACATCCTAACAATGGGAAGCAAACTTTTCATGCACTTCAGCCACTCATACACTGCAAAGCAAACCCTCCTTGAGCTGCAGTGTCAGAAAGGTAGCACCCAACATAGTCTTATTTGTGACGTTGCCACATGTTGGAATTCCACCCTCCATATGTTGGACTGACTATACGAACAGAGGAAAGCCATTGCTGATTTCTTGATGATCCAAGCGGATAGCGGGACTCCCCTGTGTAACTTTAATGTCAACAAGTGACAGCTCATACGTGACACCTGCCGTTTGCTCAGGCCCTTTGAGGAAGCCACATTAGTCGCCAGGATTACGGGATGAACGACATCATTCCACTGCTTCATTTCCTACAACACGTATTGGAAACGATGGCTGGTCAGGGCAATGGAGACGTGGCACCTACATCTCATGGCCACATGAGTCCTGTGGGGGCTGAACTGGAGGAGGAGTAGAAGGTGGAGGGGCACAATGGAGCACAGTTTAGGTTTCGCAAAATGGGCAGTTTTTCTAGTCATCTGACAGGAGAGGAGGAGCAGGAGCAGCCAGATGAGTCAGAGTGTTATGAAGAAGGTGAGACGGAGGACCCAGATACACTGTGGCAGTAAGCAATGGAGATGGAGGCAGGGAGTCCCTCTGAGTCACTTGCAGAAATGACAGGATGCATGCTCACTTGCTTGCATAGTGACCGCCGAATTGTCACCATTTGGCTGCGGGATGACTTCTGGCTCTCCACCTTATTTGACCCTCGCTACCACCACAAAATGGGGGCCTTTTTTACACCCACTGAGAGGGAGGACAAACTGACCTACTACAGAGACATCCTATGTAGTCAGTTGGCCGATGCCTATCTGCGCCATCGTCCATCCTCTCGCAGGTCTGACTCGGGGACCCTCTGCACTCACCTTCCACTGCCATGGCTGCTGGGAAGGGGTGGCAGAAGCAGTTACAGCTCCATAGGCAGAAGTCTGAGTCTACAGTTGCTGATGAGTACCTTTCTTCACCCGCACAGTGAAGAAACTCATCAGCAGCAGGTAGACCTGGAGCAGGACCTGGACCAGCAGGTGGTGGCATACCTTGACATGCCCATGCCAACACACCTTGAAGAAAAGACAAACTTGATTTGTGGCTGCAACTAGCAGAGTTTTCCCTGGAAAAGCTGTCCTGCCCGGCCAGTAGTGTCCCATCAGAGCAGGTGTTTTGTGCGGTGGGGGCCATAGTCACCCCAAGGAGAACTTATCTGTCCACGAAAAATGTGGAGAGACTGATCTTTTGTGAAGATGAATCAGGCATGGATCAGCCCGGATTTCCACCCACCAATGCCTGATGCATCAGAGTAGAATGACCATGGTGCCACACCAACACTTCACAAATATGTATAGTGCCAAACAGATGTAACCCGAAAACGACCACGGACGAGTATAGACGTCCAGGTTGGCGGCCGTTCCCGCACCTGGACGTCTATACTCGTCCATTATTCTCGTGGGTGCTGCCCAGTGCACCCACGAGATCGCGGCAGGGACTCGGCTGTATCACACAGCCGGGACCCTGCTGCACTGCCAGGACCGAAATAAACTTCGGTCTCGGCAGTTTTAACCCTTACAGCCACGGTCGGAAGTGACCGCGGGCTGTAAGTGTTATGACAGAGGGAGGGGGCTCCCTCTGTCTCCTCTGCAGCACCCCGCATCGCGATCGCAGGGTGCTGTGTGTGGCCACGGCAGGCCGGGACTTGCCGCACTGCCGGGAGTGAAGTTCACTTCACTCCCGACAGTTTAACCCTTACAGCTGCGGTCAGAAGTGACCGCGCGCTGTAAGGAGTTCTGACAGAGGGAGGGGGCTCCCTCTGTCTCTCCTGCAGCACCCCGGAGCATCGCGGGGTGCTGCTGCATACCTGGGCAGCCGGGGGTCCTGCAAAGACCCCTAGGTCTGCCCTGGGTATTGCCTGTAGGACGTGCCAGAGGCATGTCCTAATATGCTGCCTGCTAGTGAAAACTGGCAGGCAGCATATAACTGCAATGCTTTGGAATACTAAGTATTCTAAAGCATTAAAAAGTGTAAAAATAAATAAAAAAATAAAATAAAAGTGTAAAAATAAATAAAAATGTAATAAAAGTGTAAAAATGTATATATATATATATATATATATATATATATATATATATATATTAAAAATACATTTATTAAATGAATCTAATAAAAAAAAATGCATAATGTGTAGGATCGCATTGGCGGACATCCACAGCATGTAATATGCTGCGGATCTCCACCATGTGATCCTACACATTATGCAGCAGTCACGGTAATGAGCTCCCTGCTGCGGCTGGGTAGCTTTGTGTGTCCACTCATAGTGGCGGATTTCCCGCCAGCAGTCATGAGCGGACACACTGAGCTACCCAGCCGCAGCAGGGATGGATATATTTGCCATGAGCGGATGCTTATTCCCACAACATGGCGGATATATCCATCAGAAGCCTTAACTGTCACAGACAGACGCGTTATTCTGCCAGCCAACCAAGGACCAATCAGAGAGGTCCCTGGTGCAGCCAATAACTTGTAGGGGTGCGGTATATAAATGGGGTCACTTGTGGGGGTGGGGGTACTGTTCTGCCCTGAAAGCCAAATGGCACTCCTCTCCTTCTGAGTCCTACCACGCGGCCAAGGAATCATATATGGCCAAAGCGGGGGTATTTCCGAACATGGGACAAGCAGCTAAATAAAATATAGGGTGCATTTCTTTCAATATCAGAAGTGATTTACAAAAAATATGGCCCCCAAATGATGCATTTGTGAAAAATTGCAAATTTCTAATTTTTAACACTGACTTTGTAATAATTCCTGCCAAAAAACTATGGTGTTAAAATACTCACTGTACCCCCTAGCGAATACCTTGAGGGGTCTAGTTTTTAAAATTGGGTCATTTGGGGGGGGTGTTCCTATGTTCTACCACCTTCAAACTTCTGCAAACCTTGCATAGCACACAAAAAAAAATGTACTTTTCAAATTTTCTAAATTTCTAGTTAAATTGTTAGGCTTCTAACTAATTTAAAATGTTAATTAAACACAAAAAAATGACGTCAAAATAAAGTAGACATCTGAAAGTATAAGTTTCATAAACTATTTAGTCAGTATGTATAAATATATGCAACCTATTAGTGTTAAAATAGCAAAAAATCTTAATTTTTTGTAAAAATGGCATGATTTTTTGCATTGTAAAAAAAAACTACAAATTATATCGGCTTACTTTTACTATGTACATGAAGGACAACTTGTGAAAAAAAAACAATGTCAGAATTATCGTGATTGGCAAAACGTTACCAGAGTTATTCTCTAATAAAGACAGACATCCCCGATTTGAAAAAACAGGCCTTGTCTTTCAGGGGCGTACAGGTTTATTTGTATTGGTCCTTAAGGGGTTAAGGCGCTGCTCCCCAGTTGCAAACATACCTCTGCAGCTGACCTTTTTTCACCGGGTACTGGTATTGCCACCCACCGCACCACTCTGTCACCGGGTAACTTTCAGGACTCCTGATACTGCTGCTGCCACCTTCAGGCTGTCTCATTCTGCCACCACATGGTCTTTACATGCTTTCACCAACTCCAGGCTGTGCCATTCAGCCACTATATGGTCTCCTCATATGCCGCCAGCTCCAAGCTGTGCCATTCAGCCACTATATGGTCTCCTCATATGCCGCCAGCCCCAAGCTGTGCCATTCAGCCGTTATATGTTCTACTCATGCTGACGCCAACTCTAGGCTGTGCCATTCAGCCTCTATATGTTCTACTCATGCTGCCGCCAACTCCAGGCTGTGCCATTCAGCCACTAAATGTTCTACTCATGCTGCCGCCAACTCCAGGCTGTGCCATTCAGCCACAATATGTTCTAGTCCTGCTGCCGCCAACTCCAGGCTGTGCCATTCAGCCACTGTATGTTCTACTCATGCTGCCGCCAACTCCAGGCTGTGCCATTCAGTCACTATATGTTCTAGTCATGCTGCTGCCAACTCTAGGCTGTGCCATTCAGCCACTATATGTTCTACTCATGCTGCTACCAACTCCAGGCTGTGCCATTCAGCTACTAAATGGTCTCCTCATCTGCCGCCAACTCAAGGCTGTGCCATTCAGCCACTATATGTTTTACTGAGGCTGCTGGGCCTGGAACATTACCTAAAAATGTTAATGGTAGAACTGGCTACCATAAATCTTCAATTTAAATTTTTTAATTAATCTTGTAATCTGATTGTTTGTGAAGCCCTATTGTATCCTCATCTGTTGCCAACTCCATGTTCTACTCATGCTGCCACAAGCTGAAGGCTGTGCCATTCAGCCACTATATGGTTTACTTATGCTGCTGGGCCTAGGACATTACCTACACATTTTTATGGTAGCCCCAGCTACCATAAATCTTCAATTTAAATTTTAAAAATAATCTTAGTCTTAGGGATTGTGAGGCCCTATGGTCTCCTCATGGTGCCAAGAGCTGCAGGCTGTGTTTTTCAGCCCCTATATAGTTTACTGATGCTGCTGGGCATGAGACATTACCTACTAATTTTTATGGTAGCACTAGCTACCATAAATCTTCAATTTAAATTTCATCCTTAAATCTTAGGGATTGTGAGGCCCTATGGTCTTCTAATGGAAGGATTAAGATTTAAAAATAGAAGTATTCTCTCTTTAGGCGTTTCACAGAAATAAAAGCAAAGTGAAGGCAGAATTTCAAAATTATTTTTGTTTTACAGATTTTCCACTTTAATCCATTTTTTTTTGTCACACAACAGGTTTTGACAGAGAAATGCAACTCAATATTTATTCCATTAATTTTTACACACAGACATGGAGCACTGTGTGGATTTTTGTGGCCTTCTTGTAGTTAAGATATATTGTTCTCAGCATTCTATCAAGTTACAGTGGCTTTGGGGTACCAAAGTACTTTTGGGAGACAAGTTGAAGTTTCCATTGAATTCACTTGTGTAAACAACACTTTGTATGAGTAAGGCCAACTTTTTTGGCAAAAAAAAGTCACATGTCTTGGCTTATATGTCCGTGAGGTTCTAAATTATCTTACTGCAATAAAGAAGCATTCTGTTCTTGAGTACCAGGGCTGGACTCTTGTTTCTTCACTTCAGTTAGTACCGGTGTGGTCTGCATCGGTCCGTGCCCAGGTTTGGCTTAAGGGGTGAGCTGGAATTTCTTCTTTTTACATACAGTTATTGTAAGTCACCATATTCTGAGAGCTGTAACTTTTTTTTATTTTTTTTTATCACTGATAGAGCCGTATGAGGGCTTGTTTTCAGAAGGATGTGGTCTCCTTTTCTCTTCTGTGCTGCTCTTCCTGGATCCACTGGTATCGTCTGTACAAGTGGATGCCTGATATCACTGATCAGTGCTATGTTAATGAATAGTTTGGAAAATGAAGGTCGGCACTTCGTCGGTGGTGCTTGTGGATAAATTAATGCATAATAGAAAAAGGATTCCCAACACTCACCAAAACTTCAAGCAAAATAGTAGCTTTATTCCACATTCTCAGTAGAACAGGATGCCTTTTGGCATTAAGCCTTAGACAGCAGAGGAAGGATTAATGCCGAAACGCTTCCTGTTCTACTGAGGATATGGAATAAAGCTACAATTTTGCTTGAAGTTTTGGTGAGTGTTGGGATTCCTCTTTCTATTATGCATTATTAGAAGTTAAAAGAAGTTTTGGTGAGTGCTGGGACACATCTTTCTATTATGCCAATGAATAGCACTGAACAGTAATAGGAATTTTTTGATTGCTAGTAATAGTCCACCTTGGGGACTTAAAAAAAAAAACAACATTTTGTAAACAACCACCCCCTTTTCCTATTTTACCGGGATCGTAAAACAGTGTATTGTCTTCCTGGTGCTCAAATTCGGCATTTCTTTGATCAGGTTACAGATTACTGGGGGGGGGGGGGGGGGGGGGGGTCTGAAATACACCCAGCGGTCATGGTGCACATTGGCACCAATGACAAAGTAAGAGGTAGGCCGAGTGTGTTTAAAAATGATTTCAGCTTAAGGCAAGGACCTCCAAGGTGGTACAATCTAAAATACTACCTGAACCACATGCCACAAGAGGCAGCATGAGGTTAGGGAGCTAAACAAGTGACTCAGAAGCTGGTGTAGGAAGGAGGGGTTTGGGTTTATGGAGAAGTGGGATGACTTCTCTGCCAGATACAGACTCTAAGGTAGGGACTGGCTGCACCTCAATGGGGAGGGTACAGCTGTGCTTAGGGAGAAGATGGCAAGAAAGGTGGAGGAAGTGATTAACCTCTTCAGGACATAGGGCGTATGGATACGCCCTGCATCCCGAGTCCTTAAGGACCGAGGGCGTATCCATACGCCCGTGGGAATTCCGGCCCCCACCGCTAGCCGGTTGGGGACCGGAGCCGGATGCCTGCTGAAATCGTTCAGCAGGCATCCCGGCATATCGCCCAGGGGGGTCATTATGCCCCCCCATGTCGGCGATCGCCGCAGATCGCTGGACAATTCAGTCCAGCGATCTGCGGCGATTCCGGGTCAATCGGGTCTCCAGTGACCCGGTGACCCGGAATTACTGGCTGTTCGGGGCTGTCTCTGACGGCCCCGAACAGCCAGAGCCTGCAGGGGTGAGGTGGCACTGGTGCCACCTCACGATCGCCCTGATTCGTCGGCCGGATTTCCGGCCGACCAATCATTGCGCCTGCTGCGGGTGTCACTCCCGCACCCGCTCCGCCCCTCTTCCGGAGGACGTCAGCGGGTGCGGGACGCGCACCCCGGGTGCTGGGGACCCCGATCCCCGGCGTCAATGTTGGGATCGGGGCCCCAGGAGCAGCGGCGGCGGCGGGACTGACACCATGCGCTGGATCGTTGGAGGTGAGTGACAGCCTCCTGCTGTTGCTTAGCAACAGCTCCCAGCATGCAAATAGGGAATGCTGGGAGCTGTAGTTATGCAACAGCAGGAGGCAGACAACCACAACTCCCAGCATTCCCTTATGGGCATGCTGGGACTTATGGTTTTGCAACAGCTGGAGGCACATGTTTTCTATGGAAAAGTGTACCTTCAGCTGTTGTATAACTACAACTCCCAGCTTGCACAAACAGCTAAAGTGCATGCTGGGAGTTTTAGTGGTGCATCTGCTGGTTGCATAACTACAACTCCCAGCATGCCCGTTGGCTGTCGGTGACTGCTGAGAGTTGTAGTTTTGCAACAGCTGAAGGCACACTGGTTGTGAAACTCAGAGTTTTTTTTTTACCTAACTCAGTGTTTCACGACCGGTGTGCCTCCAGCTGTTGCAAACTACAACTCAGCAGTCACCGTACACCATGCACCGTACATGCTGGGAGTTGTAGTTTTGCAACAGCTGGAGGCACACTGGTTGCGAAACACTGAGTTGGGTCACAAACTCAGTGATACATTACCAGTGTACCTACAGTTGTTGCAACTCTCAGCAGTCACCGACAGCCAACGGGCATGCTGGGAGTTGTAGTTCTGCAACAGCTGGATGTCCGTCCCCCCCCCCCCCAATGTGAACGTACAGGGTACACTCACATGGGCGGAGGATTACAGTAAGTATCTGGCTGCAAGTTTGAGCTGCCGCAAACTTTCTGCTGCAACTCAAACTGCCAGCGAGAAACTACTGTGAACCCCCGCCCGTGCGACTGTACCCTAAAAACACTACACTACACTACACTAACAAAAAATAAAATAAAAAGTAAAAAACACTACATATACACATACCCCTACACAGCCCCCCTCCCCAATAAAAATGAAAAACGTCTGGTACGCCACTGTTTCCAGAACGGAGCCTCCAGCTGTTGCAAAACAACTCCCAGTATTGTCGGACAGCCGTTGACTGTCCAGGCATGCTGGGAGTTTTGCAACAGCTGGAGGCACCCTGTTGGGAATCACTGGCGTAGAATTCCCCTATGTCCACCCCTATGCAAGTCCCTAATTTAGGCCTCAAATGCGCATGGCGCTCTCACTTTGGAGCCCTGTCGTATTTCAAGGCAACAGTTTAGGGTCACATATGGGGTATCGTCGTACTCGGGAGAAATTGTGTTACAAATTTTGGGGGTATTTTCTGCTTTTACCCTTTTTAAAAATGTTAAATTTTTGGGAAAACAAGCATTTTAGGTAAAAAAAAATTTTTTCTTTTACATATGCAAAAGTCGTGAAACATGTTACGTTCCCCGAGGGGTCTAGTTTCCAAAATGGTATGCCATGTGGTGGGTTTTTTGCTGTCCTGGCACCATAGGGGCTTCCTAAATGCGGCATGCCCCCAGAGAAAAATTTGCTTTCAAAAAGCCAAATGTGACTCCTTCTCTTCCGAGACCTGTAGTGCGCCAGCAGAGCACTTTTCACCCCCATATGGGGTGTTTTCTGAATCAGGAGAAATTGGGCTTCAAATTTTTAGGGGTATTTTCTGCTATTACCCTTTTTAAAAATTAACATTTTTTGGGAAAACAAGCATCTTAGGTAAAAATTTTTTTTTTTTTTACATTTTCAAAAGTCGTGAAACACCTGTGGGGTATTAAGGTTCACTTTATCCCATGTTACATTCCCCGAGGGGTCTAGTTTCCAAAATGGTATTCCATGTGTTTTTTTTTTGCTGTTCTGGCACCATAAGGGCTTCCTAAATGCAACATGCCCCCCAAAAACCATTTCAGAAAAACGTACTCTCCAAAATCCCCTTGTTGCTCCTTCGCTTCTGAGCCATCTACTGCGCCCGCCGAACACTTTACATAGACATATGAGGTATGTACTTACTCAAGAGAAATTGGGCTACAAATACAAGTAAAAATTTTGTCCTTTTACCCCTTATAAAAATTAAAAAATTGGGTCTACAAGAACATGCGAGTGTAAAAAATGAAGATTGTGAATTTTCTCCTTCACTTTGCTGCTATTCGTGTGAAACACCTAAAGGGTTAAAACACTTACTGAATGTCATTTTGAATACTTTGGGGGTGTAGTTTTTATAATGGGGTCATTTATGGGGTATTTCTAATATGAAGACCCTTCAAATCCACTTCAAACCTGAACTGGTCCCTGAAAAATACTGAGTTTGAAAATTTTGTGAAAAATCGGAAAATTGCTGCTGACCATTGAAGCCCTCTGGTGTCTTCCAAAAGTAAAAACTCATAAATTTTATGATGCAAACATAAAGTAGACATATTGTATATGTGAATAAAATAAAAAAAATATTTGGAATATCCATTTTCCTTACAAGCAGAGAGCTTCAAAGTTAGAAAAATGCAAAATTTTCAAATTTTTCATCAAATTTACGGATTTTTCACCAAGAAAGGATGCAAGTATCGACAAAAATTTACCACTATGTTAAAGTAGAATATGTCACGAAAAAACAATCTCGGAATCAGAATGATAACTAAAAGCATCCCAGAGTTATTAATGTTTAAAGTGACAGTGGTCAGATGTGCAAAAAACGCTCCGGTCCTTAAGGCCAAAATGGGCTCCGTCCTGAAGGGGTTAAACTAGGGACTGGGGGGCAAGGAAAATACAATAAAGAAGGGGAGGATAGTGTAGACAGAAAACTGGACTTATTAATGTTCCTGGGGGTGGAGCGGAGGGAGGGGTAAGAAATTTAGTTAAGATGGATAAGCTTTATGAAAAAAAAAATTTTTAATTGCATGTTGACTAATGCTAGAAGTCTGACCAATAACATTGAGGAATTGGAGTGGATAATGTCTGAGGAAAATTATGACATAGTGAGAATAACAGAGACATGGTTGGACAGTAGCTATGACTGGGCAGTTAACATACAGGGTTGTTGTTACGCCGAGCGCTCCGGGTCCCCGCTCCTCCCCGGAGCGCTCGCTTCACTCCCTCCGCTGCAGCGCTCCGGTCACGTCCTCTGACCCGGGGCGCTGCGATCCTGCTGCCAGCCGTGATGCGATTCGCGATGCGGGTAGCGCCCGCTCGCGATGCGCACCCCGGCTCCCCTACCTGACTCGCTCCCCGTCTGTTCTGTCCCGGCGCGCGCGGCCCCGCTCCCTAGGGCGCGCGCGCGCCGGGTCTCTGCGATTTAAAGGGCCACTGCGCCGCTGATTGGCGCAGTGGTTCCAATTAGGGTTTTCACCTGTGCACTTCCCTATATTACCTCACTTCCCTTGCACTCCCTTGCCGGATCTTGTTGCCTTAGTGCCAGTGAAAGCGTTCCTTGTGTGTTCCTTGCCTGTGTTTCCAGACCTTCTGCCGTTGCCCCTGACTACGATCCTTGCTGCCTGCCCCGACCTTCTGCTACGTCCGACCTTGCTTCTGCCTACTCCCTTGTACCGCGCCTATCTTCAGCAGCCAGAGAGGTGAGCCGTTGCTAGTGGATACGACCTGGTCACTACCGCCGCAGCAAGACCATCCCGCTTTGCGGCGGGCTCTGGTGAAAACCAGTAGTGGCTTAGAACCGGTCCACTAGCACGGTCCACGCCAATCCCTCTCTGGCACAGAGGGTCCACTACCTGCCAGCCGGCATCGTGACAGTAGATCCGGCCATGGATCCCGCTGAAGTTCCTCTGCCAGTTGTCGCTGACCTCACCACGGTGGTCGCCCAGCAGTCACAACAGATAGCGCAACAAGGCCAACAGCTGTCTCAACTGACCGTTATGCTACAACAGTTGCTACCACAGCTTCAGCAGTCATCTCCTCCGCCAGCTCCTGCACCTCCTCCGCAGCGAGTGGCCGCTCCTGGGATACGCTTATCCTTGCCGGATAAATTTGATGGGGACTCTAAGTTTTGCCGTGGCTTTCTTTCCCAATGTTCCCTGCATCTGGAGATGATGTCGGACCTGTTTCCCACTGAAAGGTCTAAGGTGGCTTTCGTAGTCAGTCTTCTGTCCGGAAAAGCCCTGTCATGGGCCACACCGCTCTGGGACCGCAATGACCCCGTCACTGCCTCTGTACACTCCTTCTTCTCGGAAATCCGAAGTGTCTTTGAGGAACCTGCCCGAGCCTCTTCTGCTGAGACTGCCCTGTTGAACCTGGTCCAGGGTAATTCTTCCGTTGGCGAGTATGCCGTACAATTCCGTACACTTGCTTCAGAATTGTCCTGGAATAATGAGGCCCTCTGCGCGACCTTCAAAAAAGGCCTATCCAGCAACATTAAAGATGTTCTGGCCGCACGAGAAATTCCTGCTAATCTACATGAACTTATTCACCTAGCCACTCGCATTGACATGCGTTTTTCTGAAAGGCGTCAGGAACTCCGCCAAGATATGGACTCTGTTCGCACGAGGCGTTTCGTCTCCTCGGCTCCTCTCTCCTCTGGTCCCCTGCAATCTGTTCCTGTGCCTCCCGCCGTGGAGGCTATGCAGGTCGACCGGTCTCGCCTGACACCTCAAGAGAGGACACGACGCCGTATGGAGAACCTCTGCCTGTACTGTGCTAGTACCGAACACTTCCTGAGGGATTGTCCTATCCGTCCTCCCCGCCTGGAAAGACGTACGCTGACTCCGCACAAAGGTGAGACAGTCCTTGATGTCTACTCTGCTTCTCCACGTCTTACTGTGCCGGTGCGGATGTCTGCCTCTGCCTTCTCCTTCTCTACAGTGGCCTTCTTGGACTCTGGATCTGCAGGAAATTTTATTTTGGCCTCTCTCGTCAACAGGTTCAACATCCCAGTGACCAGTCTCGCCAGACCCCTCTACATCAATTGTGTAAATAATGAAAGATTGGACTGTACCATACGTTTCCGCACGGAGCCCCTTCTTATGAGCATCGGATCTCATCATGAGAGGATTGAACTTTTGGTCCTCCCCAATTGCACCTCGGAGATTCTCCTTGGACTCCCCTGGCTTCAACTTCATTCCCCAACCCTGGATTGGTCCACTGGGGAGATCAAGAGTTGGGGGTCCTCTTGTTCCAAGAACTGTCTAAAACCGGTTCCCAGTAACCCTTGCCGTAACTCTGTGGTTCCTCCAGTAACCGGTCTCCCTAAGGCCTATATGGACTTCGCGGATGTTTTCTGCAAAAAACAAGCTGAGACTCTACCTCCTCACAGGCCTTATGATTGCCCTATCGACCTCCTCCCGGGTACTACTCCACCCCGGGGCAGAATTTATCCTCTCTCTGCCCCAGAGACTCTTGCCATGTCCGAATACGTCCAGGAGAATCTAAAAAAGGGCTTTATCCGTAAATCCTCCTCTCCTGCCGGAGCCGGATTTTTCTTTGTGTCCAAAAAAGATGGCTCCCTACGTCCTTGCATTGACTACCGCGGTCTTAATAAAATCACGGTTAAGAACCGCTACCCCTTACCCCTCATCTCTGAACTCTTTGATCGCCTCCAAGGTGCCCACATCTTCACTAAATTAGACTTAAGAGGCGCCTATAACCTCATCCGCATCAGAGAGGGGGACGAGTGGAAAACGGCATTTAACACCAGAGATGGACACTTTGAGTATCTGGTCATGCCCTTTGGACTGTGCAATGCCCCTGCCGTCTTCCAAGACTTTGTCAATGAAATTTTTCGTGATCTGTTATACTCCTGTGTTGTGGTATATCTGGACGATATCCTAATTTTTTCTGCCAATCTAGAAGAACACCGCCAGCATGTCCGTATGGTTCTTCAGAGACTTCGTGACAACCAACTCTATGCCAAAATTGAGAAATGTCTGTTTGAATGCCAATCTCTTCCTTTTCTAGGATATTTGGTCTCTGGCCAGGGACTACAGATGGATCCAGACAAACTCTCTGCCGTCTTAAATTGGCCACGCCCCTCCGGACTCCGTGCTATCCAACGCTTTTTGGGGTTCGCCAATTATTACAGGCAATTTATTCCACATTTTTCTACCATTGTGGCTCCTATCGTGGCTTTAACCAAAAAAAATGCTGATCCCAAGTCCTGGCCTCCTCAAGCAGAAGACTCCTTTAAACGACTCAAGTCTGCCTTTTCTTCGGCTCCCGTGCTCTCCAGACCTGACCCTTCCAAACCCTTCCTATTGGAGGTTGATGCCTCCTCAGTAGGAGCTGGAGCTGTTCTTCTACAAAAAAATTCTTCCGGGCATGCTGTCACTTGTGGTTTTTTCTCTAGGACCTTCTCTCCAGCGGAGAGGAACTACTCCATCGGGGATCGAGAGCTTCTAGCCATTAAATTAGCACTTGAGGAATGGAGGCATCTGCTGGAGGGATCAAGATTTCCTGTTATTATCTACACCGACCACAAGAACCTCTCCTACCTCCAGTCGGCCCAACGACTGAATCCTCGCCAGGCCCGGTGGTCTCTGTTCTTTGCCCGATTTAATTTTGAGATTCACTTTCGTCCTGCCGATAAGAACATTAGGGCCGATGCTCTCTCTCGTTCCTCGGATGCCTCAGAAGTTGATCTCCCTCCGCAACACATCATTCCACCTGACTGCCTGATCTCCACTTCTCCTGCCTCCATCAGGCAGACTCCTCCAGGAAAGACCTTTGTTTCTCCACGCCAACGCCTCGGAATCCTCAAATGGGGTCATTCCTCCCATCTCGCAGGTCATGCGGGCATCAAGAAATCTGTGCAACTCATCTCCCGCTTCTATTGGTGGCCGACTCTGGAGACGGATGTTGGGGACTTTGTGCGAGCCTGCACTATCTGTGCCCGGGATAAGACTCCTCGCCAGAAGCCCGCTGGTTTTCTTCACCCTCTGCCTGTCCCCGAACAGCCTTGGTCTCTGATTGGTATGGATTTTATTACTGATTTACCCCCTTCCCGTGGCAACACCGTTATTTGGGTGGTCGTTGATCGATTCTCCAAAATGGCACATTTCATCCCTCTTCCTGGTCTTCCTTCTGCGCCTCAGTTGGCTAAACAATTTTTTGTACACATTTTTCGTCTTCACGGGTTGCCTACGCAGATTGTCTCGGATAGAGGGGTCCAATTCGTGTCTAAATTCTGGAGAGCTCTCTGTAAACAACTCAAGATTAAATTAAATTTTTCCTCTGCATATCATCCCCAGTCCAATGGACAAGTAGAAAGAATTAACCAGATCCTGGGTGATTATTTGCGACATTTTGTTTCCTCCCGCCAGGATGACTGGGCAGATCTCCTTCCATGGGCCGAATTCTCGTATAACTTCAGGGTCTCTGAATCTTCCTCCAAATCCCCATTTTTCGTGGTGTACGGCCGTCACCCTCTTCCCCCCCTCCCTACCCCCTTGCCCTCTGGTCTGCCCGCTGTGGATGAAATTTCTCGTGACCTTTCCATTATATGGAGAGAGACCCAAAATTCTCTCTTACAGGCTTCTTCACGCATGAAGAGGTTCGCGGATAAGAAAAGAAGAGCTCCCCCCGTTTTTTCCCCTGGAGACAAGGTATGGCTCTCCGCTAAATATGTCCGCTTCCGTGTCCCTAGCTACAAGTTGGGACCACGCTATCTTGGTCCTTTCAAAATTTTGTGTCAAATTAATCCTGTCTCTTATAAACTTCTTCTTCCGCCTTCTCTTCGTATCCCTAATGCCTTTCACGTCTCTCTTCTCAAACCACTCATCCTCAACCGTTTTTCTCCCAAATCTGTTCCTCCCACTCCTGTTTCCGGCTCCTCGGACGTCTTCTCGGTCAAGGAAATTTTGGCTGCCAAAAAGGTCAGAGGGAAAAATTTTTTTTTAGTGGACTGGGAGGGTTGTGGTCCTGAAGAGAGATCCTGGGAACCTGAGGACAACATCCTTGACAAAAGTCTGCTCCTCAGGTTCTCAGGCTCCAAGAAGAGGGGGAGACCCAAGGGGGGGGGTACTGTTACGCCGAGCGCTCCGGGTCCCCGCTCCTCCCCGGAGCGCTCGCTTCACTCCCTCCGCTGCAGCGCTCCGGTCACGTCCTCTGACCCGGGGCGCTGCGATCCTGCTGCCAGCCGGGATGCGATTCGCGATGCGGGTAGCGCCCGCTCGCGATGCGCACCCCGGCTCCCCTACCTGACTCGCTCCCCGTCTGTTCTGTCCCGGCGCGCGCGGCCCCGCTCCCTAGGGCGCGCGCGCGCCGGGTCTCTGCGATTTAAAGGGCCACTGCGCCGCTGATTGGCGCAGTGGTTCCAATTAGGGTTTTCACCTGTGCACTTCCCTATATTACCTCACTTCCCTTGCACTCCCTTGCCGGATCTTGTTGCCTTAGTGCCAGTGAAAGCGTTCCTTGTGTGTTCCTTGCCTGTGTTTCCAGACCTTCTGCCGTTGCCCCTGACTACGATCCTTGCTGCCTGCCCCGACCTTCTGCTACGTCCGACCTTGCTTCTGCCTACTCCCTTGTACCGCGCCTATCTTCAGCAGCCAGAGAGGTGAGCCGTTGCTAGTGGATACGACCTGGTCACTACCGCCGCAGCAAGACCATCCCGCTTTGCGGCGGGCTCTGGTGAAAACCAGTAGTGGCTTAGAACCGGTCCACTAGCACGGTCCACGCCAATCCCTCTCTGGCACAGAGGGTCCACTACCTGCCAGCCGGCATCGTGACAGTTGTAATCTACTCAGGAAGGACTTAGGAGTTTTTAAATAACAGTAAATTTAACTGTAGTGACCAGTGTCAGACAGCTGCTTCCAAAGGCAAATAAAATCATAGGGTGCAACCTGGACCCACGGCTAATGCCGGACATTGCCAAAAGGGGCCGACATCTGGCATTAACCCTTTAGATGCTGCAATCAAAGTTGATCACGGCGTCTAAATGCAGGTAATTTAGTTCCCAACTAGCTCAACCTGCTGTTCAGGATATTATGAAATGAAATTATGGGGTCCTGATCAGCTGTTAGGATGGGCAGAGGGTCCCTACCTTCCTTCGTCCCATCTAATCGGTGCTCCTTCGGTGCAAGACGCCATGGCAACCTGCACTAATGGAATGCCGGTAACACTGATCACTGCTGTGTTTTCAGTAAATGCAAATGCAACATTGCAGGTAATAGTGCCCTCTGGGGATTAAAAATAGTGTAAAAAAGTTAAGAAATATGAATAAGCCTCTTCCCTAATAAAAAGTTTTTCCACATTTTACATTAAATAATGTAATCTAAAATAAACATGAACAAAAAGTCCCATTTAAACAAAAATGGTCCCGATAAAAGCTGATAGATGATGACACTAAAAGTTAGCCCTCATACAGTCCTGTATATGGGAAAAAGGATGTTTTCTTTTCAATTTTTCCCCCCACAGATTTTGTGGTAAAATTATTGATTTCATTGCAAAGTACAATTGGTGGAACATAAAACAAGCCCTCATATGGGTCTGTAGGTGGAAAATTTAAGGCATTATGACTACAAGAAGGCGAGAAGGAAAAAAATAATAGTTCAAAAATGAAAAATCCCTGTTTCAAAGGGGATAAGCAAAGTGGTTTAAATGGCCGATTAGCATGTGCCTAATCACTAGCACATCTGCCATTGTCATTGAAAAAAGTGTATACCTTACTCATACAGTTGTATTAAAAATTGTAGACAACTGTAGTTGAGGGATTGGTAGACTGGTGTTTAATGACCAAATAACACTCTTTTGGCTTACATCTGTTTAATTAAAGTATGGGGGCATTAGACAAACTGTGAACCCAGCTGAACATTGCAAAAATATGTGAGAAAACTGTAAATGACCAAAAAATTATGCCAAATTAATCTAACAATAATCTAATTAGATTTATTTTTATCGGTTTTGAAAAGCAAATGCAAAAGAGATATATGTGTAAAATGTGTGAAGGTGTACCAGGCATATAATTATTGAATTGTCACACTTAGAGGATGTAGCAAAAAAATAAAATAAAAAAATGACATATATGACATAAAATAATATAAATGAACTGTACACATTGGGGGACATTCATCAAGGTATTCAGTGCCTTTTTTGTTTGCTTACTCTGGGCGCACAAAAAGTCGCACGAGCGCCTATGCAATTTTTTTTGCAACTTTTGTACGTAAGCAAATTTATGATGTGCGCATGTAGGCAAAAAAAATTGGTCTGACCTGGAGTACAAAACTCCTGTATGTGAGCAAATTTAGAAAGTGGCTGTTACACTGAGCGCTCCGGGCACCCTGCTTACCTCGTTTCGCTCACAGCGTGTGTCCCCAGGCAGCTCTCCGGTCACCCGGTCTCAGTGTATGCGTCCCCGCTCTATAGGGCGCGCGCGTGCTGGGACTCTTAAATTTAAAGGGCCAGTGCACCAGTGATTGGGGCCTGGTCCAAAGTGGTTAATCTAGGGTTAAAGGTTCTGCTTTGACTTAATTAGGCCTGCACCTGTGCACTGCCTATAAGTACCATCTCCTCCCACAGCTTCCTGCCGGATCTTTGTTGCCTTAGTGCCCTAGAGAAAGCGTTTGTGTGTATTCCCTGCCTGTTGCTGAACCTGTTGCTATTGACTACCGCCTGAGAACCGTTGCCGTCTGCCCTAACCTTTTGCTACGTCTGACCTCGCCTCTGCCTGATCCTCTTGTACCTTGCCTCATCTCAGCAGCCAGAGAGGTTGAGTCGCTACTGGGTGGAACGACTTGGGGGTTACCTGCCACAGCAAGACCATCCCGCTTTGCGGCGGGGTCTGGTGAAAACCAGTAACTCCTTAGACTCCGTTCCCCTGGTACGGCCCACGTCATCTCCTCTCTGGCACAGCGGATCCATCTTCAGCTCCTGCTACTTCCTGTCAGTCTGGATCCCAACAGTAAGATCCGGCCATGGATCCCGCTGAGGTGCCTCTACCTAGCCTCTCGGATCTCACGTCCGTTGGGGCCCAACAGTCGCAGCAGATTTCCCAGCAAGTTCAACAGCTGGCTCAGTTGACCGCCATGTTGCAGCAACTCCTGCCAGCTCAGCAGCAGCCGTCACCTCCGCCTGCACCTGCTTCACCACCACTGCCAGCTGCCATCTCCATCTCCAGAATCCGCTTGTCCATGTCAGCCAAGTATGACGGTGATCCTAAGCTGTGCCGCGGATTTTTGTCGCAATGCTCCCTCCATCTTGAGAGTTTGGACAACCAGTTTTCCTCTGAGCGTGCCATGGTGGCGTTTGTAGTCAGCCTGCTTTCTGGGAAGGCCCTGGCCTGGGCTACACTGCTTTGGGACCACAACGATCCTGCCACTGCAAGTGTCCAGAGTTTCTTCGGGGAATTCCGGAGCGTCTTTGAGGAGTCAGCCCGGGTTTCCTCTGCAGAGACTGCATTACTGAACTTGACCCAGGGGAGTTCTTCAGTGGGCGATTACACCATCCGTTTCCGTACCCTTGCTTCTTAACTCTCCTGGAATAATGAGGCGCTCTGTGCCATGTTCAAGAAAGGCTTATCCAGTGATATAAAGGATGTCTTAGCCGCATGAGAAATGCCTACCTCCCTGGGTGACCTCATCCACTTGCCCACCAGGATTGATTTGCGTTTCGCTGAGAGATGTGAGGAACTTCTTCAGGAAAAGGAAGTGTTCGCCCCAGATGCTATCCTCATTTGGCTCCTGTCCTCCTGCATCCACTGCAACCCTCTACTGGGCCTCCCACCGAGGAAGCCATGCAGGTGGATCGGTCTCGCCTGACCACTGAAGAGAGGAACCGCCGCTGAAATGAGAACCCCTGTTTGTACTGTGCTAGTACAGAGCACTTCCTAAAAGACATGTACATTACTAAAAGACATGTACATTACTGGAAAATAAATGTATTGAAATGTTAGCCCATGATTTTGAAGACCCTGCGAACAGTGCCCAGCTTGGGCACTGTCGGAGCGCTTTCACCAAGGGTAAAAAGTCCAGATTTAATCCCCCGATACCCCCGGGAGGACAACTGGATTTATTTCAGAATTCTGTATTACAAGACGTCAGGTCTATATTGTACAGAGAGATCCCTGTCAATCTGTCAACTGCAGAACAAGCAGCTCTCAACGCTCTAAAAAAGAGAGAGGACCTAGTTATAATTAGGGCCGATAAAGGAGGGAGTGTCGTATTAATGTATAAGACCATGTATACACTAGAAGCCGAAAGGCAATTGAGTGATAGGTCTACTTACACCCCCTTAAAAACGGACCCAACCTCTAAGATTCTAAAAGGTCTAACTACACTCCTACATAAATTTGTAGAGAAAGGGATGCTGTCAAAAAAGAATGCAGAACGCTTAATACCAGATACACCAAAACCGGCAACATGGTACCATCTTCCAAAACTATTACTTGGGAACCGGGATGGAGCTTGTGCTCCATTGATGTTGTTAGCTTATATTCCCGCATCCCGTCGGATGCGGATATAGGAGCCATAAAAGATTTTCTAAAATGGTCGAATAAATCTACCAAATTCATTCTGTTCATAGAGGAAGCCCTTTCCTTACTGCTATCGAATAGCACATTGAAGTTTGCTGATAAGTGGTACAAGCAGGACACCGGGACCCCGATGGGTACCCCGGTGTCCTGCACGTATGCAAACATATTTTTGGCCGTTTTGGAAAGCCAGATCGTCTACTCATCCAAAAACCCATATATCGCATGTATCAAATTATACATGCGATATGTGGACGATATTCTTATAGCATGGTCAGGATCAGAGGCACAATTTTATGATTTTGTCACATACCTAAATACAACTAATTCTGTAAATATGTCCTTCACCTCGCAATATGGAGGAACATCATTGGAGTTCCTAGACCCTAAAACTAAAGGTTACGGGTGAGAGGCTCACTAGCGAAGGCTATAGAAAACCTATTTCAAGGAACACCCTTCTTCACTATAATAGTTCTCACCCAGACTCGGTGAAGAGGGGTGTCCCTTACGGACAATTCGTGAGACTACGGAGAAATAATGAGTCGGATGAGATATATGGGGAACAAGCAGATGACCTAGAAAAGCGCTTATTGGAGCCGTCATACCCGAGAACCTTAATAAAAGAAGGACGCCAACGAGCAGAGAAGTGTCACAGAGAAACCCTTTTGATAAATAAAAAAGAGAAAAAGTCAGAACCCGTTAAAAAACGCTTTGCATTTACCTTTCAAAATTCACCACTAAATCAAGTTGTAGAACAAGCAGTCAGACGAAATTGGCATATTATAGAGGGAGATCCAGATCTGAAAGAAATAGCTAGTCATAGACCGCTGATTTCATATAGAAAGAATAAATCGCTAGGCGATATACTACAAAAAAGTAGAACGACACCTCCTAAGAAAGAGACACAGTGGTTAGAACAATTGACACCAAAGGGGAACTATGCTTGTAGAACATGCAATTTTTGTAAATTTAATGCTGAGTTGAAAACAATGCGCATGGGACCTATAACACACGGTTACTGATTTAATAACCTATCGAACAAAATATGTAGTCTACGTTATGTTTTGCCCCTGTGGCTACCACTATATAGGAAAAACGATCCGCCAGCTCTGTGCTAGAATACGAGAACATATGTATTCGCTTCGCACACTTAAAGGAGCTCCTCATTTAATATCCCATATGGTGGAAGCTCATGGAGGGAAGTCTGATGTATTAACTTTCTCTGGCACGGAGAGGGTTAAACCCAGACCTGGGATTGATACAAATCGCCTACTGTTGCAGCGAGAAACCTATTGGATAATTCATTCTGCAGCGACAGGCCCTATAGGCCTGAATGATAAGATAGTTTATGCACCTTGTTTTTAATGTACCCTATTTTTAATGCACTTCTTTCCTCATCCCTTTCATTGATACTGATATACGCTGGATTTTTATGACTTAGACATAGTAAAGGCGTTATAGGGCTGGATTCAAAGCCAATGCCTTGAAGTCTTACGTCAAGACAGATGGGAGGTTCTAAGTGATTGGACCTGAATACTCACCTGTATAAGAAGCAGCATAGTGTTCCTAGCAGTCATGGCCAGAAGAAGCTCGAATATCGAGTGAAACTGATTCTGTCGCCTGACAGTGAATACCCCCCCCCCCCCCACTGTGATCCTCTCTCCCCCTTTGCACAAAGTTTTATATGTGAGTATTTAATAAAGAAGCAACCCTGAAAAAAAAAGAAGCCTTGGTGAGTCTGCCGACTTTTTTCACCTTCTCCTTGCACCTTATACTTGACTCTTTTTACAAGTCAGAGCACTACCTTAGCTTCGGGTACTACTCCTATTCATCCGTAGATCCAGGTCCTATCGGTGGTCAGCAGCTGTGCCGGACATTGAAATCTCAGTTTTTTGCCTAATTTACAAATCTGTTTAACTTTCTGGAACTAATTGATATATAAAAAAAAAGTTTTTTCCTGGAATACCCCTTTAATATTGCGTGCTCGTTTAGCTGGGAGCAATGGAGAATGGGGTATCAAGGGGTCAAGCTTTGTGTCTGATTGTAGAATACTCCAATGTTTCCAAAAAAGTCCCTTTATCTGGTTCCATTGATTGTTATAAGGTGTGGTTAGACGCAATGTCATCTCAGTCTGTCTGACTTTTGGTTGTAACAGTTCATTATGGTCCGCATGTAGGGCCTTTTGAAATGCCCTTGAAACAATTTTCTTTGGATATCCTCTGTTCCTCAGTCGATCTGTCAGATCTTTCGCATGTTTTCTGTAGTCATCAACTTCAGCACAATTCCGCCTAATTCTCAAGAACTGGCCTGTAGGTATACCCTTTCGTGTATGTTCTGGATGAAAGCTTTTGAAATGAAGTGGGTTGTTAGTAGCAGTTTCTTTCCGATGCAGAGAGGTCACTATTTGGTTGCCCATACGTTGTAATTTTAAGTCCAAAAATTTCAACATCGTTTTTGAAGTCTGAGATGTCAGATGTATCTGCAGATTATTTATGTTCAATTATTCAATAAATTCCTGGCATTGCTCCTGTGAACCTGTCAAAATAAAGAAAATATCATCTATAAACCGATACCAACCGAAAACAAATAGTTGAAACAGCGGGGATGGGTACACCACCCCAAAAAGAGGTTGGAATAGGAGGGGGAACAATGAGCACCCATCGCCATATCTGATATCTGTCTGTAAAATTTCCCATCAAAAAGAAAATAATTGTACTGTAAAATAAAATCCAGTAAGTCAATGATGAACGAGTCGTGCATTCGATTCCGATTACCTTTGGCGTTCAGGATCTCCAAGACCTCTCTGATTCCATCCTCATGTTTTATATTAGAGTAGAGGGATTCCACATTGCATGTAATTAGCAGATAATCCTCCGGTAGTGTGATTTCTTGTAGCCGCTCCATCAGGTGGAGTCCCTGATGTGCAACGGTAGTTCCACTACTATTGGCTGCAAGAAAAAATCCACATAGGTGCATGCTCTTTCAGTTAGCCTACCTATGCCTGCCTCTATGGGCCTACCTGGAGGATTAGCTAAATTCTTGTGTACCTTTGGCAGCATGTAATACATTGGCACCACTGGTGTCATCACATTCATATAGCGATGTTCTTTTACTGTGATACCATATCGTTTTGCTGAGTCCAGTAGTCTCTTGAATTTCCTCTTGAAGATCAAAGTTGGATCCAAAGGTATTTCCAAATAATATGCAGTGTTGCCCAGTTGTTGTCTGGCTTCTGTAAGATAGAGATCAGTTGGCCACAGAACAATGTCCCCCCCTTATCTGCTTCCTTGATAATAAAGGTGGATTGTTGACTCAGGGTTTTTAAAGCCCTTGATTCAGTCTGGGTGAGCTTGTGTCCTCCCACACCCTTCTTAGGAAGACACTTAATATCTCGCAACATTACATTAAAGAAGATCTGTATGGCCGGAAAATTCGCAAATGGGGGGCATATTTAGATGTCTTGCTGGGAATTGTTGTTGTTTACCTGTGGAGTCATCATTTTCTGATAAGAGATCCAGAAGGACTTGAAAAGGGAGGTGTGACCTCCGAAACGTCGTAGTATCGATGCAAGCTCCACTCTGATCCCCTTCGTGAGAGGAAGGTTGCTCAGCTAAAGGTGGCCCCAGCATGGGCTGAAAATTCCTACAGCATGAGGAGTGTCTAGCGTACCCACAACAGGTGCACCTGGGTGAATTGTTTTGATTTATTTGCAATTGTTTTCCTGCACCAAATGTCTTTTGGAACTTTGTATACATGCAAGAAATTTCAAATTTCCATATCCAAATTTTCACGGGTATAGCCAGGTTGTGAATAGATGATCTTCAGCACAATTTCCTACAAAATAGATAAACATCCTTAACCAAGGTAAATTTATCAAGTTGAGCCATAGGCGAGAAGAACAGCCCTTTCTGTAGTACAGAACTCTCTGCATCATTCAACCTATATGAGGGGTCATTTAATACTTCTTCCTCCGTCGATGGCTGTAAACTGTTGGTGGATTGTGATTGACGTTGCGTCTGCGTGGATTCCTTTTTTGTGGCTTGAGGGGCGCCTCCCCTGTCGTGTCCTGTATCTGTGTCGCTTGACCCTAAGAAATCTCTTGAGCTGGATGTGGTGACCCCTTGATCCCTAACTCCCTCAAAATCAAACTTGCCTCTCACATTGCCCTGATGTTTCCTCCTATACATCATACCCCTCTCATAGTCTCCTTTGTCACGTATAAATTTAATTCTCTTACCTGAGATGATGTCCTTCTCATACTTGTTGAGTATGCCACTGAGCCTCTTTTGAAATTGATCAATCTTTTCAGTTTTGATAAACTGGTTAAGGTTTCCAATGTCTCTATGTGTTGTTTTGTATGGATTAGTAGGTCTATATCGTGTTCTAACAACATATTCATGATAATTCTAGAGCACTGGGCCAATCCTGCTTCCCAGGTGCTCTTAAATGAATCTGTGAACTCCCATGATGGAAAAATTTTCACTCGGAGGCCCCTAGGGTACAAGATAGTCTGCACTTCCGGAAATGAGGTTCCAGTCGTGCGATTCGCACAGGACCACGTAGGAGATTGGACATACAGGTAATTCACAGGTGACCTTGTTATTATCAGGATATATAACTGTGATGTAGAGAGCCACAAGTCACTCCTGAGGAAGCCTCCGTGGCTGGAGGCGGAACGCGTGGGGTTAGCTTCCCCCGTACTTAGGTGCATGCAGTCCCTGCATTTTTATTGACATACCGTGGGTCCCACAGGCATTCTCATAGCACATGCACTTTCTAGGCCTGTAGCTCATCATATTTGGTATACAATTTATATGTTGCATTATTGTTGGTGCATTTACTAGCACTTGTCATTTATTATTATACTTTGCACCAGTTGTTATTCTTGGTAATTGTGTTTCTTAGTGATGCTGTGATATACACAGGTTGGATAGTCTTGCTTATTTATACATATGAGCACAGGTTCTTATTTATGTATTTTTCTCATTTGTGCATTGTGGGATTTGGATGTCACATTACTCTATATTTATTTCCTTTGTGCTATATTATTGTAATCCGGGATCACATACATCTGCTTTTTGGAATATTTTTTTCTAGTACAGGGTGGGTGTTGTAGGAATATATTCCTCCGCCTGATCATCATAAACAGTGGTCCCTCAACATACGATGGTAATTCGTTCCAAACGACCCATCGTTTGTCGAATCCGTGGGATCCGTGCGATGTAAAGTATAGGAAGCTGTACTCACCTGTCCCCGCCGCTCCGGACCAGGTCCTCACCGCTCCAGATGCTGTCCCAGGGGCTCCCGATGCTGTCCCGTTGCTCCGGTGTCTTCTTCGCGATCCTCCGGCTTCTTCCGCATCTTCTGCAGGGTCTGGGCCTTGCTTTCTGGTGACGTTATTACGCTGCTGCGCATGTGCGGCGGGAATAGGTAAGCGAACCTGCCAGGGATGCTTAAACTGCTATCCGACAGCAGCTTAAGCATTTTGAGCTGTCGGATAGCAGTTAATGCGATGGCCCCGACATATAAAAGCATCGTATGTCGATTTTATCATATGTCGGGGCCATCGCATGTCGGGGGGTTACTGTATGTGTTTTAAATGATTTTAAATGTTTGTGTACTCTCGTCTCTTGTATTCTTAGAATCATGAATAAAGGAATATAATTTTTACATGTACATTTGTCATACAAGTAATTTTTGGTGTGCATCCTTTCATAGTTGCTAGCTTGATTTCTTCCCCCCCCCTTTTTTTTGTTACAATATTCTTTCACTAGTTTGCACCAAGTACTTTGTTATATTTTTTAGGGTGGTGCCCATCCCCCTTACATAAAAAATAGACAACAGACAATAAAACTAATAGGAGAAAACAGAAGTCAATGTTACAACAGAATTCTAAGATACTAGCCAAATAAATAGGAATTACATATGGAAGAGACAAATGGAAACAGCACTAACACCTAAACAGTAGGTTCCAGTTGACTAAAGTGAAGCGATAATGGAGTGTGGAGGATTGGATGAAAGTGAATGATATACACACATGAGTCACCGATCTGCAATGACCAAGGGGATTATACTGGAACTTTTTTCTGGTGCCGTTTTGATGAAACATAAAGAGATTATCTCCTGATGAAGACATGTCCCCATTCATTTATGTGTACATACAGTCATTCTATTAGTAGAAAATACCGTATTTATCAGTGTATAACACGTACTTTTAAATTTTAAATTTAAAGGGGTTCTCCAGTGCTTAAACATCTTATCCCCTATCCAAAGAATGAGGGATAAGATGCCTGATCGCGGGAGTCCCGCAGTTGGTGAAGCCAGTGATCATGCACGCGGCACCCTGTTTGTAATCAGTCCCCGGAGTCCCCATGTTTGCTCCGGGTCTGATTACGGGCGACTGCAGGGCCGGCGGCGTGTGACGTCACGCCTCCGCCCCCTGTGTGATGTCACGCTCTGCCCCTCAATGCAAGCCTATGGGAGGGGGCGTGATAGCTAACGTCACATGCCGCCGGCCCTGTAGTCGCCCGTAATCAGACCGGGAGCTAACACGCTCCGGGGACTGATTACAAACGGAGTGCCGCGTGCATGATCACGGGCGTCCCCAGCTGCGGGACTCCCGCGATCAGGCATCTTATCCCCTATCCTTTGGATAGAGGATAAGATGTGTAAGCACCGGAGAACCCCTTTAAGGCAAAAACCCTACCTGCGTGTTATACGCTGATAAATGTGCTGGTCACTGATTTAAAGTGGCAGCAGCTGCTGCTGCTTGTTAAGGATCAGCAGCTTGGCTGCGGCCTCTTTAAAACAGTGAACAGTGTAGTCTCCTGTGGGCTTGGACACAACACTTATCCACTGCTTTGCTTTATAAAAAAAATGATTTTCCGTACCTGGCCACGCTCCGGCAGGCTCAGGTCAGGCGGCAGGTCTTGTGGGCTGCGTGGTCAATGAAGCAAGATGAGTGAAGTCCCCTGCCGGCTCCTCTGCTCTGCATCAGGGACGTCATTTGTCATTACCTGCAGCTGTTGCTAGTAAGAGTGGCCGCAGCACAGGCTGCTTGTTAAAGTTCAGCAGCCTGGCCACTTTAGAACAGTCACCAGCAGCGGCTGCAGGGGATGATGCGTGACATCCTTGACTCCGCGCAGAGGAGCTGGCAGAGGACGTCACTCATCATTCTTTACTGGACGCACAGCCTGCATGACCCGCCACCTGACCTGAGCCTGCCAGAGCATGGCCAGGTAGGTTTACTTCAATTTCCCTTTTAAAATGAGGGTGTGTGTTATACGCCAGTGCATGTTATATGCCGATTAATACAGTAAGTTTGGTGCTGGTGACATCATTTTAAAGGAGGAAAACACCATGCCACTGAGCAAATTGTATTAAAGCTTTTCTTCAGAAAAGGCATACCATTAAATCACATGCCCAATAAACAGTCAGGAAAGGCATACCATTCATACACATGACAACCAAACAGGAAAGGCATAACATTCATGCACATGATAGGCAAACAATCAGGAAAGACATACTATTTATACACATGACCGCCAAACAGTCAGGAAAGGCATACAGCTCATATAAATGACCGCCAAACAGTCAGGAAAGGCATACAATTCATATACATGACTGCCAAACAGTCAGGAAAGGCATACCATTCAATCACATGACCGCCAAACAGGCAGGAAAGGCATACCATTCAATCACATGACTGCCAAACAGTGAGGAAAGGCATATCATTTAACCACATGACCGCCAAACAGTCAGGAAAGGCATGCCATTTAACCACATGACCGCCAAACAGTCAGGACAGGTATACCATTCAACCACATGACCGCCAAAGAGTCAGGAAAGGCATACCATTCAATCACACCACCACTTAACAGCACATGACCGCCAAACAGTCAGAAAAAGGCCTACTTGCTAAACCCACAATAGGGAACTTTACATATAGCATATTTTTCTGCCTGCACCACAAAGGGTGAAATCAGCAGCAAAGCAACGCCAAGTCTACATGTAAGCCCGTGGATTTTGGAGCAGATTTGCTGTGGCCAACTCCACATTGAAAAAAATATCTCAGGCTGGATTCACACCACGTTTTAGGCAATATGGGACCGCATACGGCTGGGGGGAGCTAAACCCAGGCGCTCCTATATCCCTGCCATATGCGGCCTGTATGTAATGTATTTCAATGATCCGACCGGAGTGAAACGATGACTCCGGTTGGCTCATTTTTGCCCCGTATGCGGTTTTCCCACTGGACCTAAAACTGTGGTAGACTGGTAGACCATGGTTTTAGATCCCGTGGGAAAACTGCATAAGGGGCAAAAATGAGCCGACCGGAGTCAGTGTTTCACTCCGGTCGGCTCATTGAAATACAATACATACAGGTCCCGTAGTGCCTAAAATGTGATGTGAACCCAGCCTCACTAGTTAATATACCTTTATATGACTTTTTCCCTCTTAGACTACTTTTACTTTTTGTTTTGAAGTGTCAGACCTCCCATATGTGTCCAAAAGCTCCCAGTGCACATGTGACAGATATTCATAGGCCCTGTAGAATGTCTATTTGCCTCTGTTTGGTTGGTTTTCCATTTTTATAAATTTTTTGTTATATGGAATAATACAGTCCCTAAACTATTCCTTACAGTGGCATCTAGATAAAAATACACTTTATAGCACATTAAACTTCATTTTAGTGGGACACTATGGTCAATCTCTTGATATATGTCCAGAAAGTCTTCCAATGTATACCTCGGAAAGACGCTTCAAAACTCCTACGTGAAAAAACCTTTAGTTGGAAGTTCAGCATTTTTCAATATCTAAAGATGTTAATCCAGTAATTATTAAGGATTGTCTGCAGACCGATTAAGAAACCTGAGAAAACTACAAAGATGGATTTGACACAAACTTTATACGGCATTAATTACAAATAGTCTACGAAAAAATATTAAAACAAGCAGCGGTAAGCGTATAATAAGGCAGATGTCCCAGGCAGCAGGTGTGTGGGCAGGGAAATTTGGGAAATTATTTCTAAATGTGCATCTTCTTGTAACATTCTAATTAAATAGGTGGAATAAGATTGGTAATTAAAACCTCCTGATATATTCATTCATCTTTTATATATATTCAGTTTGAGTCAATAGTATTGTATCTTTGTACATGTAGTGTAATTGTATGGCCAGTTCTGATGCTCCATAAAGTGTTATCACTGAGAGGTGTTAATGGGTATTAAGATCAGAGATGTTAATGAGAGAAGAGACAGGGTGGATTTAATAGAATTAAATACCCACTGAGCCAACATATTAGCATCCTCATGTTCTAAAGCTTTTCAAGATTAACTGTGACTTGAGGTAGCCAATACTGACTCTATCCACAGGAAAGCGTCTAGTATCCCCTAATGTACTGTATATCTTACATATGCTTCATTTAAACTTTTGTCTCTTTGATTTCATGGTTAGGCTAGGGATCTTCTCTCCAAATTGTGGCATTTGAAATATTAAGCCCTAGTGTTGCCTGTTCAGTTAAATGGGCACTGTCAGATATAAAAAATTTTTACATGTGGTACATCTTGGCAAAACAATAGTTTTTCTAATATACTTCTTTAAAAATGTTCACATTTTATTAAACAAAACTGCCACAGAAAATCCCATCAATAGGGGTCCCCATATCTCCTGGGACACTGATGAGTCCCCCAGCAGCATGAGGGTGTCCAAGGGTCATGGACACCAGATGGCTGATTGACAAGGCTGCAGGAGGAAAGGATGTCTGGGCATGCTGGGAGTTGTAGTTTTTCAAAAGCTGTAGGCACACCGCTGAAGCCAACACTACTGTTAAAAAGAGTTATCCAAACACTGCACCTCCAACTATTCCAAAACTACAAGTCCCAGCATTACAGGACTGCCCAAGGATGACACACATGAATTGCAAGATGTAAGTTATACACTCACCATATTGTCTTTGGTGGTAGAGTACAGGTATCTCCAATAATCATTGTGTGTGTGTGTGTGTGTGTGTACAGCATGAAACCAGAGAGGAAGGGGTACAGCGCAGGCCAATTGAAAAGACATTGAACAACTGTAAAATGCTAATTTTTTTGTGGAATATGGGTGATAGAGACATAAAGGTTTTGTCAGAACCCATACGGTTAATCGGTTCTGACAATTTATTTTGTTCCTTTTTGTTGCCGGGCTACACTAACCTCTCTGGGATGGTCAGCTGACCTTGTTAGCTTTCACCTGGTTACTCCCTATTAAACCTGCAGTTTACATCCTGGCTTTGCCTACGAAAGAGGTTTCCTCCCGTAGCTAGCGATATATAACAGTTTTGTTTTTGTGTGGGATCTGAGGTATGCTTTAATGTAATATTATGTCTATAAAGCTTGTATATTTTGGAAAAATCAAAATCTATTGTTCATAATATTATACAGTCTAATGGATAAGGATTAGATAATGTAAAATTTATATTATTTATTATATTAACGACATTTGTATTATTTATTATATTAACCTGAAGTTACAAGACACCAATGCAAAATTTGTGTCAGACCTCCACCTAATCCTTGGTATGACTGCTACCTTGACTTCCCCTCTAACTACTGTGGTTATATTGAGTTAACTCCGCTCTGTGCTGGATGACAGGAGACCACAGTGGTCACACCCCTGCATTCATGTCTATGGGAGGAGATATGGTGGCTATGTACTAGCCGTCATGATCCCTCCTAAAGACATGAATGAAGGGGGCGTGGTGTTATGTCATGAACATGGAAGCTCTAAGCTTCTGTGTTCATGAAAGCCATGGTGCTGGCCTGGAGATCAATGGTGGGGGGGGGGGGGGGAGGGGCCCCAGCGGCCTGAGCCCCACAATCAGACATCTTATCCCCTATCCTTTGGTTATCCCCTTTAAGGACTAATCTTATGTCATGCCCCCTCCATTCATGTTTATGGTTATGGGAAGGGGCGTGAAGGCTAGTGCATAGCCGTCTTGCCTCCTCCTATAGACATGAATGGAGGGGTGTGACCGCTGTGGTAGCCCATCATTCGGCACTGAGCGGAGTTCGTTCCATGCACCATATGACTAGGACTAATCTTAAGGACAACTATGTATGTAGAGGTTGTTTATTTATTGGATGGGGTCTCCTTTCAATATATTCTCCAGCACTGGGGGGGGGGGGGGGATATGGTGCATAATAAAGCAATAAACTGTATAAGAGTACTTTTTGGTAGCATTTTGCTTTTTTACTTTATTGATGAACTGTTGTGGGTTTTACTAATAAAAAAGTTTATAAAATTACATTTGTAGTTTTACTAACATGTTTATGTATTGAAGTTAATTGGAAATATATTCAACTAAAAAATAAATAAAATGACACAACTCCAGCATCCTGATTTTAAAAAGTCATAGGAAATATAAACATGATGAAAACTGACGGAAATGCATTGTGAATGGAAATGCATTGTTTTACTTCACCAAACATTCAAACTTTTCTTTGTTCTTTAGTTACAACTTCAGTTGTCTTATTAAAAAATATATATTTATTAAAATGTGTTTTATAGTAAAACTCGGCCTTGCTGGTTTGCGCTGTGTTACTGTGATCAGGTTACAAGCCCCTTTATCTTCAGCTGCTTAAAGAAAAGACTACAAACTCAAAATAATAAAATACAGAAGCCGTGTTATCAGCTATTTGACAGGTTCAAAGCTTTCTTCTCGCTCAGATATATATCAGGAATTAATACATTTTTCTTTAATCCGAGATGATAATATCATTTGAAAGGAGGAGATGACGACATAATGATGTGGTGTCCAGAGATGGCTTTAATACTAATGAGTTGGGGAATGTGCTTGTCTTGCTGACTTTTTCTGTATAGGATGTATTTTTAGTGATGAGTTCTTCCAGGAATAGGCTGAAATCATCCATTCAATCTGGACACGTTACAGCAAGCACTAGAAAGCACTGCATATGAGGTGAGGTAAAAGAAAGAGGTTGATCACAAATAAATATATGGCTCGGGGAAACTAATATTGATCAGTCTTGTAAACTGGACGGCTAATCAATAGCAATTTCTGGAAATGCAAGCCATTTATTCTGTACAAGTTGTACAACTGGGAGGGAAATGAATGTGCACATAAAGAATCCACTGACAGTGTTCTGGTAGAGTTTGTTTCCTTAACAGCAAATGTGCTATGCTCTAGGAAATGAGAGAGATGAGCCAAGTCTCTCCTTACCAACTATTTATCTATCTATCTATATAGAAAAAATAGCGGAGTAGAAGCACAGCCAAACAAAAGATGACTTGGTGCAAGCGGCCGAAGGTCCTTGGTCAGAGGTACGGATTCAGACAAAAGCAAAAAATGTCTGCAGCACTCAAAATTCGGTGAAAAAAACGGTGGTAGCTTTCATCCATGTGGTAATACAGATGCATCTGTATTAACAAATGGAATAAAGCTACCACTGTTTTTCCAACGCATTTTGAATGATGCAGCCATTTTTTGCTTTAATCTATCTATCTATCTATCTAGAATAAATGTCCAGGTTGAGCAGCACCTCAGTATAGGAGAAAAACTTTGGTGCAGAGCAGCAGAAAGGGCCCAGGTAAGAGGCTTACAGATATCCACAAAAAGAAGTTTGCTGCAGCACACAGGAGTATAAGTTCAAGTGGTTTTATTCCATTCCATAGCAATGTGTCAGCGGCCCGTGTGGCCTTTTTCAAGTACAAGTGAATAGTGACCATAGGGGACATATATGGTATCCAATACATCATTAATTACATCCAATTAGTATCAAAAAGTGCTATATTACATATGTAAAAGCAATAATAATACATAGTGTAAAATGTGTTTCATATACATACAAACATTGCTTTAATTGCATATGAAGTTCAGAAGTGCAAAATGTAATTGGGTAATAACACATAAACAAAGTGCAAGTGGATCATGTGTAGCATAAATAATCATAATTATAGGGAGGAGGAGGAAGGCGAATCCAGTTACACTCACCTATCAGCAGCGTTACTGTATAAGCAGAGCATAGGGTAATCATAATGCGCACGCGCAAGTCCGCGCGGTTTAATACTCGGTTGCCGGCAGTGTGTCACTCGCGGCGCAAACTAGCTGCCATACTTCCGGAACTAACTAGAAGCCAATGAAGATGTGCTACATAGAGATCATGTGCCTAGTGATGGGCATGTGACCCGTGCGCTTGCGCACACTACTGTTCTAAAGTAACCACGCCATCTTAAAAATGGGCAAAGAAAAGGGCAAAGTATATATGGTACAGAATAGCACAAATAGAGTATCTATAATGCCATTGTATAAAAAGATGTCTATATGGGCATTTTGGACCCAATTGCAAAGATCACAACTTTAAATCAGTCATGCAGCAAATTAACCCCATACATCCCATGGGACCACATCCCCAGCCCAACATGACATCTATAACATGGCAGTGTTGAGTCTCCCTTTTTACCTCACGGGGTCAACCTAATGTACCCCAGAGTGGTAATCTGGGTGGGGGAGGGAACCATACCTGGGACGGAAAATTACATCCTAAGGGGTGCAACAAAAACACACATGCATGCAAGTGCGTGTCCTGAAAAAGTGGCATAAAAAATATGTATCATATGGCATCATAATGCTGATGACACTTATTTAAATGGTATAGCAAAACAAATGGGCATAATAACAGCAGGCACAGCATAGTAGAACAATCTCACTGGCTTCTTATCAGAAACCGGGTACAGTACAAAACAAAATAAAGAAATAATATAATTCCTAGGTGAGAGTTGACAACCAGACGCTTCTCCACATCTCTATAAAAGAAACAAAAAATATATATTTATATTTGAACATGTTACAGAGAAAAAGGTCACAAAGTACAAATCATATTAGGCAACAGAGAATCTCAGGACAAGAGGGGATTATCTTGCATTATAGATTTGGGTGGAAACAGTATAATCTACATAAAGGCCTTTCGGACGTAAGGACTAGAGTTTATATATGCATTCAAGTTCACAACGCTTTAGTTTACTCTCCCGATCTCCACCTCTTTTCAGAGGGGGATATGGTCAAGCAATACAAACTTCAAGTCTTTCTCAGTATGGTTGGCTTTGACGAAGTGTTTAGGTACCAGTAAATTTAACCGTTTTTTCCTTACAGTGTACCTGTGGTGATTGAAACTTGTCCTGAAGTCCCATGTCATCTCCCCAGCATAGAGGAGACGACATGGGCACATCATGACATACACCACAAAATCGGAGGAGCAGGTCAAATAGTGTTTCAAATTATACACATGGTTGGTTGTTGGGTGTACAAAAGTGGATCCCTTAAGAATATGTGCACAGTTTACGCACCTACAACAAGGGAAAGACTCCTTGTTCCGAACTGTAAGGTACTGCTGTGTAGGTTTTGAAAAAGATATATCAGATTTTACCAACTTATCTTGCAAGTTACCAGTACGTCGATAAGATAAAAGAGGAGGATTGACAAATTCATTAATTTGAGAAAAACTGTATGAAATTAATTTCCAATGGTTACTTAGAACAATGGAAAAACACTGGACAGATCACTGTGTGTTAAAACAAATGCAATTCTCGGTGTGCGAGTCTTCTTCCGTGTGTCATAGATAAGCTTATGTCCATCCAGTGTAAGGACCTTAGCTTTACTTTGTTGGAGCAGGGTTTTGGGACATCCTCTGGTATGAAAATTGTCTATCATCATATCCAGATCTGGTTCTAGCGCCTCATCCGCGCAGATGATGCGCTTTGCCCTCATCATTTGACTGGCGGGCAAAGAACGTGCCATCGGCCGCGGATGGCAGCTGGTGTAATGTAATACCTTTGCATTTTTATACAATGGCATTATAGATACTCTATTTGTGCTATTCTGTACCATATATCCTTTGCCCTTTTCTTTGCCCATTTTTACGATGGTGCGGTTACTTTATTACAATAGTGTGTGCAAGCGCACAGGTCACATGCCCATCACTAGGCACACGATCTCTACGTGGCACATCTTCATTGGCTGCTTGTAAGTTCCATAAGTACGCAGGCTAGTGCGTGCCGCGAGTGACACACTGCCGGCAACGGAGTATTGAGCCGCGCGGACTTGCAAGTGCGCATTACGATTACGCTATACTCTGCTTATGCAGTGACGCTGCTGATAGGTGAGTGTAATCGGATCCGCCTACCTCCTCCTCCCTGTAATTATGATTAATTATGCTACACATGATCCACTTGCACTTTGTTTGTGGGTCATCTACTCCAGTGTGCTGCAGCAAACTTCATTTTGTGGATATCTATCTCTCTATCTATCTATCTATCTATCTATCTATCATCTCTTCATTTATCTTCATACAAGATCTATGAAGGCAAATATAGACCCACATTTCTAACTGACTTACAGTGCTTTGCATAAATATCCACATTTTGTCATGGTACAACCACAGATTCAAATTAATTTCATTGCCATTTTAGGTAATGGACCAACACGAAATAGTCCATAATTTGTGTTAATATTACAGGGATTTACAGAGCAGGTTTAGGTTTTAAAGGCTGGAGGTTGGTATTTGTTCATGTTTATCAAAACTATAGAATGTCACTAGTAAGTAGTGATGTACTGTACTTATGTACCATGTCCCTTGTACAGTAGGTACCTGTGTAATTACTGTGTCTACCATGCCACTGGTAAGTACTTGTGTCAATTAGGTATCTGAATAGGATACAATTTATACCCTCAGTTTTTGCTTATATACTGTCACGATGCCGGCTGGCAGGTAGTGGATCCTCTGTGCCAGAGAGGGATTGGCGTGGACCGTGCTAGTGGATCGGTTCTAAGTCACTACTGGTTTTCACCAGAGCCCGCCGCAAAGCGGGATGGTCTTGCTGCGGCGGTAGTGACCAGGTCGTATCCACTAGCAACGGCTCAACCTCTCTGACTGCTGAAGATAGGCGCGGTACAAGGGAGTAGACAGAAGCAAGGTCGGACGTAGCAGAAGGTCGGGGCAGGCAGCAAGGATCGTAGTCGGGGGCAACGGCAGGAGGTCTGGAACACAGGCTAGGAACACACAAGGAAACGCTTTCACTGGCACAATGGCAACAAGATCCGGCAAGGGAGTGCATGGGAGGAGGTCAGATATAGTCAGGGACCAGGTGGAAGCCAATTAAGCTAATTGGGCCAGGCACCAATCATTGGTGCACTGGCCCTTTAAGTCTCAGGGAGCTGGCGCGCGCGCGCCCTAGAGAGCGGAGCCGCGCGCGCCAGCACATGACAGCAGGGGACGGGAACGGGTAAGTGACCTGGGATGCGATTCGCGAGCGGGCGCGTCCCGCTGTGCGAATCGCATCCCCGACGGCCATGACAGTGCAGCGCTCCCGGTCAGCGGGACCGACCGGGGCGCTGCGGAGAGAGAGACGCCGTACGCGCTCCGGGGAGGAGCGGGGACCTGGAGCGCTAGGCGTAACAGTACCCCCCCCCTTAGGTCTCCCCTTCTCTTTGTCCGGTAACTGCCCCCCCCTGGGATGAGGACACCGGGAAAGGATGGAGGGATTCCTCAACGGCAGGCAGTACAGCAGGAGTGGGAATGGGGAGGGAGGGCAGAGGGCGAGGCCTGGCACGGGGCAGTGTGACACCAGGACGAGGGCCATGAGGAGGCACCGAGGCTTGCCTGACTGGACTGGGAGGGGGGGAGAGGCACTTCTTAAGGCGGGCAGAGTCCATAACGACCTTAGGGAGACCGGATACAGGAGGAACCACAGGGTCACGGCAGGGAGTACTGGGAACCGGTTTAAGGCAGTCCTTGAAGCAAGAGGTACCCCAGCTCTTGATCTCCCCTGTGGACCAATCCAGGGTTGGGGAATGGTGTTGAAGCCAGGGTAGTCCAAGGAGAATTTCAGAAGTGCAATTGGAGAGGACCAAAAACTCAATTTTCTCATGATGAGGTCCGATGCACATTAGGAGGGGCTTCGTGCGGAAACGCACGGTGCAATCCAACCTGGCTCCGTTGACCGCGGAAATGTGTAGTGGCTTGACAAGACGGGTCACCGGGATGCGGAATTTATTCACCAAGGACTCCCGAATAAAATTCCCAGAGGCACCAGAGTCCAGGCAGGCCACGGCTGAGAGGGAAGAGCTGGCTGAAGGCGAAATCCGTACAGGCACCGTGAGACGTGGAGAAGCCGACTTAGCATCAAGAGACGCCACACCCACGAGAGCTGGGTGCGAGCGTGCGTTTCCCAGACGTGGAGGACGGATGGGGCAATCCACCAAAAAATGTTCGGTACTGGCACAGTACAGACAAAGATTCTCTACCTTACGGCGATTCCTCTCTTCCAGGGTCAGGCGAGACCGGTCCACTTGCATGGCCTCCTCGGCGGGAGGCCTAGGCGCAGATTGCAATGGAGACTGTGGGAGAGGTGTCCAGAGATCTAAGTCTTTTTCCTGGCGGAGCTCTTGATGCCTCTCAGAAAAACGCATGTCAATGCGAGTGGCTAGATGAATGAGTTCATGCAGGTTAGCAGGAGTATCTCGTGCGGCCAGAACATCTTTAATGTTGCTGGATAGGCCTTTTTTAAAGGTCGCGCAGAGGGCCTCATTATTGCAGGAAAGTTCAGAAGCAAGAGTACGGAATTGTATGGCGTACTCGCCAACGGAAGAATTACCCTGGACCAGGTTCAGCAGGGCAGTCTCAGCAGAAGAGGCTCGGGCAGGTTCCTCAAAGACACTTCGAATTTCCGAGAAGAAGGAGTGTACAGAGGCAGTGACGGGGTCATCGCGGTCCCAGAGCGGTGTGGCCCATGACAGGGCTTTTCCAGACAGAAGGCTGACTACGAAAGCCACCTTAGACCTTTCAGTAGGAAACTGATCCGACATCATCTCCAAGTGAAGGGAACATTGCGAAAGAAAGCCACGGCAAAACTTAGAGTCCCCATTAAATTTGTCCGGCAAGGACAGGCGAAGGCTAGGAGTGGCCACTCGCTGCGGAAGAGGTGCAGGAGCTGGCGGAGGAGATGGTTGCTGCTGCTGTAGCTGAGACTGAATCTGCTGTAGCTGCGACTGGAGTTGCTGAGTCATGGTGGTCAAGTACGACAGCTGGTGGTCTTGTTGGGCAATCTGTTGGGCTTGCTGGGCGATCTGTCGGGCTTGCTGGGCGACCAGTGTGGGAAGGTCGGCGACAACTGGCAGAGGAACTTCAGCGGAATCCATGGCCGGATCTACTGTCACGATGCCGGCTGGCAGGTAGTGGATCCTCTGTGCCAGAGAGGGATTGGCGTGGACCGTGCTAGTGGATCGGTTCTAAGTCACTACTGGTTTTCACCAGAGCCCGCCGCAAAGCGGGATGGTCTTGCTGCGGCGGTAGTGACCAGGTCGTATCCACTAGCAACGGCTCAACCTCTCTGACTGCTGAAGATAGGCGCGGTACAAGGGAGTAGACAGAAGCAAGGTCGGACGTAGCAGAAGGTCGGGGCAGGCAGCAAGGATCGTAGTCGGGGGCAACGGCAGGAGGTCTGGAACACAGGCTAGGAACACACAAGGAAACGCTTTCACTGGCACAATGGCAACAAGATCCGGCAAGGGAGTGCATGGGAGGAGGTCAGATATAGTCAGGGACCAGGTGGAAGCCAATTAAGCTAATTGGGCCAGGCACCAATCATTGGTGCACTGGCCCTTTAAGTCTCAGGGAGCTGGCGCGCGCGCGCCCTAGAGAGCGGAGCCGCGCGCGCCAGCACATGACAGCAGGGGACGGGAACGGGTAAGTGACCTGGGATGCGATTCGCGAGCGGGCGCGTCCCGCTGTGTGAATCGCATCCCCGACGGCCATGACAGTGCAGCGCTCCCGGTCAGCGGGACCGACCGGGGCGCTGCGGAGAGAGAGACGCCGTACGCGCTCCGGGGAGGAGCGGGGACCCGGAGCGCTAGGCGTAACATATACAATTTAAAGTGATTGACCCATTTTATTATCACCACTAGTTCAGATTGCTTTTTAGTATACAAATAAGTATAAAATTGCATTCAATGATGACACAATATGCACACATTTTCCACCATTGGTGTATACCTTGTTTCAGGCATTTGGAATATCAGGAATACTTAAATAAATTGATATTATGTAATCTACTAACAACTACACCCTTTTCATTTAATAAATTCTGAGAGGTTGTCACATCTCTTCCCTTAATACAAGCCACGCTGAGTAATAATATGAGTGTTGTTCCAGTAATTAAAGAAAAATAACCCTCCTCCAACAGAAAGACAAGTCAGTGGTTTACTCCAGAAGGATTCTTGGGATATGACTCAGGAGGTAACCACAGCTACATATTTCTGTACAGGTTTTTTTTTGGGGATTTTTAACGTGACTCTGGTTTTTCTGTACGATATATATGTCATATAATATAGTTTATCTGCTATTAGGTTCTCAATAAACTGAGGCTCCCAAAACCAGTTTACCCCTCACTGATTAATAATGTGACAATCTGGTATATACCCTGCACTATTTATATAGTCAGAACAATTTGGCCCCTTCAAGGCAGGATTTAAATCTCAACTCAATACATTTTACGGACCTTAAGGACCAAGCCCATTTGGCCTTAAAGACACAGCCAATTTTATTTATGCATTTTCGTTTTTTCCTCCTCGCCTTCTAAAAATCATAAATCTTTAATATTTCCATCTACAGACCCATGTAAGGGCTTGATTTTTTTTTTTGCGTTTTGTGACCAATAGTACTTTGTAATTAAATCAAAATCCCTCATTTTACCATAAAATGTATGGTACAACCCAAAAAATATTATTTGGGAAAATTGAAAAGAAAACCACAATTTAGCAAATTTTGGAAGGTTTTGTTTTCACACTGTACACTTTACAGTAAAAATGACATGTTTTCTCTATTCTGTGGGTCAATACGATTAAAATGATACCCATATTATTGTACTTCTTTATCAAAGATAAAACATTTTGTACCAAATTTGTAAGTTTAAAGTGGTACTCCACTAGAATATATATATTTTTTTAATCAACTGGTGCCAGAAAGTAAAACAGAGTTGTAAATTACTTCTATTTAAAAATCTTAATCTTTCCAGTATTTATCAGCTGCTGTATGCTCCACAGGAAGGTCTTTTCTTTTTGAATTTCTTTTCTGTCTGACCACAGTGCTCTCTGCCGATACCTTTGTCTGTGTCAGGAACTGTCTTGAGCAGGATTGGTTTGCTATGGGGATTTGCTCTGGACAGTTCCTGAGAGCCTATTTTGACCACTATTACTTTCTCATTTTTCCATATATTGGGCTGTATGAGGGCAAATTTTATGTGCCTTGATCTAAATTTTTTATCGGTACCACTTTTGCTTATATGTAACTTTTTAATCGCTTCTTAACTTTTTGGGGGGGAATAAAATGTGACAAAAAAGCAGCAATTTTTGACTTTTTTTTAATTTTTTTTATTACATTTACGCTGTTCCCTGTACAGGATAGTTAACATTATATTTTGATAGTTTAGACATCTATGCACGTGGCGATACCAAATATGTTTATTAATATTTTTTTTCACACTTTTTGGGATAAAATAGGATAAAGAGGCGACTTAAATTTGTATTGGGAAGGGGCTTTTCACATTTTTTTTTTTTACACTTTTCTAGTCCCCCATAGGGGACTATTTATAGCAATCCTTAGATTGCATATACTGAACAGTGCTATGCATAGAGCATAGCACTGATCAGCATTATTGACGATCTTCTTCTATGGTCTGCTCAATGTCAGACCAGAGGAGAAAACCCCAGAAGGACAGCCAGAGGAGGTAAGTGGACATCCTGGTGCGTTAAGTACCAATGCATCAGGACGCACATTTACGGTCCTTGTTCTTAAGCGGGTAAAATTGTGTATTTTCCTGGTCCATTTAAGATTTTTAACAATAATTCTCTATGATTATTTGTGTTTCACCATTTCTTAAGGAAAATGTAAGCCCAAATTGACTATTTGTGTCTATTTTTCTTAATGTTTGTATTAAAAATATAATAAAAATATATTTTTATAATTCGGACATTTCAACTCGCGGCGATACCATATATGTTTATTTTTATTTTTATTTACACTGTGTTTTTTTATGGGAAAAGGGGGGATTCAAACTTTTAATAGGGGAGGGGTTAAATGATCTTTATTCACTTTTTTTCACTTTTTTTTGCAGTGTTCTAGCTTCCATAGGGACCTATAACACTGCATACACTGATCTTTTACATTGATCACTGGTTTCTCATAGGAAACCAGTGATCGATGATTCTGCCGCTTGACTGCTCATGCCTGGATCTCAGGCACTGAGCAGTCATTCGGCGATCGGACAGCGAGGAGGCAGGTAGGGACCCTCCTGCTGTCCTGTAAGCTGTTCTGGATGCCGCGATTTTGCCGCGGCTATCCCGAACAGCCCACTGAGCTAACCGGCATGGTTTCACTTTCACTTTAGACGCAGCGTTCAACTTTGAATGCCGCGTCTAAAGGGTTAATAGCGCGCCGTGGCCCAGCGTCATACATCGGGAGCGGACACATGACGTTCCAGTACATCATGTGTCCTTAAGGGGTTAAGGGTGACCAATGAGACCCCACCAGAGTCTCCCCCCATAAAAGCCCTGGGAGGATTCTCTTCTCTCTCTTAGTTCCTGAGTCTTTGCTGAGGTGCTGTCAAGCCTAAGAGTGTGTCTGGAGTCATAGGAGGCCTCAAGTCAAGTCTGCAGCCATAAGCTACAAGTCTACAAGTAAGCTAAAGTCACAGTTTAGTCTGTCTCCAGTCAAGTCAAGTCAGTCACCGTCATCCATTGTCAAGTCAACATGGCCTGCACTAAATTGTCAAAAACCACTGCAAGTCCCAGCAAGCCCTTAAGGTCTCTGAAGTCACTGGTCACCTCCTTGGGCCTAGCTGAACTGTATAGACTGTACCATCTGTCACTCAGTAAAGCTACCGTAACTTGGCGTCGGAGTCATTTTTGCCCCCGTGCCTGGCCCAAGATCCAGCGGTATACCTTTGGGTGGTATTGAAGATAAACCATGCCCTGGTGTCACCAATACAAGGCGTTAATGCCATCTGCCCCTAGGGTACTTCCATCTACCCTGCATCATACCCCATACCACATTTGCTTTTTAAGAGACAGACATGCACACAGCTCTGCTTCATAAGACAGACACACATGCACACACACATAGCTTTACTTCATAAGAGACACAAACACTAAAACACACTGCTCTGCTTCATAAAACAGAGAGACACACACCTCTGCTTCATAAGAGACACTGTTTGTCTCATCACACATCAAGATGTCTCCTGCTTCCTCCACATTTGACACTTCCTCCACACCCAGCGTCCTCTTCTGTCTCTCCTCCTCTCAGCTAAAGATTTCTGCAGCCAAGTCCCCGGCCTCTAAACTCCCTCACTCCCTCAGTTAGGGGAAGAAACAGAGAGGATGCAGGATAGCTCATTTTGCTGCATTTCACCAGATTTGGGCTTTACAAAGCTCTGCAATGGTGCATTACTTTTAATTACTTGCTCAGGAATTTATATTTATCATTACATGAGGGAATTAAATAAATGATATTTTATTTAACTGGACTACCCCTTTAAGTTCTAGCAAGAGCATAAGAGAGCTAATGAACAGATAAAAGCTTAAAGGGTACCTCTCATCAAAAAAAAACTTTTGATATATTATAGATTAATGTATGAAGAATAACTTTACAATTGCAAGTTATTAAAAAATATGCTTCTTTCTATTTAATTTTCCACTTTGAAGAAATGACCACTAGGGGTCTCCCTACCAGTCCTGGCAGCAAGCATTTCAGACTCATGCTGGAGTCCTAAACACTACGAGCTGCCAGTCTGCTTTGTTCAGAAAGGAGAACACTCAGAGCTGCCAGCCTGCTTTGTTCACAGCCTATTTGGCTGTGAATAAAGCAGGCTGGCAGCTCTGAGTGTTTAGGACTCCAGCATGAGTCAGAAATGCTTGCTGACAGGACTGATCAGGAAAAATACAATAGAAAGAAGCATATTTTTCATTAACATGCTATTGGAAAGCTATTCAACATTCATTAATCTAAAATATATCAAAAGTTTATTTGATGAGAGGTGCCCTTTAAATGGGCACAGTCAGGCAATCTGATTGGTTGCTATGGGCAACTCAGCAATTTTTCCTCTGGAAAGGTTTTAATAAATCTCCCCCATTGAGCTCTAGAGCAGCAGACTACAAAGGATCCACTATTAACATTCTCAATGAGAGAGGAGAGGAGTAGTCTACGTGAGGCTGGAGGTCCGCAGGTTGGAGACCATTGGTCTATATGAAAGGGGAAGCATGAGCTGCAATCTATTTAAAAGAGAGGGCAATGAGCAGCAGTCTCTGTGGGAGAGGTATACCAAGAAATCAGAATATGTGGGAAAGGGACCATGACACGAGTGGCAGTCTATGAGAGGGATATAGGGACCAAGTGTGCAGAGGGTGGTCTTTTATTCTGAATTGAGGTCTAAATTAATTTTGTACTTTGGTTGTGGCTTATCATTTTCTAGATTTGTCCTGATGTGATCTCTATCCTCATGTTCAAGCTCTATTATATCTAGAGCAATGTATTTAAAGGTATAAGGCAGCACTATAGGAACAGTAATGGGGGCACATGAGGCAGCATCAGGCACAGTGTTGGTGATAGAAGCATAATGAGAGTAGAAAAAGATAGGGGTTGTGTTACTGTAATGGACGGGACAGCTGCAAAAGTGATGGGCCAAAGATATAGTCAGTGGGAGAGGTCTCTGTGGTAATTTGGCCAGGATGGAGAAAATAAGAATATATACAGACAGCAGAGGTGTAATAGTTATTATGTTATCTGTGTCTGATTAGTGACACTTTGTCTGATCGGTATAAGTGGCTTGCAACAATTAACTATGGGGCCCAGCCTTTCCAGCTACGCCACTGGTTATGGGTGAAACATTCCATGTAAATTAGCTCTTATATTGGGTGACCCTGAACCATGTCCACATGGTCTTAAAGGACCAGAAATTTTCTTAATCTATGAATTAATGCATTTGGGTTATTGTTTTTAATGTAAATAGGTGGTCCTATGTCATAGTATGCCCTACTAAGATAAAAAGAAGTCTAGATTGTCAAAAAAACAAAAAAAAAACAAAAAAAACGTGTATTAGGTTGATATTTCCACATCATATCAGGCATAAGATTGATGCAATGTATTCTGTACCATATGGTATTAAAGGGGTAGTCCACTAAAAAACATTTTTTTTAAATCAACTGGTTCCAGAAAGTTAAACAGATTTGTAAAATTACTTCTATTTAAAAAAAACCTTAACCTTTCCATGACTTATCAGCTGCTGTATGTCACAGACGAAGTTCTTTTCTTTTTGAATTTCTTTTCTGTCTGACCACAGTGCTCTCTGCTGACACCTCTGTTCATTTTAGGAACTTTCCAGAGTAGGAGCTAATCCCCATAGCAAATCTATCCTACTCCGGACAGTTCCTAGAATGGACAGAGGTGTCAGCAGAGAGCACTGTGGTCAAACAGGAAGTCAGTTACTGTGGAGCACATAGCAGCTGATAAGTACTGGAAGGATTAAGACTTTTAAATAGAAGTCATTTACAAATCTGTTTAACTTTCTGGCATAAGTTGATTCAAAAAAATGTTTTCCCCTTTAAGACAAATACAGTAAGATTTATCAATCTGTCTTAAAGTAAGATTCTCTTTGTTGCCCATACCAACCAATCATAGCACGGCTTTCAATTTTTATACTCCTCTGGTAAAAATAAAAAAGATGAGAAACAGTGAGTATGTTACTATAAGATAAAGCTCTTCCTTAAAGGGGTACTCCGGTGAAAAACAGTTTTTCCGTTTTAGCATTTTCGTTTTTTCCTCCTTACCTTTAAAAAATCATAACTCTTTCAATTTTGCACCTACAAATCCATATGATGGCTTATTTTTTGCACCACAAATTCTACTTTGCAATGACGTCAGTCATTTTATCCAAAAAATTACGGCGAAAAGGAAAAAAAATAATTGTGAGACAAAATTGAAAAGAACCTTCTCTTTATTCTGTAGGTCCATACAATGAAAATGATACCCAACTTATATAGGTTTTATTTTGTTGTACTTCTGGAAAAAATCATAACGACATGCAGGAAAATTAATACGTTTAAAATTGTCATCTTCTGACCCCTATAACTTTTTTATTTTTATTTTAATATGAGGGCTAATTTTTTGCGCTGTGATCTGAAGTTTTTAGCGGTACCTTTTTTGTATTGATCGGACTTATTGATCACTTTTTATTAATTTTTTCATGATATAAAAAGTATTGAAAACAAGTATTATTATAAACCTGCCAGACACTATATCCTCTAAATATAATACTACTATACACTACACTCTTTGATTATAAACCTTCCATACCCACTGAATATAATACTACCACACACTGTACATTCTGAATATAATACCAACACATACTGTATACTCTGAATATAAATCTGCCACATACTGTACCCCTGAATATAATACCGCCACACACTGTACCCTCTAAATATAATACTACTATACACTACACTCTTTGATTATAAACCTTCCATACACCATACCCACTGAATATAATACTACCACACATCTGTACATTCTGAATATAATACCAACACATACTGTACACACTGAATATAAATCTGTCACATACTGTACCCTCTGAATATAAATCTGGTGGTGTTGCTAGTGGATGATGGGGGTGCTAGTACTGGGGGGGTGTTGCTGGAGGATGATGAGGGTGCTACTGGCCATCCCCCCTGGCAGTATCACCCCCATCATCCATCGGCAGGATCATCCTCCTAGCAGGAGCACCCCCATCATCCACCATCAGGATCTACTGATGGAGGTGCTGCTGCTGGGGGGGTTTGCTGGTGGATGATGAGGGTGCTACTGCCAGGGGGGAGCATTAGGTAGGCAGCAGCTCTCCCACTTAAGGTAGGTAGCAGTTCCCCCACATTAGGTAGGTAGCAGTTTCCCCACATTAGGTAGCATAGATTCCCCACATTTGTTACCAGCTACCCCACATTAGGTAGTGATTTCCCCACGTTAGGTAGCACAGATTCCCCACATTAGGTAGCACAGATTCCACACATTAGGTAGCAGTTTCCCCACATTAGGTAGCACAGATTCCCCACATTAGGTAGCAGTTTTCCCACATTATCTAGCAGCTTTTGCACATTAGGTAGCAGTTTCCCCACATTAGGTAGCAGTTTCCCCACATTAGGTAGCAGTTTCCCCACATTAAGTAACATAGATTTCCCACATTTGGTAGTAGTTCCCCCCCATTAGGCCGCAGGTTCCCTTGCATGTTTCCCACAAGAGGTCAAAGTCTCCCCACATTAGATCGCTGGTTCAAACAAACCCCCCCTCCCCCCACACAAAAAGAACACACACAACACTGAGACACACACACAGATAGATAGAGAGAGAGACACACACACACACAGTCAGAGAGACACACACTCACAGACAGAGAGAGACACACACACAGACAGAGTCACACACAGTCACACACACACAGAGTCACACATAGTCACACACACAAAGAGTCACACACAGTCACACACACAGAGAGTCGCACACACAGAGAGTCACACACACAGAGTCACACACACAAACAGAGTCACACACAGTCACACATACACACAGTCACACACACAGAGTCACACACAGTCACACACTCACACACACACACAGAGTCACACACACACAGTCACACACAAACACAGAGTCACACAGTCACACACACACAGAGAGTCACACACAGTCACACACACACAGAGTCACACACAGTCACACACACACAGAGACACACAGACAGAGATAGAGTGAGACAGACACACACTCACTCACCCATCCAGCGCAGCGCTCCTTCTCTTCGGGCTTCTCCGGGTGTCCCGGAGGGACGTCGGGCCGGCGCAACAGAAGACGTGGGGGAACAGGCCGGTTCACTGTGCAGTTGACGGGGGGGGGGGGTGTTTTTTGTGTTTGCTGATGGGTGCTAGTACGGAGGCGCAACAAGTGAGGACCGGGGGGGGGGGGGGGGTTGGGGGGGGCGGGGGATGGTGCTACTAGTACGGAGACAGCGCAAGTGAGGTGCTATTACAGGGACAGCGCAAGTGATGGCGGTGGGGGGGTGCTAGAAGTGCAGAGACAGCGCAAGTGAGGACCAGGGGGGGGGGGGGTGCTGCTAGTATGGAGACAGCGCAACCAGGGACCAGGGGCGTACCTGGTGTCACCCCATCAGGATGGTGTCACCCGGTGGGGGCTGCACCCCCCGCACCCCGGTCGCAACGCCACTGGAGGGAGTTGAAAGTCCGTGTTGCCCAGCCACAGCCCCAAAACATCATTGCTCTAGAGGAGATCTGCATGAAGGAATGGGCCAAAATACCAGCAACAGTGTGTGAAAAGCGTGTGAAGACTTACGGAAAACGTTTGACTTCTGTAATTGGCAACAAAGGGTATTTAACAAAGTATTGAGATGGACTTTTGTTATTGACCAAATATTTATTTTCCACCATAATTTGCAAACAAGTTCTTTAAAAATCAGACAATGTGATTTTCCGTATTTTTTTTTTCTAATTAGGTCTCAGAGTTGCGGTATACCTATGATGAATATTAAAGGCCTCTCTCATCTTTTCAAGTGGGAAAACTTGCACAATTGGTGGATGACTAAATACTTTTTTGCCCCACTGTATCAGTGTCTTTATTAGGTATTAAAACAGTTATAGACAGTCATTCTTGCATTAAAATATGTCTGTCTATAACATTGTTTTCCCCTATAGGACAAGAGGAATAATGGGTATAGGGTACAATACAGACCTTTTTTTAAATTTGTACCAGTTAATTTGCTGCCTTCTACAGCTGGTTTGCTTACGCAAGAAGAGCTGTAAAATATGTTTTTTTTGGGGTCACAGCACAAACAACAAACCTCAAATATACATTAAAAGAAACAACTTTCTTTGTGGCTTGCAAATGAAGTCTGATCTCAGAATTATTCTGGTTCAAATGATGAAGGAAGTGAAATCCCTGTTCTAGTTTCATAGCGGATAACTCAGTAGAAGTTTTAGGCTTTTTTTGTGACTGTGCTTTGCAAACTCAGAAGTATCACAGGCCTAGCATTCCCAGAAGCAGACATTGTATTTAACCACATCACTTATTCACATTATTTTGAAAATAACATTCTAGTCTAGTTCACACAAACATGTGACGTGTGCTCTATTGGTGACATTGTTCAGAAAGGTACAAAATTCTTGATTTATTAACCAGTGTAACCTTAAATGGACACTGTCAGATTCAAAACCTTTTTAAATGTTGTTCATCTTGGCAAAGCATTATCTTTTCTATTATACTTCATAAGAAAATTGTATTTCCTTTTTATAGAAATCATGGCGTTTAAAATCATGGCTTTGAAGTACATGCATGGACAAAGTCAGTAAGTGAGGGTAGGTTAGCATTCCTCTGTCCCTCTCCTGTCTGATAGAACAGGAGAGAGCACAGAGGAGTACTCAGACAGGAGAGATCACAGAGGAGTACTATCAGAAAGGAGAGAGCACAGAGGAGTACTATCAGACAGAAGAGAGAACACAGACGAGTGCTATCACACAGGAGAGAGCACAGAGGAGTACTATCAGACAGGAGAGAACACAGAGGAGTACTGAGACAGGAGAGATCACAGAGGAGTATTATCAGAAAGGAGAGAGCACAGAGGATTACTGAGACAGAAGAGATCACAGAGGAGTACTATCAGAAAGGAGAGGGCACAGAGGAGTACTATTAGACAGAAGAGAGAACACAGACGAGTGCTATCACACAGGAGAGAGCACAGAGGAGTACTATGAGACTGGAGAGAGCACAGAGGGCGTAATATCAGACAGAAGAGAGCATGGAGGAGTACTATCAGACAGGAGAGAGCACAGAGGAGTACTATCAGACAGAAGAGAGCACAGAGGAGTAGTATCAGACAGGAGAGAGCACAGAGGAGTACTGTCAGACAGGATAGAGCACAGAGGAGTACTATCAGACAGGAGAGAGCACAGAGGAGTCCTATCAGATAGGAGAGAGCACAGAGGAGTCCTATCAGATTGGAGAGAGCACAGAGGAGTACTATCAGACAGAAGAAAGCACAGAGAAGGACTATCAGACAGGAGAGAGCACAGAGGAGCACTATCAGACAGGAGATAGCACAGAGGAGTGCTATCAGACAGGAGAGAGCACAGGGGAGTGCTAGCCCACCCTCACTTACTGAACTTTGTTCATGCCTGTGCTTCAGCTTGGACAAAGCCATGATTTTATGAGACATTATTTTTTTTAAATATAAAGTATATTAGAAAGGTTAATGTTTTGCCGAAATCTACAACATATAAAAAGGTTTTTTTTATATAATAGACAGTGCCCATTTAAGTATTGAGAACAATACATGTGAACAATAACATATCACTACACATAGAAGACTAATGGCAGAAAAAGATCACCTAGTTAAAATAGTATTCCAGGAAAAAAAGATTTGTTTCATATAAACTGTCTCCAGAAAGTTAAACAGATTTGTAAATTACTTCTATTAAAAAACATTAACCCTTCCAGTAGTTATCAGCTGCTGAAGTTGAGTTGTTCTTTTCTTTCTGACAACAGTGCTCCCTGCTGACTCCTCTGCTTGTCTCAGGAACTGTCCGAAGCATTAGAGGTTTGATTGGGATTTGCTCCTACCCTGGACGGTTCCTGAGACAAGCAGATGTGTCAGCTGAGAGCACTGTTGTCAGACAGAGAATAACTCAACTCAACTTCAGTAGCTGATAACTACTGGAAGGATTAAGGATTTTTAATAGGATTATGATTTTTCAATAGAAGTCATTTACAAATCTGTTCAACTTCCTGGAGCCAGATGATATTTTTTTTTCCTGGAATACACCTTTAATCTAGTCAGCCCTATTATTATATGCCCTAGAATGAATAAATGTTTAACCCAGGCATATCATATCTGCATTCCCTCACTGTGGATGTGTGGATATACCAACCAAACCTGCTTAAATTTTTCAGTAAAATAATATTTTCTGACATTTCTTCTACCCCCCCCCCCCCCCCCCATTACTTCCGATCGTCGCCTCCTATTATTGTGTTTTTTGGCGTACATGTACATCCTTGCTGCCTGGTACTTAGTGCACAAGGTCTATCAGAAGCCAGGGACCTGCTGCTAATGGCAACCATTATCTATCAGGCTGATGCATGACATTAACCCTTTAGATGCCTTGATAAATACTGATTAAGGCATCTACATCTAAAGCTTTTATGGGGCCTTTTGACACCTATATGACCACATGCAATGTGATTGCAGGGGTCCAGTGAGTCAAGATGGTGGCTGGAGTCCCCTCACTGCTCTGTACTGCTCTTTATAGGACCACTTTTCTGGTCTGCCTTCTGGCAGTCTTTACAAGTGTGCTATCGCTGATCAGTACTATGCCAATGTATTGCAATGAACAGTAATAATAGTTATTGAAAGATTGCTAGTAATAGTACCCTATTTGTCTATAAGGAAAGCGGCCTATCAGCAAGAAAGGGAGAAGAAGGCTGGAACCCTCCTAGTGACTGGAAACTAGACTTTTTTTTTTTACTGTGATTTCTCAGAAACAATTCAGCATTTCAGAGAAGTCCTATACATTTGTGATAAGGAAGCCTACCTTTGTTTTCTGCCTGTGGTTGGGGCACCTTAAACCTGGTGATAGGTTCCCTTTCAAACTTACTAAAAAGGAATAGGACCCATAACAAAACTTTGTGGTAAACCACTTTGTAACTAGTTTCTCTTAAGAATGCGTTTTGTTAACAACAACCCTACATATCTTTCCTTTAGTCAAGTTCAAATCCACTGAGCTATCCTGCAATTCCAACTGTGTAAAAAGCTTTGCTGAGACTTTGATATCCATAGTGCCAACTTTATTCAACACTTTTGTGACAATGAGATTAGTTTTACATGAACTGCCCTCATTAAAACCATGCTGTTTGGGGTCCAATAAATAGTGGAATTTTTTTTTAGATTATAATACTTTTTTCCAGGAGAGTTTCATTTATTTTTTATTACTTTTGAAGTTACCTGGCCTGTATTTACCACCTTCTTCCCTAGGACCCATCTTATGGATGGGAAAACACTGGCCAATGCTCTGCCGCGGCTCTCCCGTGCTGCATGATGCCGCGGACGTCACACCTCCTCCATGTAGTTCTATGGGAGAGGCGGGGAGGCAGCGTTCGTATATCCACTCCTCTTCTGTAGAGCTGTATGGGGAGGAGGCATGGAGGGGGCTATGTGCATTAGCCGCTCTCACAGAGGGGCAACGCCGGGCCCGTTTGGGAGATCGCAGGGGGTCCCAGCGGTCAGACTCCCCGCGATCAAACACTTATCCTATATCCTGTGGATAGGGGATACGTTTTTATGGCTGCAGTTATCCTTTAAAATATTTGGCATTTATTTCTTCCCTTTTTTGTGCTTAAGCCACATTAACAATATGTTTCGCCTTCTTAATGTCCTCAAAAACAAGAATACTGACACTAAATGGACGACTTTTAAGAATATTTTAAATTTTCACTATAAGAGGTATATACCTTATGGGAATAAAAAGGTCAGGAATAAAAGAAAACCAATATGGATGAATAAAAATGTTAAGGGGGCAATACATGACAAAAATAAAGCATTTAAACTACTAAAGCAGGATGGCAGTAAATAAGTATTAAAAAGCTATAGAGAAAGATGTAAAATATGTAAAAAAAAAACAGAGAAAAGCCGCAAAAATAGAGACTGAAAGACTCATTGCCAAAGAGAGTAAAACTAACCCCAAAATATTCTTTAACTATATAAATAGCAAAAAGGTTAAAAAAATGATGAGGAAGAAATTATTTATGGGGATCAGGAAAAAGCAAATATATTAAAATTCTTCTCCACTGTATTCACTGAGGAAAATTAAATGCCAGGTGAAATACAGTGTGGTAAGGTAAACTCCCCAGTACAGGTCACCTGTCTAACCCAGGAAGTACAGTGCCGCCTACAAAAAATCTAAAAAGACAAATCACCAGGTCCAGATGGCATTCACCCCCATGTTCTTAAAGGAATTAAGTAATGTAATAGACAGACCCCTATTTTTTATATTCAGGGACTCTATAGTAACAGGGACTGTTCCTCAGGAATGGCATATGGCAAATATGGTGCCGATATTTAAAAAGGGGTCAAAAGGTGACCCCGGGAATTATAGGCCTGTTAGTTTAACCTCTGTTGTATGTAAATTGTTTTAGGTTTTTCTAAGAGATGCTATTTTGGAGTATCTTGACTCCATATCAACATGGCTTTATGAGGGATCAGTCCTGTCATACTAACCTGATCAGCTTTTATGAGGAGGTGAGCTCCAGACTGGACCAGGGGGAATCACTGGATGTCGTATATCTGGATTTTTCCAAAGCATTTCATACTGTGCCACATAAAAGATTGGTGCATAAAATGAGAAGCATTGGGCTGGGGGAGAATGTGTGTAAATGGGTAAGTAACTGGATCAGTAATAGGAAACAGAGGGTGGTTATTAATGGTACTTATTATACTTATGATACTAGTGGGGCACCACAGGGGTCAGTCTTGGGTCCGGTTCTATTTAATATATTCATTAATGATCTTGTGGAGGGGTTGAATAGTAAAGTAGCAATCTTTGCAGATGATACTAAACTCTGTAAAGCGGTAAACACTATAGAGGACAGTGTACTGTTACAAATGGATCTGGATAGGTTGGAGGTCTGGGCTGGGAAGTGGCAGATGAGGTTCATCACTAATAAATGTAAGGTTATGCACATGGGGGAAAAAATCCGGGCTGGGATTATGTATTAAATGGGAGAACACTTGGGACAACTGACGTGGAAAAGGACTTAGGAGTCTTAGTTAACAGTAAATTTAGCTGTAGTGACCAGTGTCGGGCAGCTGCTGCCAAGGCAAATAAAATCATGGGGGGCATAGATGCCTACGACAAGGAAATAATTCTACCGCTGTACAAATCACTAGTCAGACCAAACATAGAATACTGTGTACAGTAATGGGCACCAGTGAACAAGAAACATATAGTGGAGCCGGAGAGGGTTCAAAGACGGGCAACCAGAGTAATACGTGGAATGGAAGGATTACAGTACCCAGAAAGATTATCAGAATTAGGGTTATTTAGTTTAGAAAAAAGAAGGCTTAGGGGATACCTTATAACTATGTATAAATATATCAGGGGGCTGTGCAGAAATCTCTCCCATGATCTATTCATACCCATGACTGTATCTATAGCAAGGGGGCATCCTCTATGTCTTGAGGAAAGAAGGTTTCTACACCAGCACAGACGGGGATTCTTTTCTGTAAGAGCAGTGAGACTGTGGAATTCTCTACCAGAGGAGGTAGTCAAGGTGAACTCTGTAAAAGAGTTAAAAAGGGGTCTGGATGCATTTTTGGAGAATAATAACATCACTGGTTATGAATACTAGATCTATATGGACAGAACATTGATCCAGGGATTTATTCTGACTGCCATATTTGGAGTGGGGAAGGAATTTTTACCTCTAGTATGAGTTTTTTTTTTGCCTTTCTCTGGATCAACTCAGTAGGGACTCATTAGGGTTATAGGTTGAACTTGATGGACTCTTTGATGGTCTTTTTTCAACTATGTCTACCACTCTTAAAACATTAAATGCAGGTAATCCCTGGGGTCTGTGGGGACCCATCTGCAGCTCCGCGATGTAATTGCAGGCTGCAGATGGGTTGTTAGGGAAGAACGGGAACTTACCCTTCCTTCCGGCTGCTCCATGGATTGTCTATTGCTTAAGGCTGCCTTTGCCAGACCTTAGCAATCGAGCACCGAAAACCTAGATCAATGTAATGCAATAGCATTACATTGATCTATGTAAGCCATCTAATGATGTCTTATCATAGGCCCCTAGGGCGGGGCAAAAATGTGTAAAAAACCCCCCAGTTTTTAAAAATATTTAAAAAATCCTCCCTCTAATAAAAGTTCAAATCACCCTCCTTTTTCCATTGTTCAAATAAAACACTGTAAAAAAAAAAATAAAATAAATAAACATATTTGGTATCATGCACGAACTATTACCCCTTAACAGTGCAGGATGTATATTTACGTCCTGCTCCAGCACCCGCGATATCACGCGGGGTCCTATGGTGACCCTGCATCATATCGGTTCGGTCCTGGTGGCTATCAAAGGCCGAGACCGGCGGCTAATACCGGACATCACTGATCGTGGTGATGCCTGGTATTAACCCTTCAGAAGCAGAGATCAAAGTTCATCGCCGCATCTAAAGTGAAAGTAAAACCTTCCCGGCAGCTCAGTCAGGCTGATCGTGACCACTGCGATGATACTGCGGTGTCCCGAACAGCTGTACAGACACGAGGAGGGTCCCCACCTGCCTCCTCGTAGTCCAATCATCGATTCACTGCTCCATGCCTGAGATTAAGGCAGGAGCAGTGAAGCGCCGATAACACTGATCAATGCAATGCTATGGGATAGCATTGATCTGTGTCTGCAATCAATGTACTGCATGTTATAGTCCCTATGGGGGCTATAACATTGCAAATAAAAGTTAAAAAAATGTGTTAATAAATGTGATTTAACCCCTTCCCTATTAAACGTTTGAATCACCCCCCTTTTCCCATTAAAAAAAACTATGTAAATAAAAATAAATATAAACATATGTGGTATCACTGCGTGCGTAAATGTCCGAACTATAAAAATATATCATTAATTAAACAACACGGCTAATTGCATACACGTAAGAAAATTCCATATATCCAATAGCGTATTTTTGGTCACTTTTTATACCATTTAAAAGTGAATAAAAAGAGATCAAAAAGTCAGAGCAAAATTAAAAAAAATATTTTGTCACACAATGATTTTTCTTTTTTCTTTTTTTTTTTTGGTTTCTCCAAAGATTTTTGGGAAAAATTACTGATGTCATTACAAAGTAGAATTGGTGGCGCAAAAAGAAAGCTCTCATATGAGTCTGCAGGTGCAAATTTAAAGGGTTATCATCTTTTAAAGGTAAGGAGGAAAAGACGAAAGTACAAAATTGGAAAAACCCTGAGTCCTTAAAGAGACACTCCGTTGGAAAACTCTTTTTTTTTTTTAAATCAACTGATGCCAGAAAGTTTTTACAGATTTGTAAATGACTTCTATTAAAAAAATCTTAATCCTTCCAGTACTTATTAGCAGCTGTATGCTGTACTACAGAAGAAATTATTTTCTTTTTGGATTTATTTTCTGTCACGACCACAGTGCTTTCTGCTGACACCTCTGTCCATGTCAGGAACTGCCCAGAGCAGAAAGAAATCCCCATGGCAAACATATGCTGCTCTGATCAGTTCCTAAAATGGACAGAGGTATCAGCAGAGAGCACTGTGGTCGTGACAGAAAAGAAATCCCAAAATAAAAGAATTTCCTCTGTAGTATACAATGGCTAATAAGTACTGGAAGGATTAAGAATTTTTTAATAGAAGTCATTTACAAATCTGTTTAAAATTTCTGGCACCAGTTGATTTAAAAAAAATAAAATTTTTCCACTGGAGTACCCCTTTAACACCTTTAGGACTAAGCCCATTTTCACCTTAAGGACTAGAGCATTTTTTGCACATCTGACCACTGTCACTTTAAGCATTAATAGCTCTGGGATGCTTTTACTATTTATTCTGATTCAGAATTTTTTCATGACATATTCTAATTTATGTTAGTGGTACATTTTCGGCAATACTTGCATCATTTCTTGGTGAAAAATTCCAAAATTTGATGAAAAATTTTAGAATTTAGCTTTTTTTTTTACTTTGAAACTCTCTGCTTATAAGGAAAATGGACATCCCAAATAAATGATATATTGATGCACAGATACTACTTTAGGTTTGCATCATGTTTGACATGTTTTTATCCTTTTACATCAGAGGGCTTCAAAGTTCAGCAGCAATTTTCAAAAATTTTCAAAATCAGAATTTTTCAGGGGCCAGTTCAGATTTGAAGTGGATTTGAAGGGCCTTCATATTAGAAACACCCCATAAATGACCCCAATATAAAAACTGCACCCCTCAAAGTATTCAAAATGTAATTCAGAAAGTTTGTTAATGGAATAGCAGCAAAGTGAAGGAGAAAATTCAAAATCTTCATTTTTTACACTCGCATGTTCTTGTAGACCCAGTTTTTGAATTTTTACAATTGGTAATAGGAGAAAAAAAAACAAAATTTGTAACCCAATTTCTTTCAAGTAAGGAAATACCTCATATGTGGATGTCAAGTGCTCTGTGGGTGCACTAGAGGGTTCAGAAAGGAAGGAGCGACAATGGGATTTTGGAGAGTGAATTTTGCTGAAATGGTTTTTTGGGGCCATGCCACATTTAGGAAGCCCCTATGGTTCCATAACAGCCAAAAAAAACTGACATTTGACAGATCTTTGGAACATTGGGCTGTGCAAATGGAAAATTACATTTTTCCTTTTCACAGACCACTGTTTCAAAAATCTGTCAGATACCTATGGGGTGTAAATACTAACTGTACCCCTTATCACATTACATGAGGGGAGTAGTTTCCAAAATGGGGTCACATGTGGGGGGTTCCATTGTTCTGGCACCATGGCAGCTTTGTAAACACACGTGGCCTACAATTCCCGACAAATTTTCTTTCCAAAAGCCCAATGGTGCTCCTTCTCTTCTGAGAATTGTAGTTCACCCGCAGAGCACTTTATGTCCACATATGGGGTATGTTCTTACTCAGAAGAAATGGGGTTACAAATTTTGGGGTGATTTTTTTTCCTATTTTCCCTTGTGAAAGGGTAACACCAGCACTTTTAACATCCAACTTTAACGTAAGTTCAACAAACATCTATGGGGTGTTAAGGCTCACTATACCACTTGCTACGTTCCGTGAGGGATGTAGTTTCCAAAATGGGGTCACACTTGGGTATTTATTTTTTTGCGTCTATGTCAGAACCACTGGTGGACATAGCTGCTGTCTGCTTTCTTGGCTTAGTCATAGGCATCCTGTAGGAAATCAAAGATAGAAGACCACTGAGGAAGACAGTCTACTCCTGGCACCATGCTGGAATAAATTAGTTTCACATGGGCATAAGCCTTCTTAGTAGAATCAGCTTTTGAATGGGAAAGAGTCTTCAGGAGTCTTCTAGAAGCTAGAAGGTCAACCTCCAGGCTGTCAGACTGAATCACTCTGGTCTGAACAGAGCTGTATGCCCTAACACACCTCCTTCTACAGTTGAGGAAACATCCAATATTACCCTTGACTCATGTTTTTGAGCTGGGAGAACCATGACCTCCTTAGCCAGAATCGTATGGTGTCTATTTCCATGGTCTGGTCTTGTCTGAGTTTTATCAATACCCTCAGTATCATGGAAGCTTGAGGGAATATGTAGGCCAGCCTTATGGCTGGTGGAAATCATCACCAGATGCAGCTATAATGAAGAGAGCATAGCTGGGAGATAAAAGGAACCCAACCGATGGCCGAATGTAGCGCCACACCAGAGGTCTCAGCAGATACTATATGCCCTGTCCTGGCAAGGACATAAAAAAAAGCAAAGTGTGCAGTGGGCTATTTTGGCTATTAATTTGTGAATTGTTTAATCATAAATTCCACCTGTCCTTCCAAAGCATAGGGGCAGAATAAACCCCATATTGTGCTGTTGGTAGGATCATAGGATATAACGCATTTTCTTTGTGAATCATATGACAGGCTCGGATTGGAAGAAAACAGACAATATGCTAGATTTTCCCTTAAACTGGTGATTGCAGTAAATAATTGTTTTCTCGTTAATGTTTTGATAAATGTTGCTAGTTTCTAATTTCTTTCTTTCCATTTCAAACAAAGGCGAGCTGGCAGCATGCTCTTTTATGTTGCTATAGATGTTTAGTTGTCTGGAAATGATAACAGTTGGGTTCATGTTTACAAAAAGAAAAAGAAGACGAAGAAAATGTCTTTAATGTGTAACTTGCGTTTAATGTTAAATTTCCTGTACTGGCACTGCTGAGTCATGACCTGAAATTGAAGAGGCAATAAGGACCAAAATACTGTTTCCTAAATGCCAGAAATGGCAAGTAAGCCCAACACAGACAGAGCAGTGTTCCCAGCACCTGGCTCATCTCCACAGCTAGCACAGTCCTGCTTTGCAATAAATAGTGTCCTGTTTCTGTTCCAAAATACTTTAAAAACAGCTTATGGTCATTCTGAAGAATCTAGTTCAATACACATTTGCTCTTAGCTTTTGACTAGTTATCTGTTACTTTGCTGGGGAACGGAAGCCAGGATTCATGCTTCTCTTTGCACAATCCAAAACGGCCAATAAATAAACAAAATAATATGTGAACTTTCCTAATTCAGACACAGAGAGCACCAATGATCATTTAATAGAAACTGTTAGATGGGAATTCACATTATAGTGAATCTCCTTAAAGGGGCTGTCCCACATCTTTTTAATAGCCAGGCTAGGATGAAAAACAAAAATGCTGTTCTCACCTGCCTGAACCACCATTGCTGCCCTTCTGATGGACTGCTGCTTACCACTTCCTGGTCCCAGTGTCAATACAAGAAAGAGTCTATTGTGACCCGCCTTAACCAGTGAGTGGGCACTTCTTTATGTTAACACAGAAACCAAGAAGTGAACCAGTAAAAATAATTGAAATGCTGGACAACCTCTTTAAAAGAGGAAAGATATTAGATATTGCATTCTTGTAAAATAGTTCTCTAATATCTCTATTGCCAAATTTGCATGGCTTCATTCAAGTCAACTGGAGTTTAACTAGAATTTGAATACCACTGTATAGTACTACAGGGGGAAATTCTTTTGTAATGTGCACCTTCAGGCCATTTTTTCCTGCTATCACTGCCTCATAACGGCGTTCATACATTTCCTGGAAAGCCTTATTCCCCAAGGAGTCTTAAGGATCTGTGCCTTATTGCACAATAACGATCCACGCAGAGTACATGAAACACAAGCGGGGAAGGGGTATTTATTGTTTTTGTTTCTCACGCTGGTCTTAATTTGAAAGTACATTGCTTTCCGCTTCCCTGATTCTGGCACTGTAGCAGCCCGTGCACTGTGCCTCTGATATCTTTGCTAGCTCACAGCTTATGTAGATTTTAGCTACAATAAATTGGGATAAATCTGTTGTTGCAGGAAACCCCACCTTCGTTCATACCCACTTTACACCAAGTCCCGCCCACTTGACAAGTGACCCCCCCCCCATTGTGACTGCTATAATTATTGGACATAACAGAATAGAACAGTTTTTACAACATATTTACCGTATATACTCGAGTATAAGCCGACCCGAGTATAAGCCGAGACCCCTAATTTTAACCCAAAATCCCAGGAAAAGTTATTGACTCGAGTATAAGCCTAGGGTGGGAAATACCTCATCCCCCCCTGTCATCATCCAGACCCGTCATTAACATCCTCATCATCATCCCCTTGTCATCATCCCACACATCCCCCCTTCATCATCCCCTTATCATCCCACACATCCCCCCTTCATCATCCCCTTATCATCCCACACATCCCCCCTTCATCATCCCCTTATCATCCCACACATCCCCCCTTCATCATCCCCTTATCATCCCACACATCCCCCCTTCATCATCCCCTTATCATCCCACACATCCCCCCTTCATCATCCCCTTATCATCCCACACATCCCCCCTTCATCATCCCCTTATCATCCCACACATCCCACCTTCATCATCCCCTTATCATCCCACACATCCCCCCTTCATCATCCCCTTATCATCCCACACATCCCCCCTTCATCATCCCCTTATCATCCCACCCCCCCCCCCCCTTCATCATCCTCTTCTCATCATTCGCCCTCAGTGGTCTTCAACCTGCGGACCTCCAGAGGTTTCAAAACTACAACTCCCAGCAAGCCCGGGCAGCCATCGGCTGTCCGGGCTTGCTGGGAGTTGTAGTTTTGAAACCTCCGGAGGTCCGCAGGTTGAAGACCACTGCGGCCTTCAACATCATCCAGCCCCCCTCTCACCCCCTTTAGTTCTGAGTACTCACCTCCGCTCGGCGCTGGTCCGGTCCTGCAGGACTGTCCGGTGAGGAGGTCGTCCGGTGGGATAGTGGTTCCGGGCTGCTATCTTCACCGGGGGCGCCTCTTCTCCGCGCTTCCGGCCCGGAATAGAGCCGTTGCCTTGGCAATGACGCAGAATTACGTTCGCAATGAACGCACCTCTGCGTCGTTGTCACGGCAACGTGACTATTCTGAGGCCGGGCCCGAAGCGCTTAGAAGAGGCCTCCCCGGTGAAGATAGCAGCCCGGAACTACTATCCCACCGGACCACCTCCTCACCGGACAGTCCTGCAGGACCGGACCAGCGCCGAGCGGAGGTGAGTACTCAGAACTAAAGGGGGTGAGAGGGGGCTGGATGTTGTTGAAGGCCGCAGTGGTCTCCAACCTGCGGACCTCCGGAGGTTTCAAAACTACAACTCCCAGCAAGCCCGGACAGCCGATGGCTGCCCGGGCTTGCTGTGAGTTGTAGTTTTGAAACCTCTGGAGGTCCGCAGGTTGAAGACCACTGCGGGTGGGGGAGTTCACTCGAGTATAAGCCGAGGGGGGTGTTTTCAGCACGAAAAATCGTGCTGAAAAACTCGGCCTATACTCGAGTATATACGGTAGTAGTATTATTTAAGAGGTGCTTCTTATTGGATAATTCCCTTTTAATCAGAAGGGTCCTCCAAAAATAGACTTGATCACAGAGTATCCTGTTATTAAAGGGTAACTCTCATTTAAACAAATTTTTGCTATTGCACTCCTTATGGTAAATAAAAAGTATTTCTAAATACTTTGTTTAAAAAAAAATGAAGTTTTCTATGTTTTATTTGTGCTTAAAAAAGCTCAAGAGCACATTTTCCTCCATCTTATACATAGACTTAGGACCAAGGTCCAAACACAGAAAGTGCAGCCGGGAGTGCTGAGGGGGGGGGGGGGGAGGGGTTAGCCTCATCCAATCATAGCTCCTCTCACACTTAACTGCCATATGCTGTTGGTTGGACCCACCCCCCTCAGCACTCCAGGCTGCACTTCCTGAATTTGGGCTTCGGTCCAAAGTCTGTGTATAAGATGGGGGAAAATGTGCTCTTTTAAGCACAAATAAAACATAGAAAAGTTCTTTTTTTAAACAAAGTATATTAGAAATATCTTTTATTTACCATAAGTAATGCAATAGAAAAAATTTATTTAAATGAGAGTGCCCATTTAAGTCCCCCCTGATTAGCTAAAATTTGTGCGGGAAAGTGTTCTTATTTCTACAACACCACCACAGGTATAAAATGAGGCATTACACTGTTCTCACTGAAGTCAATAGACTGTCTATGTAATGCATGGACATGCTGGGTCCTCCAGAGAGAGGCACAGTTTTGCAGCTACTGTCCTCTCTTGCCAATATATGGTATAAGGAGTATGTGTGTATATACTGTATGTGTATCTATCTATCTATCTATCTATCTATCTATCTATCTATCTATATATATATATATATATATATATATAAAACTCAATGTGTGTGTGTGTGTGTGTGTATGTGTGTGTGTGTATGTTCCAGCATCACGTCCAAACGGCTAAAGATATTAACATGAAACGTGGCATATATGTTACTAATATGTCAACAACAAACATAGGATAGGTAATTTAACCCATACTGACCCCTATTTGCCAGGGTCTGGGTTTTTGTCTATACAATTCTATGGGAAATATATGTTACATAACTTCCAAATGGCTGGATATATTTTGATTATATATATTACATGTCCACTTTTTTTTTTTTTTTTTTATCAACTGGTACCGGAAAGTTAAAGAGATTTGTAAATTACTTCTATTAAAAAATCTTAATCCTTCCAGTACTTAGCTGCTGAATACTACAGAGGAAATTATTATCTTTTTGGAACACATAGGTCTCGGCTGACATCACGAGCACAGTGCTCTCTGCTGACATCTCTGTCCATTTTAAGAACTGTCAAGAGTAGGAGAAAATCCCCATAGCAAACATATGCTGCTCTGGACAGTTCCTAAAATGGACAGAGATGTCAACAGAGAGCACTGTGCTCGTTATGTCAGCAGAGAGCTATGTGTTCCAAAAAGAAAAGAATTTCCTCTGTAGTAATCAGCAGCTAATAAGTAGTGGAAGGATTAATATTTTTTAATAGAAGTAATTTACAAATCTAGAGAAGAAGAGAAGTGCAAAAGCCAGTGGTATGATAAACTTCACCTTTTATTGTTTTCCAAGATAAAACTTCGACATTGAAACATTTCAAATCACAAATGATAAAACCTCCTGGATAAGCAACATGACACGTTTTAGGTCATGTGACCCTTCATCAGATACATGATGGAATTGGGAAAGGTAGGTTGTCTTATACCTGGCAAAATGAATCAGGTGAGAAACACTTGTTAATCACCATTTGCCAGGCAAGACAAATCCCTCCCAATCTCATCCGTATACATAGTAGCAGAATACACATGCGTTTTTTATTATTACATAAGAAAAAACTAAGTAAATCGAAAAGGAAACAAAATTACATAGAATGTTTTCATAGTAATGAACATATTGCAAATATAAAGAGCATATCTAATAATGCAATATTATGTCCGATTTTAAATTAAGGCCATGTGGCTGAAACGTACGTAATGCATATATCCAATAAATTTCTCTGTTGTGTAGAGCTTTTATTCTGTCTCCACCTCTTTATGGTTGTGAAACAATTTCGATGCCGTGAAATTGAAAATCGGACACATCACCTGCATGGACAATTTTAAAGTGTTTAGAGACATTTGATGGATTATTGTACGATGTCATATCTATTTTCAGCTTACAATATCTTCATCACAAATCAGTCCCATCTGAGGACGGGTTTATGAGGACGGGATATGAGGACGGGATATGAGGTCAGGATATGAGGATGGGACATAATGACGGGACATGAGGACAGCATATGAGGACGGGATACGCGGATGGGATATGAAGACTAATGTTGAGTGCGAATATTCACAATTTGAATATTTATCATGAATTTCACATATATGCATATTCGTGAATATGGTGAATATAGTGCTATATATTCGTAATAACGAATATTCGTAATTTTTTTTTCACACAGAACACATCACAGTGATCTCATCCCTCCCTGCTTCCAGCATGTGGTCTAAAGAAGGCTCCTATACTATTTACTGTATTAGACTGGAGAACGAATATTTGCGAATGTGAGAATATGCAAATATGCGAATATCGTCACAAAAATTAGATAGGTAGATAGATAGTGATGATATTCACAAATGTGACATGACAATATTCAAAATGAAAAATATCATAGACCCATTATCACTTCTGTATAGACCAAGAATAGACCAAGAATTAGGAAATAGATAATATAGATAGATAGGTAGATAGTTATCCGCATGCGCATTTATGCAAAGCATAAAATAACCACGAATATGTCGTATATGCGAATTTCATGAATAGAGGACAAATATTCGTCCATATATTTGCAAAATATTGTGTATTTGAAGATGGCATATGCCGCTCATCACTAAGAGGACGGTATATGAGGACGGGATATGAGGAAGGAGTATGAGCACTGGATATGAGGACGGGATATGCGGGAGGGGTATGGGGACGGGAGATGAGGTTGGGCTATGAGGACAGGATATGAGGATGGGATATGAGGTCGGGAAATGAGGACGGGATATGAGGTCGAGATATGAGGTCGGATATGTGGTCGATATATGAGGTCGGGAAATGAGGACAGGATATGAGGATGGGATATGAGGTCAGGATATGAGGTCGGGATATGAGGACGGGATATAAGGTGGGGATAGGAGGTTGTGATATAGGGACGGGATATGGGGGTTTGGATATGACAATAATATATGAGGATGGGATATGAAGTCAAAAGCTTCCTACTCCAAGGATTAGGAAGGAAAAACCGGGCAAAGCCGGGTGCTCAGTATATACATATATATATATATATATATATATATATATATATATATATATATTATAAACTTGAGGGTCCTGAGCAAAGGGGTTATAAAACCAACTCATTGGTAATGCTGGACACTTACACTTTAAATCTGCCTTCATAAATGTGTAATTTCAACCAACGTTGACCAACATTTGCTACTAATTAATCTAAGTTGTTACGAGCTCTCATGCAGTCCGGTGTCCCGGCTGCAGGTGCTCCCCTGCTGCTATGAGTGCTCTTGCGGTTTGGTTTCCCGGCCGCAATCGCTTGCCCCTGCCCCCTCTGGTGCTGCGATCCGCTCCCCAGATTGCGGACACTCCCATGTCCCCTGCCCCTCCTCACCTCTCCACGCTCTTATGCGTTCTTTTTGCCGGCATGTGCACCCGTCCCCTAGTGCGCGCACGCCGTCTCTCTATAAAGAGTCAAGGCACCAATAATTGGTAATTGCAGGGCGCTGACCATATAAAGGGGACCGACTTCCCCTTGACCCCTGCTGGATCTTTGTGTCTCCTAGAGCCTAAGAGAAAGCACACTCAGTGTGTTTGAATTATCTGTGTACCATACCTTTCTGCTAAGTTCCTGACTTTGCTCCTGTGCCGCCAGCCTCTGACCACCTTGCTACGTCCCTGACCACGCTACTGTGCCGCCTGCATAGATGCCACTCTGGTCAATAAATATAAACAGTTCATCACGGAACCTCTGAGGATGCATGTGAGTGCTAAGCACAAGGAATGGATCAGGTTCTACGTGCTTCCTCACTATTCTTCTTCGGTACTCCTCTGTCTGCCTCTGCGGCAATGCCACACCCCAGTGCTCGATTGGCATTCCGGAAAAGTCTGACGTTGGGGCCAGGACTGCCAGAATCACTGTCTGTTGACAATTCAACTGAAGCATCCCATTCCTTGTCCCTCTCTGCCGGGTCTGCCTACCTTGTATCAAGACTTCACTTATGTGTTTTGCGAGAAGCAAGCGGAGAGTCTTCCCCCACATCGACTCTATGATTGTCCAATTTATCTTCTGCTGAGTACTCCCCCCCCCCCCCCTCAGGGAAGAATCTATCCCTTGTCAGCTCCTGAGACGCAGGCCGTGTCTGAATACATTAGAGAGAACCTACAGAAGGGTTTTATATGGAAGTCTTCCTCTCCAGCAGGAGTCGGTTTCTTCTTTGTGGGAAAAAAAAGACGTATCTCTTCGTCCATGCATTGATCACCATCAAGAACCGGTATCCTCTCCCACTAATCTCTGAACTATTTGACCACCTACGGGGAGCCAAGATCTTCACCAAGTTGAACTTGCGAGGGGCGTATAACCTTATCAGAATTCGGGGAGGTGACGAGTGGAAGATGGCTTTTAATACTCGTGATGGGCATTACGAGTACCTTGTGAAGCCGTTTGGTCTCTGAAACGCCCCGGCCGTTTTTCAAGAATTTGTTAATGACATTTTCCGAGATCTCCCTTACACTTGCGTGGTTGTGTATCTGGACAACATTTTGATCTTCTCGCCCAACTTAGAAGCTCATCGCACTCATGTGCGTCAGGTTCTGCAACACCTTTGGAGCAACTGCCACTCCACGCCAAGCTCGAGAAATGCCTTTTCGAGAAATCGAGCTTACCCTTCCTCGGCTATATTGTGTCCAACCAAGACCTACAGATGGATCCTGATAAGCTGTCTTCAGTTCTTAACTGTCGGCAACCTTCTGGCCTACTGGCTATTCGAAACTTCCTTGGGTTTGCTAACTATTATCGGCAGTTCATTCTGCACTTCTCCACCTTGGTAGCTCCAATTGTGGCCTTTACCAAGAAAGGTGCCAACCCAAAGTCCTGGCCATCTGCAGTGGAGGAGGCTTTTTCTCGTTTGAAGTTGCCATTTGTCTCTGCACCCATACTAACGAGACCTGATCTTGACAAGCCGTTCTACCTCAAAGTGGATGCTTCTTCAGTTTGGCCCGGAGCAGTTTTGACTCAGAAATCCTCTGAGGGCAAAACGCTGACCTGTGGCTTCTTTTCTAAAACTTTTTCTCCTGCAAGGAGAGGAATTACACCATCCGTGATCGGGAACTCTTGGCCATTAAGCTCACCCTGGAAGAATGGCGTCACTTGTTAGAAGGAGCAACTTTTCCCATCAATATCTATACGAACCATAAAAATCTTCTTTACTTACAGTCCACACAACGTCTGAACCCTCGGCAGGCCAGGTGGTCACTTTTCTTTTCCCAGTTTAAATTTTCTCTTCCATTTTCTCCGAACTTTAGCCTCCTGATTGATTGATTTCGGCAGCACCGGTCGATCTTCAGCAAGTTCCCCTGGAAAGACTTTTGTGCCCACTCGCCTTAGGGCTAAGGTGCTGAACTGGGGACGTTCTTCCTTATTGGCTGGCCACCCAGGAGTACGGAAATCTACTTTGCTCATCATCCGTCATTACTGGTGGCTGAACCTGGGGCGCGATGTTGCTGACCATGTCCGCACCTGTGTAATTTGTGCCTGAGACAAAATGCCTTGTAGCAAACCTACGGGCATCTTACAGCCTTTGCCAGTCCCTAAGTGTCTGTGGACCCACATTGCCATGGATTTTATCACAGATTTGCTGTCTTCCACCAATTGCACAGTCATCTGGTTGGTCGTTGATCGTTTCTATAAGCTGGCTCATTTTGTATCACAGCCTGGACTTCCTTCTGCTCCTCAGTTGGCAGATCAATTCTTCTGACATATTTTCTGCCTGCATGGTCTTCCGCTACACATCTCAGAGGAGTTCAGTTGCTCTCCAAGTTTTGGCGGGCCCTCTGCTCTTGTATCAAAGTCAAATTGGATTTTTCATCTGCATACCATCCACAAACCAACGACCAAGTAGAACGGGTGAATCAAGTCCTTGGAGAGTATCTTCGCCATTTAGTTTCTGGTCGGCAGATGACTGGTCCAATCTGTTACCCTGGGCTGAGTTCTCTTACAATCATCGTGACTCTGGGTCTACTGGTACCTCTCCGTTCTTTATTGTCTACAGTCATCATACTCATCCTCCTCTTCCTCTGCCCGCCTCTTCTGATGTACCAGCAGTAGATGTTTTGGTCCGGGACTTTCAAACTATTTGGCAGGAAACACAGCGTTCTTTTAGCTTTTGCCTCCTCTCGCATGAAGTCCCAGGCCGACAAGAAGAGGAGATCTCCACCAGTATATCTCCCGGGGAAAAGGTTTGTCTCTCTGCGAAGTATGTCTGAAGCAACCTAGTTACAAACTGGGGCTGCGGTTCTTGGGTCCTTTTAAAGTTCTACACCGCATTAATCCAGTTGCATACAAATTACATCTTCCTTCTTCTCTGCGCATCCCGAACTCCTTTCACGTCTCCCTCCTCAAGCCATTGGTTCCTAACCAGTTTTCTCAGAAGAACATCTTTCCTACTCCGGTTTCTGGGGCTTCTGATGTGTTTGAAGTTCAGGAGATTCTCACCACCAAGACCATCAGGGGAAAATGGTTCTTTCTGGTGGACTGGAAGGGGTTTGGTCCTGAACAGAGATCCTGGGGACCTGAAGAAAATATCTTAGACTGGGATATGCTTCTCAGGTCTCTGTGTCCTAGAAAGAGGGGGAGACCTAAGGGGGGGGGGGGGGGGTACTGTTATGAGCGCTCCTGTGGTCTGGTGTCCTGGCTGCAGGCGCTTGCCTCTGCCTCCCTCTAGTGCTGCGGTCTGCTCCCCAGATTGCGGGCACTCCCATGTCCCCTGCCCCTACTCACCTCTCCACGCTCCTATGCGTTCTGTTTGTCAGGGGGACAGGTGCGCGCACACTGGCTCTTCGAAATTTAAAGGGGCAGCGCACCGATAATTCGTAATTGCTGGTCTCTGACCCTATAAAAGGGACTGACTTCCCCTTGACCCCTGCCGGAACTTTGTGTCTTTTAGAGCCTTAGAGAAAGTGTTTTCTGTGTGTTCCGATTATCCATGTTCCATACCTTCCTGCTAGGTTCCTGACCTTGCTCCTGTGCCGCCAGCCTCTGACCACCTTGCTACGTCCCTGCCCCCCCTCCTGTTCCGCCAGCCCTGACCTTTTGCCTGACCTGACTATGAGCTTGCTTTATCCTTCATGTGTCACGATACACTTCGGCAGCCTGTGTGGACGGGTCGTATCAGTGGTAGCGACCAGGGTGCCGCCTGCCCCAGCAAGTCCTTCCTGCTTTGCGGCGGGCTCCCACATCATCTTGCACACAGGTCCAGCGGATCCACTTCTCCATCACCAGCTGTTACATAAGTATACACATGTGGAGCCATTTCTTAAGAATTAGAAAAGTTGGCAGAGAAGTGCCTTGTTTTCCTTTTGGAGTTCCATTTAACATATGAGTCATTATAGAACTATAGCTTCTCAGTTCAAAGAGACAAGTGGATTCATGCACAGGGAACCAAATAATAGTTAATGGATGAAATGTATCCATGTGAAAAATTCCTATACTAGGAGAAAAACATCCTCTTAAAAAACATCCTCTTAAAAATAATTATATTTGGCTACTATAGGCCAATATGTCATTTTCTCTGTGACAGCTTTTATGTATGAGGCTCAGAGAGCTATGGCTGCCCCCCTAAGCAGCTTAGCAATATTCAACAAACTGAGGTAACAATGACGTAGCTATTAACGCTGAAGAGATTGCATTCATACCAGACATGTGACTGCAATGGGGATCAGAGGAAAGATTTTGCATTCTTTTTTTTCTGAAACACTTATCACACAGTCCTAAAATGGGCCGTTTCAGACGATTTCTGCATCCAGAACAGTGGCCTCACTGCCGAAAACATGTCATTACATCCACTTCTTTCCAGCACACTTCATCTCTAAAGCTCCCATTAAAATCAATGGAAGTCTCAGGTTTGCACTCAAACCCCCTTTTCCCATCCCATGCTGCCCGTAGCTCAGAGAGAGAAACATGTTTTCACTTAGGTGCGTTTCTGCCTATTATCAGACCCTTTTACTTTTTCACATTTTGTTATGGAGTGGCCTTGCTCACATTAACCTGTTCAGGACCCAGGGCGTACGGGTACGTCCTGATGCCCTGGTACTTAAGGACCCAGGATGCACCTGTACGCCCGTGGGACCGGGATGACTGCTGATATCGATCAGCAGGCACCCCATGCAAATGCCCAGGGCGGTCATCAGACCCCCCCATGTCGGCGATCGTGGCAAATCGCAAGTGAATTCACACTTGCGATTTGCATGATTCTGGGTCATTACGGGTCTAATGACCCGGGATATAATGGGGATCGTGGTTGTCCAAGACACCCACGATCCCCCTGAAGGGATAGGAGTGAGGTGGCAGGGGTGCCACCCCTCCTATCCCTGTTATTGGTCGTCAAAAGCTACGACCAATAGCAGATCGGGGGTGGCGGGGTTAACTTTAGTTTTCCCCGTACTGCCCACCCACAATAGGCAGGGCAGGACAGGGAAACCGTCAGGGCCCAGGCGCCGAAGTCCACTTACTGATCAGTGGAGGCTGCGGGACACGATCGGCTGCGGTGATCGGCATGGGCGGCGATGTCGTGCGGCTGAAGAGGACGGCTCCCTGGATCCGACGGAAGTCGGTGAGTTGCCTAGCAACATCTCGAGGGCTACAGTCTGAGACCACTATACGGTGGTCTCTACACTGTAGCCCTCCAAATGTTGCAAAACTACAACTCCCAGCATGCCCAGACAGCTGTTTAGGCATGCTGGGATTTGCAGTTTTGCAACAGCTGGAAATCTACAGTTTAGAGACCACTGTACAGTGATCTCTATACTGTAGCACTCTAGATCTTGCAAAACTACAACTCCTAGCATGCTCACACAGCTGTTTGTGCATGCTGGGAGTTGTAGTTTTGAAACAACTGGAGGTTTGACCCCCCCCCATGTGAACGTACAGGGTACATTCACACGGGCAGGTTTACAGTAAGTTTCCTGCTTCAAGTATGAGCTGTGGCAGATTTTTCGCTGAGGCGCAAATTTCTAGCGGGAAGCTCACTGTAAACCTCCGCCAGTGCGAATGTACCCTAAAAACACTACACTACACTACACTAACACATAACAAAGGTTAAAAAACTACATATACACCCCCTTACACCCCCTTACACTGCCCCCAATAAAAATGAAAAATTTATTGTATGGCAGTGTTTCCAAAACAGAGCCTCCAGCTGTTTCAAAACAGCAATTCCCAGCATTTCCGGACAGCCACTGACTGTCCAGGCATGCTGGGAGTTTAGCAACAGCTGAAGGCACCCTGTTTGGGAATCACTGGCGTAGAATACCCCTATGTCCACCCCTATGCAATCCCTAATTTAGTCCTCAAATGCACATGGCGCTCTTTCACTTCAGAGCCCTATCGTATTTCAAGAAAACAGTTTAGGGCCACATATGGGGTATTTCCGTACTCGGGAGAAATTGTACTACAAATTTTGGGGGGCTTTTTCTCCTTTTACCCCTTATGAAAAGGAAAAGTTGGGGGCTACACCAGCCTGTTAGTGTAAAAAAAAAATTATAATAATTTTTACACTAACATGCTGGTGTTGCCCCATACTTTTGTGTTAAAAGGGAAAAAAGACCCCCAAAACTTGTAACGCAATTTCTCCTGAGTACGGAAATACCCCATATGTGGGCGTAAAATGCTCTGTGGGTGCACAACAAGGCTCAGGAGTGAGAGCACACTATGTACATTTGAGGCCTAAATTGGTGATTTGCACAGTGGTGGCTGATTTTACAGCAGTTCTGACATAAACGCAAAAAAAGAAATACCCACATGTGACCCCATTTTGGAAACTACACCCCTCACGGAACGTAACAAGGGTATAGTGAGCATTAACACCCCACAGGTGTTTAATGAAAATTCTTCAAAGTTGGATGGAAAAATGAAAAAAAAAAATGTTTTCACTAAAATGCTGGTGTTACCCTAAATGTTTCCTTTTCACAAGGGAAAATAGGAAAAAAGCCCCCCAAAATTTGTAACACCATTTCTTCGGAGTAAGAAAATACCCCATATGTGGATGTAAAGTGCACTACAATGCTCAGACGAAAAGGAGCGCCATTGGGATTTTGAAGAGAAAATTTGTCCGGAATTGAAGGCCACATGTGTTTACAAAGCCCCCATAATGCCAGAACAATGGAGCCCCCCCCCATGTGACCCCATTTTGGAAACTACACCCCTCACGTAATGTAATAATGGGTACAGTGAGCATTTACGCCCCACAGGTGTCTGACAGATTTTTGGAACAGTGGTCCGTGAAAATGAAAAATGTAATTTTTCATTTGCACAGCCCACTGTTCCAAAGATCTTTCAAACGCCAGTGGGGTGTAAATACTCACTACACCCCTTATTAAATTCTGTGAGGGGTGTAGTTTCCAAAATGGGGTCACATGAGGGGGGTCCACTGTTCTGGCACCACGGGGGGCTGTGTAAACACACATGGACCCCGACTTCTATTCCAACCAAATTCTCCAAAAGCTCAATGGCGCTCCTCCTCTACTGAGCATTGTAGAGCGCCAGCAGAGCACTTGACGTCCACACATTGGGTATGTCCATACTCAGAAGAAATGGGGTTACACATTTTGGGGGTCATTTTCTCCTATTACCCCTTGTAAAAATGTAAAATTTGGGGAAAAACAAGCATTTTAGTGAAATTTTTTTTTTTTTCATTTACACATCTGACTTTAACAAAAAGTCATCAAACACCTGTGGGGTGTTAAGGCTCACTGTACCCCTTGTTGCGTTCCTTGAGGGGTGTAGTTTCCAAAATAGTATGCCATATGTTTTTTTTTTTTGTTTTTTTGCTTTTCTGGCAGCATGGGGGCTTCCTAAATGTGACATGCCCTCCAAAAACCATTTCAGCAAAATTTGCTTTTCAAAAGCCAAATGTGACTCCTCCTCTTCTGAGCATTGTAGTGTGCCAGCAGAGCACTTGATGTCCACACATGGGGTATTTCCATACTCAAAAGAGATGGGGTTACACATTTTGGGGGGCAATTTGTCCTATTATCCCTTGTAAAAAAAATTTTTTTGAGGGAAAACCAGAATTTTAGTGGAAAAATAAAAATAATTTACACATCCAACTTTAACGAAAAGTCGTCAAACACCTGTGGGGTGTTAAAGCTCACTGGACCCCTTGTTACATGCCTTGAGGGGTGTAGTTTCCAAAATAGTATGCCATGTGTTTTTTTTTTTTTGCTGTTCTCGCACCATAGGGGCTTCCTAAATGTACCATTTCAGAAAAACTCACTTTCCAAAATCCCACTGCCGCTCCTTCACTTCTGAGCCCTCTATTGCGCTCGCTGAACACTTGACATACCCATATGAGGTATATTCTTACTCGAGAGGATTACACATTTTAGGAAGATTTCTCTCCTTTTACCCCTTGTAAAAATTCAATAACTGGGTCTACAAGAACATGCCAGTGTAAAAAATGAAGATTTTGAATTTTCTCCTTCAATTTGCTGCTATTCTTGTGAAACACCTAAAGGGTTAACATACCTTTTGAATGTCATTTTAAATACTTTGAGGGGTGCAGTTTTTATAATAGGGTCATTTATGGGGTATTCCTAATATGAAAGCCCTTCAAATCCACTTCAAAACTGAACTGGTCCCTGAAAAATTTCGATTTTGAAAATGTTGTGAAAAATTGGAAAATTACTGCTATACTTTGAAGCCCTCTGATGTCTTCCAAAAGTAAAAACATGTCAACAATATATAATTTATTTGGAATATTCATTTTCCATATAAGTAAAGAGTTTAAAAAATTAAAAATTTAATTTTTTTTTATCAAATTTGGGAATTTTTCACCAAGAAATGATGCAAGTATCTACAAAATGTTACCATTAACATAAAGTAGAATATGTCATGAAAAAACAGTCTCAGAATCAGAATGAAAGGTAAAAGCATCCCAGAGTTATTAATGCTTGTCACGATGCCGGCTGGCGGGTAGTGGATCCTCTGTGCCAGAGAGGGATTGGCGTGGACCGTGCTAGTGGATCGGTTCTAAGTCACTACTGGTTTTCACCAGAGCCCGCCGCAAAGCGGGATGGTCTTGCTGCGGCGGTAGTGACCAGGTCGTATCCACTAGCAACGGCTCAACCTCTCTGGCTGCTGAAGATAGGCGCGGTACAAGGGAGTAGACAGAAGCAAGGTCGGACGTAGCAGAAGGTCGGGGCAGGCAGCAAGGATCGTAGTCAGGGGCAACGGCAGGAGGTCTGGAACACAGGCTAGGAACATACAAGGAACGCTTTCACTGGCACAATGGCAACAAGATCCGGCAGGGAAGTGCAGGGGAAGTGAGGTGATATAGGGAAGTGCACAGGTGAAGACACTAATTGGAATCACTGCGCCAATCAGCGGCGCAGTGGCCCTTTAAATCGCAAAGACCCGGCGCGTGCGCGCCCTAGGGAGCGGGGCCGCGCGCGCCGGGACAGGACCGAGGGAGAGCGAGTCAGGTACGGGAGCCGGGGTGCGCATCGCGAGCGGGCGCTACCCGCATCGCGAATCGCATCCCGGCTGGCAGCAGAATCGCAGCGCCCCGGGTCAGTGGATCTGACCGGAGCGCTGCAGCGGAGAGAGTGTAGCGAGCGCTCCGGGGAGGAGCGAGGACCCGGAGCGCTCGGCGTAACAGTACCCCCCCCCTTGGGTCTCCCCCTCTTTTTAGGGCCTGAGAACCTGAGGAGCAGACTTTTATCTAGGATGTTGTCCTCAGGTTCCCAGGATCTCTCTTCAGGACCACAACCCTCCCAGTCCACTAAAAAAAAAGTTTTCCCTCTGACCTTTTTAGAGGCTAAGATCTCTTTGACAGAGAAGATGTCCGAGGAGCCGGAAACAGGAGTGGGAGGAACAGATTTGGGAGAAAAACGGTTGAGGATGAGTGGTTTAAGAAGAGAGACGTGAAAGGCATTAGGGATACGAAGAGAAGGAGGAAGAAGAAGTTTGTAAGAGACAGGATTAATTTGACACAAAATTTTGAAAGGACCAAGATAGCGTGGTCCCAACTTGTAGCTAGGGACACGGAAGCGGACATATTTAGCGGAGAGCCATACCTTGTCTCCAGGGGAAAAAACGGGAGGAGCTCTTCTTTTCTTATCCGCGAACCTCTTCATGCGTGAAGAAGCCTGTAAGAGAGAATTTTGGGTCTCTCTCCATATAATGGAAAGGTCACGAGAAATTTCATCCACAGCGGGCAGACCAGAGGGCAAGGGGATAGGGAGGGGGGGAAGAGGGTGACGGCCGTACACCACGAAAAATGGGGATTTGGAGGAAGATTCAGAGACTCTGAAGTTATACGAGAATTCGGCCCATGGAAGGAGATCTGCCCAGTCATCCTGGCGGGAGGAAACAAAATGTCGCAAATAATCACCCAAGACTTGGTTAATTCTTTCTACTTGTCCATTGGACTGGGGATGATATGCAGAAGAAAAATTTAATTTAATCTTGAGTTGTTTACAGAGAGCCCTCCAGAATTTAGACACGAATTGGACGCCTCTATCCGAGACGATCTGCGTAGGCAACCCGTGAAGACGAAAAATGTGTACAAAAAATTGTTTAGCCAACTGAGGCGCTGAAGGAAGACCAGGAAGAGGGATGAAATGTGCCATTTTGGAGAATCGATCAACGACCACCCAAATAACAGTGTTGCCACGGGAAGGGGGTAAATCAGTAATAAAATCCATACCAATCAGAGACCAAGGCTGTTCGGGGACAGGCAGGGGATGAAGAAAACCAGCGGGCTTCTGGCGAGGAGTCTTATCCCGGGCACAGATAGTGCAGGCTCGCACAAAGTCCACAACATCCGTCTCCAGAGTCGGCCACCAATAGAAGCGGGAGATGAGTTGCACAGATTTCTTGATGCCCCCATGACCAGCGATATGGGAGGAGTGACCCCATTTGAGGATTCCGAGGCGTTGGCGTGGAGAAACAAAGGTCTTTCCTGGAGGAGTTTGCCTGATGGAGGCTGGAGAAGTGGAGATCAGGCAGTCAGGTGGAATGATGTGTTGCGGAGAGAGTTCAACTTCTGAGGCATCCGAGGAACGAGAGAGAGCATCGGCCCTAATGTTCTTATCGGCAGGACGAAAGTGAATCTCAAAATTAAATCGGGCAAAGAACAGAGACCACCGGGCCTGGCGAGGATTCAGCCGTTGGGCAGACTGGAGGTAGGAGAGGTTCTTGTGGTCGGTGTAAATAATAACTGGAAATCTTGATCCCTCCAGCAGATGCCTCCATTCCTCAAGTGCTAATTTAATGGCTAGAAGCTCTCGATCCCCGATGGAGTAGTTCCTCTCCGCCGGAGAGAAGGTCCTAGAAAAAAAACCACAAGTGACAGCATGCCCGGAAGAATTTTTTTGTAAAAGAACAGCTCCAGCTCCCACTGAGGAGGCATCAACCTCCAATAGGAAGGGTTTGGAAGGGTCAGGTCTGGAGAGCACGGGAGCCGAAGAAAAGGCAGACTTGAGTCGTTTAAAGGCGTCTTCCGCTTGAGGAGGCCACGACTTGGGATCGGCATTTTTTTTGGTTAAAGCCACGATAGGAGCCACAACGGTAGAAAAATGTGGAATAAATTGCCTGTAATAATTGGCGAACCCCAAAAAGCGTTGGATAGCACGAAGTCCGGAGGGGCGTGGCCAATCTAAGACGGCAGAGAGTTTGTCTGGATCCATTTGTAGTCCCTGGCCAGAGACCAAATATCCTAGAAAAGGAAGAGATTGGCATTCAAACAGACATTTCTCAATTTTGGCATAGAGTTGATTGTCACGAAGTCTCTGAAGAACCATACGGACATGCTGGCGGTGTTCTTCTAGATTGGCAGAAAAAATTAGGATATCGTCCAGATATACAACAACACAGGAGTATAACAGATCACGAAAAATTTCATTGACAAAGTCTTGGAAGACAGCAGGGGCGTTGCACAGGCCAAAGGGCATGACCAGATACTCAAAGTGTCCATCTCTGGTGTTAAACGCCGTTTTCCACTCATCCCCCTCTCTGATGCGGATGAGGTTATAGGCGCCTCTTAAGTCCAATTTAGTAAAGATGTGGGCACCTTGGAGGCGATCAAAGAGTTCAGAGATGAGGGGTAGGGGGTAGCGGTTCTTAACCGTGATTTTATTAAGACCGCGGTAGTCAATGCAAGGACGTAGGGAGCCATCTTTTTTGGACACAAAGAAAAATCCAGCTCCGGCAGGAGAGGAGGATTTACGGATAAAGCCCTTTTTTAAATTTTCCTGGACATACTCAGACATGGCAAGAGTCTCTGGGGCAGAGAGAGGATAAATTCTGCCCCGGGGTGGAGTAGTACCCGGGAGGAGGTCGATAGGGCAATCATAAGGCCTGTGAGGAGGTAGAGTCTCAGCTTGTTTTTTGCAGAAAACATCCGCGAAGTCCATATAGGCCTTAGGGAGACCGGTTACTGAGGGAACCACAGAGTCACGGCAAGGGTTACTAGGAACCGGTCTTAGACAGTCCTTGGAACAAGAGGGCCCCCAACTCTTGATCTCCCCAGTGGACCAATCCAGGGTTGGGGAATGAAGTTGAAGCCAGGGAAGTCCAAGGAGAATTTCCGAGGTGCAATTGGGGAGGACCAAAAGTTCAATCCTCTCGTGATGAGATCCGATGCTCATTAGAAGGGGCTCCGTGCGGAAGCGTATGGTACAGTCCAATCTTTCATTGTTTACACAATTGATGTAAAGGGGTCTGGCGAGACTGGTCACTGGGATGTTGAACCTGTTGACGAGAGAGGCCAAAATAAAATTTCCTGCAGATCCAGAGTCCAAGAAGGCCACGGTAGAGAAGGAGAAGGCAGAGGCAGACATCCGCACAGGCACAGTAAGACGTGGAGAAGCAGAGTAGACATCAAGGACTGTCTCTCCTTTGTGCGGAGTCAGCGGACGTCTTTCCAGGCGGGGAGGACGGATAGGACAATCCCTCAGGAAGTGTTCGGTACTAGCACAGTACAGGCAGAGGTTCTCCATGCGGCGTCGTGTCCTCTCTTGAGGTGTCAGGCGAGACCGGTCGACCTGCATAGCCTCCACGGCGGGAGGCACAGGAACAGATTGCAGGGGACCAGAGGAGAGAGGAGCCGAGGAGAAGAAACGCCTCGTGCGAACAGAGTCCATATCTTGGCGGAGCTCCTGACGCCTTTCGGAAAAACGCATGTCAATGCGAGTGGCTAGGTGAATAAGTTCATGTAGATTAGCAGGAATTTCTCGTGCGGCCAGAACATCTTTAATGTTGCTGGATAGGCCTTTTTTAAAGGTCGCGCAGAGGGCCTCATTATTCCAGGACAATTCTGAAGCAAGAGTACGGAATTGTACGGCATACTCGCCAACGGAAGAATTACCCTGGACCAGGTTCAACAGGGCAGTCTCAGCAGAAGAGGCTCGGGCAGGTTCCTCAAAGACACTTCGGACTTCCGAGAAGAAGGAGTGTACAGAGGCAGTGACAGGGTCATTGCGGTCCCAGAGCGGTGTGGCCCATGACAGGGCTTTTCCGGACAGAAGGCTGACTACGAAAGCCACCTTAGACCTTTCAGTGGGAAACAGGTCCGACATCATCTCCAGATGCAGGGAACATTGGGAAAGAAAGCCACGGCAAAACTTAGAGTCCCCATCAAATTTATCCGGCAAGGATAGGCGTAGCCCAGGAGCGGCCACTCGCTGCGGAGGAGGTGCAGGAGCTGGCGGAGGAGATGACTGCTGAAGCTGTGGTAGTAACTGTTGTAGCATAACGGTCAGTTGAGACAGCTGTTGGCCTTGTTGCGCTATCTGTTGTGACTGCTGGGCGACCACCGTGGTGAGGTCAGCGACAACTGGCAGAGGAACTTCAGCGGGATCCATGGCCGGATCTACTGTCACGATGCCGGCTGGCGGGTAGTGGATCCTCTGTGCTAGAGAGGGATTGGCGTGGACCGTGCTAGTGGATCGGTTCTAAGTCACTACTGGTTTTCACCAGAGCCCGCCGCAAAGCGGGATGGTCTTGCTGTGGCGGTAGTGACCAGGTCGTATCCACTAGCAACGGCTCAACCTCTCTGGCTGCTGAAGATAGGCGCGGTACAAGGGAGTAGACAGAAGCAAGGTCGGACGTAGCAGAAGGTCGGGGCAGGCAGCAAGGATCGTAGTCAGGGGCAACGGCAGGAGGTCTGGAACACAGGCTAGGAACATACAAGGAACGCTTTCACTGGCACAATGGCAACAAGATCCGGCAGGGAAGTGCAGGGGAAGTGAGGTGATATAGGGAAGTGCACAGGTGAAGACACTAATTGGAATCACTGCGCCAATCAGCGGCGCAGTGGCCCTTTAAATCGCAAAGACCCGGCGCGCGCGCGCCCTAGGGAGCGGGGCCGCGCGCGCCGGGACAGGACCGAGGGAGAGCGAGTCAGGTACGGGAGCCGGGGTGCGCATCGCGAGCGGGCGCTACCCGCATCGCGAATCGCATCCCGGCTGGCAGCAGAATCGCAGCGCCCCGGGTCAGTGGATCTGACCGGAGCGCTGCAGCGGAGAGAGTGTAGCGAGCGCTCCGGGGAGGAGCGAGGACCCGGAGCGCTCGGCGTAACAATGCTTAAAGTGACAGTGGTCCGATGTGCAAAAAATGGCCGGGTCCTACAGTGAAAATTGGCTGGGTCCTTAAGGGGTTAAAAAACATCTATTTTTCCAATGGATGTGAAAATTTTAATTTTGAAATTTTTGAAAATGTAGAAAAATTTGAATTTTGCATAAACAATAATTCAGACCCTTTGCTATGACACTTTAAATTTAGCTCTGGGGTCTCCCATTTCTTTTGATCATCTCTGAGATGTCTCTACTCCTTGATCAGCGTCACCTGTGAGAAATTTAATTGATTGGACAGGATTTATAAATACACATCCCTGTCTGTATAAGGTCTTACATATGCATATCAGAGCAAAAGCCAAGCCATGAGATGAAAAGGACTGCTTGTAGAGTTCAGAGATAAGATCGTTTGGAGGCACAGATCTGGAGAAGGCTACATAATAATTAGCAGCACTGAAAGCTCTCAAGAGCATGGTGGCCTCACTAATTCTTTAGTGGAAGGAGTTTGGAACAATCAGGACTCTTCTTATAGCTGACCATCCCACCAAACTATGTTATCATAGTAGGAGGGCATTGGTAAGAAAGGTGTGTTATGGTGTGCAGATAGGAAAACATTTTAGAAGGTCATCCATCACTGTATCGCAGTACTCCCCAATCTGAGCTTACATATGAAATGACTACATCCCAGAGTAAAGTTCACCATAAATAAAATAAAAAAAAGACAAAATACACACCATAAGATTTGGTTATTTAGGAGGCCAAATACTACTTGTTGAGATTTCGACAGAAAAACATGACTTCTTGAATGTCTACTTCTTAGATGTGTGTCGATCTTGTCTGGCTCTTCATTACACCCACTTGATGAAAACATTAAAATAAATTAAGAAATGTTGAATAAAAATTCACATGTACAAGTATCCAAGTTGGCAATGGTGGGATAAACAAATAACTGAAACATTTGGCTATATTTTCAAAATCTGCCAATTAATTTTTGTTATATTGTTAGAAAGCAAACATGTATCTTCCTAGTACTGGTGTTTATGCAAACAGTATCCTGTGAGTGGCTACATCTCCTAATTTCCAGATTATCTGTAGATAATCTGTTGATGCAATAAGGCATGGTTGGTCTTTTTTTTATTTGCTCACTCTATAAGTGTTAAATTTTCCCTATTATACCAGGGACCAGTGCTAGTGCTTTACACAGCCTGTGCCAATATAAAAAAAAACAGAATACAGAAGTAACAAACTATGGCAGAATCTAGGTCCTTGGTCACACACACAGTCAGTGATTAGGAGCCGAAATTGAGGAATAGGCGAGGTCAGTATACTGGTAAACAGCGTAGTCAGAAGTCATGGCCAGAATCCGGAACCAGAGTGGATGTCAGTCAGGCCAGGGTTATACACGGAATTCCAGTCAGAAACACAGGAACCATGGATTTACAATAAGAACATAAAAACCATGTGCTTTCCCTGTATTTGCTGAAAAACTGCATCAACTAGTATTATAACTAGTATAACTATGTGAATTCTCGACTGCTCAGTTCCCACATCAATAAGTGCCGACGCAAACACAAAATACAGTTTACTGTACGAGCAGACTTATTCCTATGCTGATGTTATCGGCTATTAATGCTAAACATTGGTTAGGTGAAATACTTTTGCCCTGTTAATATTTATTAACGTCAGACAAAGACTTTAATGTTTATGGAGATTGCCTTTGCCTACTAATTTAACCCCTTGGCACCATGTATCACACATTTATGGAGCCCAAAGCAGGTAGTAAATATTCATCACTTTAGATATTGATTAAAGTGATAATGTGGTCATAAAAACTCTATGCTTTCACAATAACTCAGATAACATGTTTCTCGTACATTTAACCTCTTATGTCTAGTGGTCAATATTGGCTATAGCATGTTATGTTAACAAAGGGAAGGTCCCTCTTTTGTACTCTCATTGCTAATGATTAGATATAAAAGCCAGCACTCTAAGGGCTCTGTTAAACTTGGTAAATGGGTCTGCTAAGGCGTTCCAATCTCGTAGATCAACCATTTTGCAGACAGGGCCACAGGAAAGATTGCTGAATTGAGCGGGGATTGAGCAGGAAGATGTTAAACATGCTAAAATGATGTGATCAGCCAATGATAACATCATCCAATGAGGATGCCAACTGGGGTAGGACTTAGGTCATATATTTTTACTCTACACTTTAGAATTGTATGGTAATGTAGGGAATAAATAAAACCATAAAAAAATTTGATTGCAATCGACCAAACCAGACAGTTTTTTTTCACAGTTTTATTTATTCCTCATAATATTTCTTATAAGTAAAATATGAATACACACATTTTTTCCCATTAAAGGGTTACTCCTCTGGAAACATCTTATCCCCTATTCAAAGGATAGGGGATAAGATGTTAGATCTTGGGGGGCCCACCGCTGCAAACCCCCACGATCTCCACTGCGGCACCCCTGCCATTCAGTGCACAGAGCAAACTCCGCTCCGTGCCCTATGACTGTCAATGCAGGCCACTATACCCCCTCCATTCACGTCTATGGGAGGAGGCGTGACGGCAATGTACTAGCCATCACACCCCCTCCCATACTCATGAATGGAGGGGGCGTGGCATGATGTCACAAACGTGGAAGCTGCAAGCTTCCATGTTTCCGATGCTGCCACTGCCAGCCCGGAGATTGCGGGGGTCTAACATCTTATCACCTATCCTTTGGATAGAGAATCCTTTGGATAGAGAATAAGATGTTTACAGCAGAGTACCCCTTTAAATAATATAAGAAAGCTTATATGCTGTTTGTATCATACACTAAACTGTGATGAAAACATCTAGAACAAGAAACTGCAAAAAAATAAAAATAAATAAATAAAAACAACAACTGCTTGTACACAATCCTCACCACTGGGTATGTTCATAGTACGGAAAAGCAAGGTAGAATGTGCAAGGAATATCTGCAAAGAATTATGTGCGGATTCCGCCTTGAATCATACGCCCAGCAACGCACGCAGAGTAATTTCCTCACAAACATTTCTGACAAGGATCCGAATTCTGTTCAATCTTCTGCCAGAATCCAATAGTAAATGCCCATAAATCAGTAGATTTTTGGTGCTTGTTTCCACAGTGAATTTTGTGCAAAATAAGTGCCAATTCTTCATAATTTCTGTTCCATGGATCCGATAGGGAGTCAGCGAGGAATTTTTTCTTGTTGAATATCATGGTGTGAAAGAACCCTCACAAAGGCTTTGGATATGTCATAAATAGTTATGATGGGACTAACACTTTAATGACTGATAACTTGCCAAATAATAATAAGGTAATGAAATGGTTACACAATTCTGTTTTAAAAAATAGTTTAAGTTGGGAAATGTCTTTTCATTTCTGTTCACAAAATAAATACATTGATTTATTGGTCTGTATTATAAAGGTCAACAATTTTGTTCCATCCATCTAATCATTATGCAGTTAAATCACATGTTCAGAAAAAGATTCATTCAGTAATATTTCTTATGAGCCTCTTAAAACTTCAAACAAGTCAGGTATGTTAATTTCCCTTAAGAAATTTGGCACAGAGATCCAGTGGAGACAAACATGTATAAGTGATGCAAGCACAGGAGAAATCTTTCCATATCTCAGCAAGATCAAACCTCCAATGTAAATCTGCAGGGACAGCTAAGGTTAGTCTAACCTGCTTCACTTGTTGTTGCTCATATGATTTCCTACACAGGAAACTTTTCCACACTGTATTGTCCTCTACTGCACTTTCATGGAAATTCCCTAAGGACTTGTTTTTGTCATTGAGAAGAACAGGGTGAATGCGTTTATTTAATGGCAGTGTCATAGGCAAGAGACAAATATGACCAAATCATCAGATCTATAAATGGCTACGATAGATTCAGCAGAGAAATGATGAGTGTGCCTTTTCCTTAAATATTTAGGGACAGAATTATGTAACATAAGTGCTGAGGTCTCCCAAAACAGGTCTTGACACAGTCAGGTATTTGGAGCTATGTTGTGTTTATTAATTGCCTGTTCATTACTCTAGACAATTCTTGTTGCTTTGTAACAAAGTGTCAGCAACATACAGTACATCAGAGTTTTAATAAGGCCAAATACACCTCTCAAAATAGATCCCCGCTACTTTCAGTTTATTTGTTGGATGCTTAAGAGTATTAACATTGGGTCTAATATGACATAAATAAAGTGGTGTATGTTGCATCACTTGTTAATGAGTAATACAGTTACAATAATGATCTTTCTCTCTCTCTCTCTCTCTCTCTCTCTCTCTCTCTCTCTCGATATAATATGTGCCCATTCCATTTGCAATAGTGGCAATACATACTTAACATATACTAATATTCATTACTAGAGATGAGTGAGCTTTCCGAAAGTTTGGCTTGCCTAACTTTCATACAGTGTTCAGCAATTAAAAAGTTAGATTGCGCTGCTGTACAGAACCACTTAAAAAACGTAGTTATGGTGGCATTGGGTCTCACTCCTTAGACCCACTGGCGTAAGTCTGGAGAGGAAAAAATGGCAGAGCTCCTCATGGGACAAGTATCGTTTGATACACAGTGTGTTATCAAGCAAGTGGTGTGCAGTGGGTGTTAGTGAACCACTCACCTTGCTTAGTTGTGTATGAAGACACAACTACAAATGCGCTTGGGTGATCATGCAGGTGGTGCAGCCTCCTGGTCCCGGATCTAGGAGTGCTCCTGGCCGGTAGATACAGTGGTAAATATGAGAGTAAAAATTTTCCAGGTTTTCGGCGCAATCCACCAAGGATGGGTCAGAGTTTCTTCAAAGGAATTTTATTTGCCAAATAAAATGGCAAATAAAATTCCTTTGAAGAAACTCTGACCCATCCTTGGTGGATTGCGCCGAAAACCTGGAAAATTTTTACTCTCATATTTACTCCTTAGACCCACTAGGAGGGTTAATTAAAGACCAGGGAATCGGCCGACATTGCGCTCAGCTCCCTGGCCAGCAGAAAGAACGGTCCATTTCTCTGCATAGACGGTCCATTTCTCAAGTCGGTGAGCTGAGCACAATATCGCCAGGTTTCCTGGCCTTTAATTAACCATCGCAGTGGGAGTGATTAACATGTCAAAAGTTGTTTCTAATCACAGTAAGATGTCAGACAAAAACAGCATTCTGTCCAGATAGCAGCTGGTTTTACTGTAAAATCTTGCTGGGTCAATCGCCATGCGCCAGCTCAGCAAGGAAAGAGTTAATTAGCATAAGCTACGAACAACTAGCGTTAACTCCCAAATATTACCCTGGGATTCACTGCCACATGTGTTTGGGAACCAGTGGTTACTGCTTACAAACAGGCTGAAGAGGGACAATTACAATAGTTGTAGCCCACCCTGGTAACATCAGGCGGTTGCTGATTGAATGGTATCTGGATGAGAATGAAAATACAGGGTATCTTTTTTTTATTTTTTTAAATAAATCAATAAACAATTAAAAAATATGTGTGGTTCCCAGTAGTTTAAGTATCAGCCAGATACTAACCAAGCAGCAACAGCCTGACGTTACCAGGATGGGTGAGGACCATTGTTATTGGACATCCCCATTCTAAATAACATCAGTTTGTTAACGCCTAGGCTCTGAAGCATCATTTTTTATGCCCCAGGCCCACTGGTATTGGCTCTTGCTGGTACCCCTGTGGTAGTGGGTACCAGGGTAATAATTGTTTTTTTTTTAGGCTAACGCTTAGCCCTGGCTAAGTATTAGACTCCGTCTATCAGTCTATCAGACACTCCCCCCCACAAGCCCTCACTAACCATTTTTTTTTAAATAAAAAATGAACATAGGTCATTGTCCACTGAATCTGAAGTAGTCCTCCCCATACAAGTATCTGAAATTAAAAGAAAAACACAAGTACATTAGTACATTTAGGGCACTCTCCGTTGGGGAGAGTGTCCATAAGCATTGTGTTTCCAAACAGAGAGCCTCCAGCTGTTGCTAAACTACAACCCCCATCATTCACAATAAAGCACATATAAAATCAAAGCAAATGCATTCAAACATAAAGCAAAGTCCATGGACAGGGGTGTGTGGATCCTCTTAGCTGCTAAAGGTTTGGCACTGGTGCGTGGAGTTTAATGATTGAGTAGCCCCAGCTTGCAGCCCCAAAAATATCCACTAGTAGGCAGATAGATGCAGCAGGGAAGACAAAACAAGTAGGGATACCAGGAACATGTACTGTGGAGCAAGAGTCACAAGGAGCACAGACTGTGGACCAAGAATCACCAGAAGCACAGATTGTGAAGCAGGAGTCTCCAAGAGCACGGACTGTGAAGCAGGAATCACCAGGAGCATGCAGGAACTACTTTGACTGGAACAGGAATAGCAGGTGTAGAAACGTCATAGTTAAACATGAAGTTCCAGGTGAGACCACAAACATTGACAATGGACTGAAAGACAATGAGGGCCAGATGTGATATCTAGATTGACTTGATAGAAGCAGATTCCAGGAGCAGGTAGGGTTAGAAAAAGAGGGTAGCTTAAAATCAGGACTAAGAATCAGGACTTGGAAATAGGACCAGAAAGCAGGACTGACTAGAAAAGATAAGGCACAAAACAGGAGCAGAACATAAATAGGGCTAAACAAGCCTGAAATATATATGAGAAACTGATAAGGAAGAAGAAACAAAAGGAGGTTCCCTTGCTAGAGTACAGGATATGGTCGAAACAAAACAAAAGACACTGGCAAAAGCCACCTGAATATGTAATTGTTAGAAGGCAAGAGATGAGGAGCAATGCAGATCGTGACAGTCAGCATTGCTTTGTTTGAAATCTAGAACTTGGTACATTTATTCTACCTTTAGTAGAATAACCTACCACATAACATTTTGCTAATATGCTAATTTCTTATTTGCCCAATAACTTTGTCCATGATACAGGTCACCTTGCCACAGCGTGCCTGCATCACAGGTATTAAAAGTGAACATGATGTGACACACATATTGTAACCATGGCCACAAATCCATCCTGTCCTGTGTGCTGCAGTGTAAATGCATTCGTGACACTGTGAACTTTGACATTGCAACTTGTGTTGCAGCCATCTTGTACAAGTCATCTTGTAGCTCTAGTATTAGCCTATGGAGTTTATAATACTTTAATATAGATTTTTTACTTTCATTTTATTTTATTACTAGCGGAATACACGGTGCTGCCTGGTTTTTCCTACCTAATCCTTGTGGGGGAGGAAAAGCAACAAAGGAGGAAGCTTTTGTCCTCATATCCTGTCCTCATATCCCATCGTCATATCATATCCTGACCAAAATCTTCTCTTACTATCCCTACCATATCCCCTTCTCATATTCCGACCTCATATCCCGTCTCGTATACTGACCTCATATCCCGTCCTCCAATTTTGTCCTAATATTTTGTTCTAATATCCCATCCTCATATCCTGTCCACATATCTCTTCCTCATATCTCGTCCTCATATCCCGACCTCAAATCCCGATCTCATATCCCGACCTCATATTTTGTCCTCTTACCCCTTCCTCATATCCTGACCTCATTTCCTGTCCTCATATTCTGTCCTTATGTCCCATCCTCATATCTAATCCTCATATCCCGCCCTCTGTGTGGCTGAGTTGTGAAGAAAATATTGTAAGCTGAAAATAGAAGAGGGGGTGACTTAATGGGAGTGGGCAGTATTTTCAAGTCAGACCAGTACACAAAAAAGTGTAGAAAATAAAAAGGGTGTGGCTGAAATTGTGGGTGTGGCTCTGCAAGATGGAGTGTGGCATGCAGGGTGGGTGTGGCTTGCAAGGTGGACTGATGCATTTACCAGGAGATGTAGAGAAGAGGTTGTGGAGTAAGGTACCAGAAGTCCTATATACTTGCATGGGAGTTGAAACAAAAACCCAATTTTTCACATAAAGGGGTAGGTTAGGGTTAATTTAACTATCCTATATTTTTATATGACATATAAGTACCAGATATTATTGAAATACCTCCAGCCGTACGGAAATTATGCTGGAACATACGTTTCCTGTAGACAAACGTTTCCAGACCCTCGCAAATGAGGGTAGGTTAGGGTTAAATTAACTATCCTATATTTTTAGTGGACATATAAGTAACATGTGACCAAGTATTATCAAAATATCTCTAGCTATTTAGAAGTTATGTAGTAACATATGTTTCCCATAGACTTGATTGGGACTTTAAACAAAAACCCCAACCCTCACAAATGGGGGTGGGTAAGGGTTAATTTACATATCCAATGTTTGTTGTTGACATATTAGTAACATGTGTAGCAAATTTTATGTTAACATATTTAGCCGTTGAAAGTGATGCTGGAACATACACACATACACACATTGGGGGACATTTATCATTGTTTGCTTTGGTAAGCAAGTTCTGTAGGCATTTTTTTTTTGCTTTAGTTTTGCTTATGTGCTTCATATTTATCATACTATCACAGGGGGTTGATTTGGAGCATTTAAGCAAAACAAAAAAGTTGCAGCTGAGACTTTGTGAGCCTTTTTTTCGACTTTTTAAATTTGCTCACGTACTGGAGTTTTGTACTCCAGGTCAGACCTGGAGAAGACTTGTGACTTTTTGTAAGGGGTTTGCAACTTTCTTTTGCCCACGAGGGACTTTCTCACATCATAAATACCTGACCACTGCAAAGTGAAAACTGAAATTTGCTTAGGTAAGGCTGTTTGTAACTTTTTGCTTGCTCACAGAAGTCCCACAAAAATAGGGGGATATTTATCAATACCTGTGCAGAGGAAAAGTTGCCCAGTTACCCATAGCAACCAAAATTCTTTCATTTTGCAGAGGCCTTGTTATCAATGAAAAAAGAAATCTGATTGGTTGCTATGGGCAACTGGGCAACTTTTCCTCTGCACAGGTTTTGATAAATCTCCCCCATAGTGCTTAAGCGCGTGTGCAACTTTTTGTGCGACCTTTGTATGAAAAAAAAAGGCTCTAAATACCTTGATAAATGTCCCCCATTGAGTTTTTGTATGGATTCTTTTTTGAAGATCAGGGTAATTTCAGATTAAGAACGATAAAAAGGGAGTTTTATTTTAATAACATTTTGTGTGTGTGTCTTTTTTCTTACTTTTGAGTTAGCAGTAAAAGTCGTCTGATAGGCGGTGTCATTTACCATGTTGGAGGTTAGCATTAGGCAAAAAATGGTTAATGCTATCCCCCCCCCCCAATATAATTACCCCAGTATCCACCAGCACCAGGGGTACTTGGAATAGATGAGTACCGGCATGTCTGAAGCATCAAAAATTACACTCTAGGACTGGTGGTAGCTTGCTGTTATTTTTAGGCTGGTATTGACCAAAATAAGTGTCCCTTGCCACCCTGGCAACATCAGGCTGATGATTTCTGGTTTTGTACCTTGCTGGTTATTAAAAACAGGAATGGGACGCACTATTTTATTATTTATTTATTAAATAAATGTATGGGTTTCCATAACCACCCAGTTAAAAATCTAAATATCAGCAGCCTAATATTACCAGGGCCATTTATTTTGGTTGTTGTCTGAAAAATAATAGTGATTTTTTTTTTATGCTTCTGGCTAGGAAACCCTTTGGCAGTCGGCAGTTGCCAGCAGCCAATGCTGTGTACATTTTCTGTGTAAACCTTAGTAAATATGTTGGGATTTTGGGAAAATGTCAGGAACACCTCCCTTTTCTGTGACCACGCCCCCTTTCCCGGCAGCCACAACCCTTTTTCGGGTTTTCTCAGTAAAATGGAGAGTTAGTCAGGTTTTTCTCAATTCGGGCACAAATTCTGTCGCAAATTCTGGTGCAGACAGAATGTCTGGCACACAAACCAACAAAACATGCCGGGTTTGTAATAGCAAATGAGTGCCAATGATTGGGAAACTAAAGGCTCTGTATGGAAAGAGGGAATCCCGTGTATGCCTAAACCTGAGCTCTGCTGACCACACCTGGGTAAATATATACATGATATGTTTGTAACTGTATTATTGAAGAATCTTTTGATAAAGTGAAGTTATTGCAAAGAAATCTACTGCAATTTGTGTCTTGATATAAAGATTGCATGTGGACTGGGACTTGAAGCCTCCAGCAAGCACAATATACCCACACCCATGTCTTCAATAATTTTGGATGTACTTTGAGAATTTGAAATACCAACAAAATGTATCTGCACTTATACATCTGCACTTTGTAGATGGTATTCATTCATTCATTCACTTTGTAGATGGTCTTTGTAGATGGTATTCATTCATAAACACATTAGGATTGTATGCTGCTAACTTAGTAAAATTGCTAAATATTGTATATACCGTATTTATCGGGGTATACCACGCACCGGCCTATAACACGCACCCTGATTTTACCAAGGATATTTGGGTAAAAAAAGTTTTTTTACCCAAATATCCATGGTAAAATGAGGGTGCGTGTGTGCGCGTGTATACCCCGATACACCCCCAGGAAAGGCAGGGGGAGAGAGTCCGTCGCTGCCCGCTTCTCTCTCCCTGCCTTTCCTGGGGTCTAGAACCCTGCTGCCGGCCCTTCTCTCCCCCTAGCTATCGGCGCCGCTGCCCCGTTCTGTCCCCCTGACTATCGGTGCCGGCGCCCCATTGCCGGCGCCGATAGCCTGGGAGAGAGAAGGGGCAGCGGCACCGATTGCCGGCGCTGCTGCCCCGTTGCCTCCCCCCATCCCCGGTGGCATAATTACCTGGGTCGGGTCCGCGCTGCTGCAGGCCTCCGGCGTCATTGCTATGCGCTGCACGGCGCAGCGCATGACGTCAGTGCGCCGCGCCGTGCATAGCAACGACACAGGGGACGCACGCCGGAGGCCTGCAGCAGCGCGGATCCGACCCAGGTAATTATGCCACCGGGGATGGGGGGAGGCAACGGGGCAGCGGCGCCGGCAATGGCCCTTCTCTCCCCCTGGCTGTCGGCGCCGCTTCTCTCCCCCTGGCTATCGACGCCGGCAATGGGGCGCTGGCACCGATAGTCAGGGGGACAGAACGGGCAGTGGCGCCGATAGCCAGGGGGAGAGAAGGGCCAGCAGCAGGGCTCTAGACCCCAGTAAAGGCAGGGGGAGAGAAGCGGGCAGCGACGGCCTCTCTCCCCCTGCCTTTCCTGGGAGTGTATCGGCGTATAACACGCACATAGACTTTAGGCTAAAATTTTAGCCTAAAAAGTGCGTGTTATACGCCGATAAATACGATATACAACGTGAAGTCATGTAGGGTACATTTCCAATCCCATTCATGCCTTTTTTGTAAATGTTGGATCTCTAATCGTGTGTCACTTCATAACAAGACAGGACATTGACGTTATTATTTGAAGGTTTCTTGGCCTTTCACGCAGTCGGACTTCCCACACTTCTGTGATCCAACAATTACCACCCTCAGTTTAATACATTGCTTCATACTGTATTTACTTTCAGCTAAACAGTCTCTTCATTAAGTATGTGTTCTCATTTTGGCTTGTCTATTTGCTGGCAACCAAAAAACACATTGGTTACTATACACATTGGAAGCATGTGTAATAGCTTGATTCCTTCAATTGGGTTTTAATAGAATGCATTGTTGGAATAGTACTGTACCAGAGCTGTGCCAGGGCAGTGGAGTGCAAACATTTCAAAGGCATCTAAGAAAGGTCATTCTTTCATTCCATTTTCATTCTTTTTTCAACTTGAGGGCTTGTAAATATTCCACATCTGCAAGCCAACACAACATGGCTCACTAGTACAACAGCATCAAATACTGCAGATAATTTCATAGTTATTTTTTTTTTTGTTTGATTTTTTTTTATTTATTTTTTTTATTGTAGACTTTCTAATACAGGAAGGAGATCCTAGCAATTATTCCAATGGTCATATTTCCATTTTGTTTTAAAGTTTTTAATGGATTTGTCCCCTACTTTTTGTCTGAATCCCACACATGTCTTAGTCTAAGCCTAAAGATGCATATACGTTTTCTGGGCCTCTATGAATGATGGCATATCCTCAAGATAGACCCTCAATTTCTGATTGGTTGGTTGCCAACATCCAGCAACCTCACAGATCAGCACTTCCATGACTGCAACACACAGTGAACACAGTTGGCTATGTTCATTACATGGTGGCTGGGCCTGGTTATTGCTCAGCTCCCATTCACTTAAACAGAAACCGAGCTGCTGTAACCTGGCCCACCTCTACACATACAGTATATAATCATAAATAAAATAAATGTATGCAGAAACTGCTACAAGGGGTGCTACAAGCCTTTTTAATATGTATTTTGGGTTCCAAAAGCAGAGTGGCATGAGTACTGGTGTCTGTAAATCCGCCGATTAACCCCTTAAGGACGGAGCCCATTTTCACCTCTAGGTAGAAGCCCTTTTTTGCAAATCTGACCACTGTCACTTTAAACATTAATAACTCTGGAATGCATTTAGTTATCATTCTGATTCCGAGATAGTTTTTTCGTGACATATTCTACTTTAACATAGTGGTAAATTTTTGTGGTAACTTGCATCCTTTCTTGGTGAAAAATCCCAAAATTTGATGAAAAAATGTAAAATTTTGCATTTTTCTAACTTTGAAGCTCTCTGCTTGTAAGGAAAATGGAGATTCCAAATAATTTTTTTTTTGGATTCACATATACAATATGTCTACTTTATGATTGCATCATAAAATTGACGAGTTTTTACTTTTGGAAGACACCAGAGGGCTTCAAAGTTCAGCAGCAATTTTCCAATTTTTCACAAAATTTTCAAACTCGCAATTTTTCAGTGACCAGTTCAGGTTTGAAGTGGATTTGAAGGGTCTTCATATTAGAAATACCCCATAAATGACCCCATTATAAAAACTGCACCCCCCAAAGTATTCAAAATGACATTCAGTAAATGTTTTAACCCTTTAGGTGTTTCACAGGAAAAGCAGCAAAGTGAAGGAGAAAATTCAAAATCTTCATTTTTTACACTCGCATGTTCTTGTAGACCCAATTTTTGAATTTTTACAAGGGGTAAAAGGAGAAAATGTATACTTATATTTGTAGCCCAATTTCTCTCGAGTAAGGACATACCTCATATGTCTATGTTAATTGTTCGGCGGGCGCAGTAGAGGGCTCAGAAGGGAAGGAGCGACAAGGGGATTTTAGAGAGTACGTTTTTCTGAAATGGTTTTTGGGGGGCATGTCGCATTTAGGAAGCCCCTATGGTGCCAGAACAGCAAAAAAAAAACACATGGCATACCATTTTGGAAACTGGACCCCTTGAGGAACGTAACAAGGGATAAAGTGAGCCTTAATACCCCACAGGTGTTTCACGACTTTTGCATATGTAAAAAAAAAAAAAACAGCGGTTCTGACAAACGAAAAAATAAAACACACCCACATATGACCCCATTTTGGAAACTAGACCCCTCCCGGAATGTAATGAGGGGTGCAATGAGCATTTACCCCCCACTGGTGTCTGACAGATCTTTGGAACAGTCGGCTGTGCAACATTTTTCATTTTCACGGACCACTGTTCCAAAGATCCGTCAGACACCTGTGGGGTGTAAATTCTCACTGCACCCCTTATTACATTCCGTGAGGGGTGTAGTTTCCAAAATGGGGTCACATGTGGGTGTGTTTTTTTTTTCCGTTTGTCAGAACCGCTGTAACAATCAGCCACCCCTGTGCAAATCACCTCAAATGTACATGGTGCACTCTCCCTTCTGGGCCTTGTTGTGCGCCCCCAGAGCACTTTGCGCCCACATATGGGGTATCTCCGTACTCGGGAGAAATTGCGTTACAAATTTTGGGGGGCATTTTTTCCTTTTACCTCTTGTGAAAATGAAAAGTATAGGGCAACACCAGCATGTTAGTGTAGTAAAAATTATTTTTTTACACTAACATGCTGGCATAGACCCCAACTGTTCCTTTTCATAAGGGGTAAAAGGAGAAAAAGCCCCCCAAAATTTGTTAGGCAATTTCTCCCGAGTACGGCTATACCCCATATGTGACCCTATTATGTTGCCTTGAAATACGACAGGGCTCCAAAGTGAGAGCGCCATGCGCATTTGAGGCCTGAATTAGGGACTTGCATAGGGGTGGACATAGGGGTATTCTATGCCAGTGATTCCCAAACAGGGTGCATCCAGCTGTTGTTAAACTTCCAGCATGCTTGGACAGTCAATTGCTGTCCAGAAATGCTGGGAGTTTTTGTTTTGCAACAGCTGGAGGCTCCATCTTAGAAACACTGCCATATAATACATTTTAAATTTTTATTGGGGAAGGGGGGGGTGGTAGGGGGGGCAGTGTACGTGTGTATATGTAGTGTTTTACTCTTTATTTTATGTTAGTGTAGTGTAGTGTTTTTAGGTTACATTCACACTGGCGGCGGATTACACTGAGTCTCCCGCTAGGAGTTTGAGCTGCGGCGAAAAATTTCCTGCAGCTCAAATTTGTAGCGGGGAACTCACTGTAATCTGAGCCTGTACATTCACACGGGAGGGGGGGTCAAAACTACAACTCCCAGCATGCACTGACAGACCATGCATGCTGGGAGTTTTAGTTTTGCAACAGCTGGAGGCACACTGGCTGGAAAACCTTGAGTTAGGTTCTATGACCTAACTCAGTATTTTCCAACCAGTGTGCCTCCAGCTGTTGCAAAACTACAACTACCAGCAAGTACTGATTGCGGAAGGGCATGCTGGGAGATGTAGTTATGCAATGGCTGGAGGCACGCAAGTACAACTCCCAGCATGCCAAGACAGCATTATGCTGTTCCTGAATGCTGGGAGTTGTAGTTTTGCAAGATTTAGAGGGGTTCAAGTTGTAAATCACTGTCCAGTGGTCTCAAAACTGTGGCCCTCGAGATGTTGCAAAACTACAACTCGCAGCATGCCCAGACAGCAAACTGCTGTCTGGGCATGCTGAGAGTTGTAGTTTTGCAACATCTGGAGGGCTACAGTTTGAGACCACTTAGTGATCTACAACCTGAACACCTCTAAATATTGCAAAACTACAAGTCCCAGCATGCCCACACAGCAAACAGCTGTCTGGGCATGCTGGGAGTTATAGTTTTGCAACATATGGAGGGCCACGTTTTAGAGACCACTGTAAACTGTGACCCTCCGGATGTTGCTAGGCAACAACTCACCTAGCAGGACCCGGAAGTATTGCTGCCGCCGCCGCCGCACGTGGGGGAGGATCGCGAACGGGGATCCGGGATCCAGGTAGGGACCTTCGGCGCCGACCTTCCCTGGACGGTTCCCCCGTTTTGCCCGGACACCGATAGGTGGGCAAAGCGGGGGAACCGAACTTTAACCCCCCCCCTCCCCCGGTCTGCTATCGGTCGGTCGCTCAGCAGGGATAGGAGGGGTGGCCCGTATGATCCGGAATCGCGCAGATCGCAGGTCTGAATTGACCTGCGATTTGCACGCATCGCGGTCATGGGGGGGTCTCAGGACCCCCCTCGGCGATGTGCCGGGATGCCTGCTGTTAAATAACAGCAGTCATCCCGGCTTGATCACCGCTACCGGCGACGCGGTGCTCCCGGAACCCCGTGACGTATATGTACGTCGCTGCGCGCCAAGTGACACTTCACGGCGCCGTACATGTACGTCGCTCGCCGTGAAGGGGTTAATGGTCTATCCTGAAGATAGGCCATTAATCATATTAACCCAGAAAACACTTAGGTGAATGTGGGTCATATGAAAGTGGGGAACCTTGCCAATTGCTGGAATCAAGGAGTACATGTAAATCCATTGAAGAACTTTCTTATGAGAGACATCATAAGCCAAATAATATGTATAAGAAATAGATTGTTACTTTTATGGGGAGGACAAGCCAGTTGTTACACAGTAATGACAAGTGAAGTCTAGTGCAGTTTTTCCCGCCATTTTTTGTCACACTTTGAGAAAGTCAGAAATAGACCTTTCAGTGTGACTAATCATTTTTGTATTTTCTTTTAATTTGTTTGCTGAGGATATGGCAGCTGTATTTTTGATGAGTATTGTGAATGTGCATGTAGTGTGGCATTCAGGAAACAGCCGTGCAGGTGTTCATTCCTCCAAACCATTACAGTAAAAGTTATTTTTGTGGACATACTATAGAAAAAATATATTGGTTCAGGCCAGCATACAAAGAGGAACACAGCTGCTACATGGTAGCCGTTTTCTTTATTTTTTTTAAAGCCACAATTAATGCATTTTGCTACTTTGTAATAGTCATATTATCACAAAGATTCAGTTTTGTCCCATTGGGAATTGTTCCATGTATATTTCCAATAGTTTTGTGTAATAGGAAAACAATAAAAATAACCAAACCTGTTTCTAGACCTTTAGTTTTCGTCATAAAGTCTTTAAAGGACAATATTAAAGGGTTATTGTAATCTACTGACTAGCTTTGCCAAGTAAATGCTTACTAGGTAAGTTTCTGTGCACGTCACAAAAAGACACATGTTATGTTAGGTTATACATTTATAAATGTGTGTGTGTGTGGGGGGGGTGGGACTTTTCGGTGGGTTTGTTTTTATGAAGTGCACTTCATGGTGAAAGGGACATCTTATCTTTATTTTGTAAGTTAATACAATTAAAACAATACCTAATTCGAATATTTTTTTATTTATTGTACTACTTAAAAAAAGGCAAACTTTTTTTTAACAAAATTAGTATGCTTAAAGGGGTATTCCGCCCCTAGACATCTTATCCCCTATCCAAAGGATAGGGGATAAGATGTCAGATCGCCACGGTCCCGCTGCTGGGGACCCCCGGGATCCCCGCTGCGGCACCCCGCTCTCATTACAGCACAGAGCAAGTTTGCTCTGTGCGTAATGACGGGCGATACGGGGGACGGAGTAGCGTGACGTCATGGCGCTGCCCCTCGTGAGATCACGGCCCGTTCCCTTAATGCAAGTCTATGGGAGGGGGCGTGACGACCGCCACGCCCCCTCCCATAGACTTGTATTGAAAGGGGCGGCCGTGACATCATGAGGGGCGGAGCCGTGACGTAACGATGCTCCGGCCCCTGTACTGCCCATCATTACGTGCAGAGCGAACTCGATCTGTGCTGTAATGATAGTGGGGTGCTGCAGCGGGGATCCCGGGGGTCCCCAGTAGCGGGACCGCGGCGATCTGACATCTTATCCCCTATCCTTTGGATAGGGGATAAGATGTCTAGGGGCGGAATATCCCTTTAAAATTTCCCTTTTTTTAACCCCTGTAGCATTTTTATTTTTCCAGAATCGGGGCTGTATGATGGTTTATTTTTCATTTTGATGGGATCCAACCAAAAGTTATGATACAAACAAAAACTTTATTTTTTACATTTACGCTGTTTGTGTGGGATCAGAAACATTATGGGGGGAATTCGTCAAGCCGTGCTTACTTACACGACTTACGTACAATAGGTAGAGAGAAGAGACAGCACCGATCCAATCAGCATGTGCAAGTAATCATCCGGGAATGCCAACCCGGAAAGGCATACAAAAGTCCAAAGTGGATACAGCACCAAATAGCTGAGGACTCAGGCTAGTAGATGGAATAAGACTTTATTTGCCATCCATGTGCAACGTTTCGGCAATAAAATGCTTTAAAAAGGCAGTTTATTGCCGAAACGTTGCACATGGATGGCAAATAAAGTCTTATTCCATCTACTAGCCTGAGTCCTCAGCTATTTGGTGCTGTATCCACTTTGGACTTTTGCACGACTTACGTACAGTACACTGTTTTCCATGGTGTAAGTGTTTCTTACATGTGACACATTTATCATACTATCACAGAGGGGTTGATAAATTTGGGATACATAAGCAAAAACACTTTTTTAGCATACATAAGTAAAAACCAAGAAATTACTTGAGAACACCACTTTGTAACACCACCTCACTGAGCAAGTACTCTCTGGGGTAGAAGTGGAGGAGGAAAGTGGGACGGAGGTGCAGGACAGTCAGGCAGCTAGCTGGGTTACAGTTAGAAAACGGGGTAGAGGGAAAAGTGTCAGGGAGGCTAGTCCTGAACTGGCACACCCCAACAAGTTTGCCTGGTTGGCAAATGAGGGGGATGCCATTTCAGAGCTAGCAGTACTGCAGCAGGACTCTGCCTCTGACCACCAGGGGAGTGTCTGCTCCATTAATGAGGGAGGGAGGAGTGCAGGGCAGGCCAGACAGGTACTGGTAGTGGGGGACTCAATTATTAGGGGGACAGACAGGGCGATCTCTCACAAAGACCGGGATCGCTGAATAATGTGTTGTATATCTCTGGTATACTGCAGCCTACGAGCTGATCACTGGTATACTGTGGCCTACGAGCTGCTCACTGGTATACTGTGGCCTACAAGCTGATTACAGGTATACTGCAGTGTACGAGTTGATCACTGTTATACTAAAGCCTACAAGCTCATCACTGGTATACTGCGACCTACAAGCTGATCACTAGTATACTGCGGCCTACAAGCTGATCACTGGTATGCTGGGAGTTGCAGTTTGGCCTTCCTAGTGGTTGCCACAGTAAAGATAACTTTACTTTCACTTTCATTTCCCTACCTGTGCCTGCCTCCAGTGACGATCGGCGGTCCCCACGCATCTTCTCCTCCAGGTACCGGCCTCCATCTTCTCCCCACGTTCCCCACGACATACAGGGGTGGGCAGAAGGGGGGGTTTGCCATGGCAACCCACTGTCCTGCACTTCCATTGGTCAGAATCAGTTCTGACCAATGGCAGGGGATAGGAGGAGATCGCAGCACTGCGGCCTCGCTCCTAGCCCTCAGGATGATCGGGGCTGTCACTGAAAGCTCCGATCATCCCTATTTTCTGGGTGATCGGGACACCAGAGACCCGATCAGCCCGGAATAGCAGAAAATCACATGTCTGAATTGACATGCGATTTTCTGTGATCGCCGACCTGGGGGGGGGGGGGGGGTTTCAGGATGTGCCGGGATGCCTGCTGAATGATTTCAGCAGGCATCCCGGTCCGGTCCCCAACCGGCTAGCAGCAGGCACCGGAATTCCCACGGGCGTATGCATACGCCCCACGTCCTTAAGGACTCGGGATGCAGGGCGTATGCATACGCCCGGCGTCCTGAAGAGGTTAAACAAAAAGTATTCACTATGGGGGAGATTCATGAAAGCCTATGTATAGGATGCTACTCTCATTTTTAAAAAGGCCTCTGATTGGTTCATATGGGCAACTCCACCACTGATCCTCTGCACATGTTTTCATAAACCTCCCCCTATATAGCTTAGATTTTCACCCCCTAATGCATTTTTGTAATGGCCTTTAGCCGAGATGCAGCCCAATTCAACATGGCGATCTTTGGTCATGTGACCCATGGGCCTTATTTTTATTTTTGCCCAGGGCCACACTTAGTCTGAAACCAGCCCTGGTAGTTTCATATCTCTGTGAGCTGGCCGGGGAGCAGAGTGCTTGTCACCTGCGTGCACCACACAACTGCAACTCCCAGCATGTCCTTACTGTAAGGGCATGCTAGGATTTGTAGTCATGCGGCACAGGTGACAAGCGCTCCGCTCCCCAGCCGGCTACCATGAATATGAAACTACGGCACTGTAGTTTCATATATCCCACCTGAAGCTGTGATTGGGCAATCACAGCTCCCGACGCGGAATATGAAATGACAATGCCGTAGTATTATATTCAAGGTTCCCAGCCGACCGGCTCTGCTCCCCACCGCCCACATCTATCACTCGCTGCTTTCCGCATACACCCACCACCCACAGTATGCCACTACCACATGCTCCCTCAAATACCACCTGCATATCCCACCCACTGAGACTTTTTAGGCCTCTTGCGACTTTTTAACAAAAGTCGCAGTTAGTAAATCCCTGCCTGATTGTGAGAAATTGCGCAAGCCGGCGTACCACTAAAAGTCACACAAAAGTCGCAAGTGTGACTTTTTTTTTTGCAACAAATATACACAAAAAAATGAAGTATAAATCCCTTGATAAATTCCCCCCTATATTTTAATGGTGATATATTTTAATGGTGATATAAAGTTTGTTTAGATTTGTTTGTAAACTTGGCAAAGGGGGGTGATTTAAATTTTTATTAGGAGAGGGGTTTTTATATAATCTTAAATACATTTTTTGTATTATTTATTTTACACTTTTTAAGTCTCCATAGAGGACTATTTATAGCAATCATTCGATTACATTTACTGTACAATGCTATGCAATTTTATAGCAATGTTGAGTGTGATCGGCACTCAACTCATAAGAGGACTACCAACATATTGCAACTTTATTTCCAATAGACACTGGTCGAAGCATCTTAAGGATTAATAATGGGAAGCAGCAGGATTGCTACTGCCAGTAAATAGTGGAGAGTGTCCAGGCACTGACAGTAGCCAACACTCACCGATTATGAAGCAAGAGCACCTTCTGAGTTCAATTTCCCCGCCCCCCCCCCCAACAATATCAGAAAATGCCAGCAGCACAACAAGTAAGAACAAACAAGCTTAGAGTATTATCTACAAATATTTGCAGTTTAGGGGATAAGATCAATGAATGGCATCAAGAATGGTATCTGAGAATGAAGATTTAGTGGCTGTTACTGAGACACTGTTTAATGAGAGTAATGACATAAAAATACCAGGATACTCTTTATATAGAAAAGTCAAATAAGGCAAAAAAGCTAGAGTGTCTCATATGTAAAAGATTGTATAAAATCTAACTTAATACAAGATAGTGAGGCTAACACAGAGTTAATTTTGAAGAGGAATCGGGCAATTATAGGCCAGTAAGCCTGACATCTGTATTGGAGTAATAAATGGAAACCATACTAAAGGATAAGACTGAAGAACATCTAAAATCACAAGGATTGCAAGACGAAAAACAAGATGGGTTTACGTCAAGAAGATCATGTGATATTTTTGACTGAGTGACTAAATTCTTAGATGGCGGAAGTGCAGTAGACATTGCTTAACTAGATTTCAGTAAGGCTTTTGACACTGTCCTACATAGAAGACTTATCAATAAACTGCATTTTTGAGCTTGGGCTATCATATTGTTGAGGGGGTATATTCACAGCACAGTCTTGTTACCAGTGGGATACCTCAGGGATATGTACTAGCACTCATTCTGTGTAACATTATCATTAGTGATATTGCATAAGGTCTTGATGGTAAGGTATGTCTTTTTGCTGAGGACACAGATTTATAACATTGTTGAAGTTCCTGGAGGAATTCGCCAAATGAAAGATGATTTGAACAAACTTGAAAAAATTCAGAACTCTGGACACTGACGTTTCATGTGGACGAGTAGAAAAAACCCTTTAAATGTAAATTTATGTGCAACTCCACTCCACTCTAAAGGTGAAATAAAATTGACATCTAAAAAACAGTGCATTAAAAAAAATCTGATTTCTAATACATTGTGTTATGATACATTTTGCACAATTGAAATGGAGGGAAAGTGGAAACTCAAAATGTGGGTTGAAAAAAGTAGCAATGGATTTGTTCCTGAATACCTTGTCTTCTGTCTACTACCAGTCTTGTTAATTTTACAGAATTGTATGATTTGAACAACCATTTTCCGACTGCAGAGGTGGTCATACAAAAGATAATAGTTGCTTCATGGTTGAGCAACAGTAGATTGAACAAGCAGTTTTAATTTAAATGGAGCCATACACGTTTTAAAGGGGTATTCCAGGATTTTTTTTTATTTGACTATGCTACATGGGCTATAAAGTTAGTGTAGTTCATAATATAGTGTCTGTACCTGTGTGTGACGGTTTTCTCACAATTCTTATGTAATTTTCACCTCAATATTTATTTTTAACAGCATACAAAATTACTGTTGTCTCAGATTTTTCCCAGGTTGCAATGAGGCCAAGACCTGACTCACTTGTCAGCTGATGACAGGGAGCCTGTCTGCTTCAATGGGTGGAGGGATCGCTTGGTGGGAGAGAGATCAATCTGCAACTAATGCAATTATGGGATTTGTAGGCAAAAAAGAAAACTCAAACAGGAAATACCAGTTCACAAACAGCTAGCCACAGTGTTATGGTGGACTAACAACATAGCCATTTAGCCCCAAGACAAGTGCAGATCCTTCCTAAGCATGTCCATTGCTGCCTGCCAGGTACGTACTAAAATTACATTATGGTGGATAACCCCTTTAAGGTGTCATACTTTGTTAATAACTGTCAACCAAACATTTGTTCAGCTGACAGTTATCGCTCATGACTTCCTCATGACTGACTTCACACATGAACATTTGGCACGAACAGCTAGCAGCCAGACTTGTCTGGCACCCTGAACAATTTCTGGCACCCCGATTCCTCTCTATTTCCTATAGGGAAAAGTCGGTAACATTTTCTGACCAGCTTTTTCTAGGTGGAAATGTTCAACCATTTATCCACAGGTTTTTCTGTGAATTCAATAGTAAATAGGTCGGGTTGAGAAGCCACGCCTCTTTTTGGGCCTGCCAAGCCCCCTTTGCGATAGACAATGCCCCCTTTTCGGCTTTTCAAAGTGCAATGTCGGGGTTGTTGGTTTCAGCTTAGTAAATGAGGCCCATTGTGTTAGTTTAAATGTAAGATAATAACTCTCACAGTTCATCTTCACAAAAAGGAAACCTTAAAAAATGATTTGTTATGGTTCAGGAAATGGAATAAACCTGAGTAATGAAACTAAGAGGCTTTCCATCCAAAAAGCTGGCCTGACAAAGCATTTAATATGCATATCATAAGGCTGGTTCCCATAAAACCCATCCATCTCTAAAGCGATTACATGTATTTACTTGCTTTTTTGTTTGAAAGTTGGGAGCAAATTATATTCATGCTTGTTGTAACGTAGAACTATAGACGGTATTATCAAGTAAATTATTTCTTTTATATTAAGACAGAATGGTGCTGGTAACTTGATGCATCATACTACTTCAGCTGCAGTCTTGCATAAATTTGTGGGTGAGCCATTCTTTAAGCTTAAAAGGAGAGGCATCTGCAATGGCATATGGAGAAATCCTGCAGGCTCCTAGGTCCAATGAGGTTCTGTGTTGTGCAATCATTTTGAGGTCCTCCTAGATTTGTTTAATCTTGTTCTGATCATTTAAGTAGAAAGGTGTGGCAACTGGTTGCTAGTAATGATCACTTTCACACACATCTAAAACCTGGGCTGTAATATGTCCAGACATAACATAGATTCATAAAAACAGAATAATAAAAATAAGGGTATAGCTCCTACGCTAGTATTCTGTTTGTGCCTGAGATTTGGCTGTGTAGTCTGGTCTCCCAGTCTCACTCCACTTCCTACAGGGGACCAAAGGATAGGGGATAAGATGTCTAATCGCAGGGGATCTGCCCCTGGGACCCCCCTGGTGATCTCCATGCAGTACCCACATTATATGTCGGGTTGCTGCTCCAGTCTCAGAAACCTTTTTGTTTCCGAGACTGGAGACGTGACGTCACTCCATGCTTCCTCCATCCATGTCTATGGTCATGTCCCCTCCCATAGACATGAATGGAGGGGGTGTGGCGCAATATAATGTCTCCAGTCCCGGAAACACAGAGGTTTCTGAGACTGGAGTAGCAACCCGACATAGAATTCGGGTACTGCATGGAGATCGCCGGGGGGTCCTAGGGGGAGGCCCCCTGCGATTAGACATCGTATCCCCTATCCTTTGGATAGGGGATAAGAAGTCTATGGCCGGTACAACCCTTTAAGCACTCATTTGATCAAGTATACAACAAGTATTGGTATTACAGTCATTCAAACTTCACTCCTTATAGTACTCCCATACACTTATATCTAATAGCAATACTGGAAGCTGTACAGCTCCACTCCTAGCCCACTGAGTTCACCTGTGCCTCAGACCAGCCGGCACCGCCGGGGCTTCGAGGCAGAATCTAATACAAAATGAATGTCCAGAACTAGGTGATCAAATGCAAATTCTTGGCTCTTTATTGGGATCACAAACAACACAATAAAAACCTCTGACACGTTTCACGCAATAACGCACTTAGTCATAGAATGGTTTCTTAGTACAATCGACATGTTAAAATACTCTTGACATTCAGTCAAATAACACAAATTGACAGCTGGAAAACATGGTCCGGATTCTATACCAGCATTGCAATCATATACATGTATACATTCTGCACGGTGGGAACAAAAAAAACATAAACAGATATATAAAAAAGGTATGCATAATATCAATATACAGTAATCAGATCCAATCTTTGATTTAGTCCCTGTGGGTGGATCGTTTTGAGTGAGAACATTCATGTTTCTCTATTTAATAGATGCCTCCTCATATCTTCCCCCTGGGTTTTTTTTTGATATTTTGTTCTATACCTTTTACTCTGAGTGAATTGGTATTGCCTTCGTGTACCTCACAAAAATGTCTTGTTAAAGCTGAAACCCTTACTTTTACACCTTTCATATCCAAAAGATGTCTTCTAATACGGACCTTCAATTGGTTGCTAGTAGATCCCACATATTGCACTCGACATGCAATACATGAAGCCAAATACACCACATATTCCATGTTGCAATTGATCTAACTTTTTATTGGGTATGTTACATTGGTAACATATGACGTTAACTAGTCCATAAATAGAAAGGCGCCCGGCACTGCTGTATAGCTGTCCACCAAACCGCTACTGCTGTACTCTATCCGACCTTCTTGGTGCTCACATCAGGTAAGTGAAAGTGACAATTCCACAGCAAGCAAAGAAAGAATTGAGCACTCACCAGGTCTTCATGAATAATTCAAGCTTCTTTTATTTCATCTTGCTTGATAGTGTATACACATACGGGGGAGAGCGGACATACAGACAGGTGGGGGAGAGGCTGAGGGCGACGGTCCGTGTTTGCGCACGTAGCGTTTCGTCTGGCTCATAATTAATTACCTCCACAGGTGTGTTATAAAGGCGGGGAAAAGACCATTACCATGGATACATGTACATACACATGACAACAACCTTAATGTGAAAACAAAAGAAAAACCTTTAAAAACAAACAGTACCTGTAGATGCGAGACAAAGGGAGAGCATACATCAGCTCAGAAAAAACTTTTTTCAATTCTATCATTTAATCCCAAACTGGAGGTAGCGTTTAGTCTAGATATTCATCTGGACTCTTTAATTAGAAGTTGCTGTTGTCTGTTCTCCCTTGTATTAGAAATTTCTATCCTCTCCCGAGCTGCAAATTTGAGACTTTTAATTGATCCATCATGCTGTGTGTTCACGTGTGTGATCAGCTTTGTGGCACCGATGCCTGTCCTCAGTGACCTAAAGTGTTCCCTTATACGATGAAAAAGTGGGCGAATAGTTTTTCCCACATAAAAAAAATCTGCAGTCACAAAAGATGGCATAGACCACAAAGTCTGATCTACAAGTAATAAACTGCTTCACCTTAACTACATAACCTCCTAATTTCTCTTCCTTAGATTTCGAGTTGTGATTACATAAGGAGCATGTACCGCAGGCGAAATTGCCAATAGGTCTCAATTCAGACAGCCGATGCGTTTTCTCTTTAATCTTTTTTTTTGGTTCTTTTTCTTTTGTTTCTTGATATATTCGCCTATGGTCATGCTTCTCCTGTGTGTTATTATGGGCATGTCGGTAGTACATTCCTGCAAATCATCATCCTGCTGGAGGATGTACCAATTTTTTGTTACTGCTTTTCTGACTACATCATTCATGGGTGTATTAGCAAAATCAAAAGTGAACCTCTCATTACTTTTTTTCGGACGTGGTTGAAGTAAAGACCAACGATCAATCTTGTCTATTCTAGCTCTGGCTTCCATTAGGATTTTATTTGGGTAACCCCTTGCTCGTAGTCTGTTCTCTAAATCTGTAATCTGATTCTGATATGTTGTTTCATCATTATTAATTCTTTTTAACCGTCTGAATGAATGGGATACTGTTTTTAGTATTAGTGGTATGTGAGGAAGCATAGTGCAGTAATGAATTCCTGGATGTAGGTTTCCGATAACCGGAGGTTGTTAATTTACCATCCTTGAAACTTACCAAAGCATCCAGGAATTTCAGGCTTTTTTCCCCAAAGTGGGATGTGAACAGCATATTCTCCGTGTTGACGTTATTTAAATATATGACAAAATCGTCAAATTCTTGCTTAGTCCCCGTCCACACGACAAATACGTCATTTACATACCGCCAAATAGTCCTGATGTATCTCAAAAACAGATTGGTTATAGCAAAAATATATTTCCTCTCCAAAATTGCCAAAAAAATATTAGCAAAGGCACAGGAAATGGTGGTCCCCATCGCTGTTCCATTAATCTGCCTGTACCATTTGTCCTCAAATTGGAAAACATTATTAGTTAAGATAAATTAGGTGGCCTCTGTCACAAAATTAACGAAATCAGGGGATTTATTGGAACAGGTGAGGAACTCCCTGAGAGCCTGTATACCCGCATCCCAATAGATGCCAGATGGTACTCAGGCTGCCACTCCATCTCCTCCAATGCGACAATAAATTCCTCTGTGTCTTTCAGGTAAGTTGGTATTTGTTAGAGCATGGGGGATATGAGCCAGTCAATGTAACTGGACAGGAATTCGGTGGGGCTTCCGATACCGGCTACGATTGGGCGACCGGGTGGGGCATGCGAATCTTATGGGTTTTCGGCAATATGTACCAGTGGGCATTTTTAGGGCTGCGGGGAAACAATTTTTTGGCCGTTTTAATATCTATGACACCTTTTTGTGTGTACGTTTTTAAGAATGACTGGAGTTTACCTAATATTTTGGAAGTGGGATCTGTAAGCAATTTTTCATATACTGATTATCCAGTTGGCTATATGCTTTAGACAAATAGTCTTTTTTATACCATACCACCACCACCCCCTCCTTTATCAGCTCTGGAGATGGTTAACTCTTGGTTCCCTGTGAGCCACTCTAGAGCTTTCTTTTCCCCCTGTGTAATATTAAATTTGGGTTGGGGATATAGGAGGGCTTTAACATCTCTACATACAGCATGTTGGAACATATCTATTGCTCCCCCCTTGGATAGTAGGGGGGTTACCTCCTATAAATGTACAGTGTTCCTGTCTGGATGTAGTGTGTAAACTACATTAACATTAACTACGTTAACTGGTTGGATTTTTCCATATATCCACAAGTGATACATCTCATATGTCCAAATCCTATATTACCAATGTACTTCAACCATCGTGTATTTTCCTTAGCAAAACTACTTTTTCTTTTGTACATGCTAGGCGAGAGTACCGAGCCTAAAGTCGGTCCTGGTGCGATAACTTCCCTCAAAAGAGCATCTGCCCCCAACACAGGTAAGTATTTGGAGATGATGCGTTTTATAGCTGCAAATTGCGAACTATGGGGGAGATTTATCAAAACCTGTGCAAAGGAAAAGTTGCCCAGTTGCCCATAGCAACCAATCAGATCGCTTCTTTCCTTTTTTGACAAGGCCTCTGCAAAATGAAAGAAGCGATCTGATTGGTTGCTATGGGCAACTGGGCAACTTTTCCTTTGCACTGGTTTTGATAAATCTCCCCCTATATGCTGTAACAAATGGTGGTTTCTTACTCAGTTTGTTTGAGTTTCTACCTGCATTGCTTTGAACTTTTATTAGGGTGTTTCTATCTCTCTCTTTAGCTTTCTGTATGGCACTGTCTAAATAATTTTTAGTGTATCCCCTTTCTCCCAGTCTTTTATCAAGTTCTTTTGATACCTGTAGGAATGTTTCGTTTTGTGTACAATTCTTTTTTAATATACAGAGTTCCCCATATGGTATATGTTTAGTAACGTGTTTGGGATGACATGAAGTTGCTAATAATATGGAATTAGTGGCTGTTTCTTTACAATAGTGGCTAAAGATGACTTTGTAATTACTCGTAGACATTGTGACATCCAAAAAATATTTTTTTTCCTTATCAATATGAATTTTTAATTTAGATTGCCTTGTACTCTTCCATATTATGAGCAGGTCGTCTATGAAACGACCCGTCCATTGGATGCACTCAAAAAAAGGATTATCTGATGCAAAAATGTATTGTGTTTCCCAAAATATCATAAAGATATTTGCCAATGACGGTGAATATTTTGCCCCCATCGGGGCTCCCCTGGTCTTAAGGAAAAATCTCTCATCAAACATAAAAAATTATGATTTAACAAAAATTCCACCATTAACATGAGGTATTCCTTCAGACCAGGGGAGTAAGAACTGTAGTTATTTAAACAAAAATGTAAGGCATCTATTCCCTTGTTCGAGGGAATGGAAGGGTACAAGGCAATCACGTCACAAGTGACCCACGAATAATTATCATTCCATTTAAAATTTTCTAACATAGCGATGGTATGACTGGTATTTCTAATGTATGTTGGGTTAATTTTTGTGAGGGGTTTCTGATAAAAGTCTAACCATTCTCCCAGTCTCTCCACAAAGGACCCTATCCCTGCCACTGTAGGTCTTACTGGTGATGGGAAGAGCCCCTTGTGGATTTTTGGTAAAGAATGGAAGACTGACATTACTGGATTTTCAACAAACAAATATTTCTCCAATTTTTCGTTTAACACTCCCAGGATTACTCCTTCTCTCAATATCTTTTTAAATTTAATTTTAACCCATTCCATGGGATTCTCTTTCAATGCTTTATATACTTTTACTTCTTTGAGCATATCCTGGTTTAATATAACGTATAGATCAGAGTCCAGCACAACGATGTTACCACCTTTATCGGCATTCCACACTACTATATAAGGATTGTTACTTAGTTCCTTAAAGGCAAGTTTTTCTGCTTTATTTAAATTGCCTAATGTGTTGTGCTGGACACTGTTCTCATACAATTCAATCAAATCCCGCTCCACCAACTCCTGGTATCTATCCAGGGCCTCCATGCAGGAGGCCATAGGATAGAAACCAGGGTTGGTGGTGCAAAACCGACGTTCTACAGCATCATTATTGTTGCGCTATGCGCTCCGACGCATGGTCCCCTTACCTTCTGCTGCCGACGGGTCTGGGACTCGCATTACGGGACACGCCCGCATGCGAGCCCCAGTCCGTCACTCTCCGGGTGTTTCTCCTGCCTCTGTACAGAAAAGAAAGTTGCAACCGCACTCTAGGTCAAAAAATGGAGGCTCTTAGCGCACTTTTATAAGAAAAGCTATTTGAGGACAAAATACCCTTATCAATAATCTACCCTGTAAAAATGTGCATACTATATAAAGGCAGTGTACTCTTTTTTAGAGACTGTAAAGAGGTCCGGAATTGGATTGAAAGAGAAGCAATCTAAATTCCCTGTATTGATAAGTTATGATGGGGGTTGGGGGGGGGGGGGGCAGAAGGGGTGTGTGTGTGAAGGTGACATGGTAAGAGTTCCACTGTTGAAGTAGTCAATTTGGGGAGGGGTGGGGGGGAACTCTCCCTCTGTGTGAAAAGTTTTTTTTTTCTTTCCCTCTTGCCTCAAAGGTAAATGATAGTTACATTTGTGATATGGAATGTAAGGGGGATGGGGAGGCTCAGAAGAGGCTGGAGATTTTTATAGAATTAATAGATTTTTGCCTGTGGTGGTCTGTTTGATAGAATCACATGTGACACCTGAGGTCATACTGAGAGTCTCGAGGAAATGGTCTAAGATCACACTGCATTCGCATTTTTAAAAGTTACTCTTCGAAGCTTTCATTATATATTCATAGAAATATTGTATTTCCAAATTATAAATAAAATTATTGATAGTAGAGGAAGGTATTTCTTTTTACATGCAAAAATAATACGGTAATGGTGCTTCTTCTACATCCCTCCCCCATTTAACCTGTCGTCGCTACTTCAATTGATCGAATTTCTGGAAGGGAAAGAAGGACTCCCACTATTAATATTGCTCAATTTTAATTGTGTGATGAACAAAACTCCAGATGAAATTAGAACAGATGGTAAATTATTTAATAATCTTAGGTCTCAAACACCTTTTTCAGAATTTGCTTGTGAATTGGGATGGAGCTATGCATGGCGTCAATTCTTTCCAAGTAAGGGGACATACTCCTGCCATTCTGCGTCATACCCAGTGGCGTCCCGCATCGATCTTTTGTTGTGTAACGCAAAGGGATTTCGAACGGTGAAAACTATAAAATACTTACAAAAATCTATTTCTGATCATTCCATATTGGTGTCTGATATCAAGCCGGGAAAACTATTGGGGAGATAGAATTTTTAAACAAATCCACACTGGTTAAATATACTAGATAGGAAACAAGAAATTGGTAACCAAATTCAGGAATTTTGGCAAATAAATTACTCCACGGCCCCAATTCAGTTAGTTTGGGACTCATTAAAAGCATTCATCAGAGGGTTAATACAACTTAGGGGGACAAATGGGGTTTTGTTATAAACAATTACAACACTCCGATGGCTTCACGGAGAATCTAGGGTATTTAAGAATAGGATCCCATAAATTAGTCTCCTTTATCTTGGACGCAAAAAATATAAAAAATCATTGAGAATGGTGTGTACATTTTTGATAAGGGAAATTCCATGAATTTTCTAAAGAAAATTTTTAAAAATGGCCAATGGAAGTGGGTGATCTCGAAGATGGTGAGTGGGGAAATATCTTGAGAAAAGCAATTATGTGTTCATCAAACAAAAAATTTCAATATATTCAATTAAAGCTGATCTATTGGCTATAATATTTCCCTATGTATCTATTTCTGATAAAGAAAAGGAACGATTCATCTTGTCCTAAATGTGGCCAATTGAAAGCAGGCACAATACTTTTGATATGGAGTTGTCCTAGGTTAAGAAATTTTGAAAGGAAGTAATGGAAACCATAGAGAAATGTTTGAATCTTAAATTAAATGTATCAGTGAAATGTACCATTCTGGGAGATACTTCTGAACTGACGCACTCTAGAGATTTAATACTTAGTCTTTTCACTCTTGCCAAATATGTACGGTAATTATAAGGAAATGGTTTGATGCTAATATGCCTAGTATAGATCATCGGAAACTGGATCAACTGGCTCCAGAAAGTTAAACAGATTTGTAAATTACTTCTATAAAAAAAATCTTTATCCTTCCAATAATTATCAGCTGCTGAAGTTGAGTTGTTGTTTTCTGTCTGGCAACAGTGCTCTCTGCTGACATCTCTGCTTGTCTCCGGAACTGCATAGAGTACATGAGGTTTGCTATGGGGATTTGCTTCTACAGTACTCTGGACAGTTCCCGAGACAGGTGTAATCAGAGAGCACTTAGACAGAAAAGAACAACTCCACTTCAGCAGCTCATAAGAATTGAAAGGATTAAGATTTTACATTTTAAGTAATTTACAATTCTCTTTAACTTTCTGGAGTCAGTTGCTATATCTATCTATCTATCTATCTATCTTTCTATATATATATATATATATATATATATATATATATATATATATACAAAAGCTTTTTCCTTGATAACCCCTTTAAAGGTACCTTTTGTACTAGGAACATGAAGCCTTATACTTCTACTTCTAAATAGATGCAGAAAGAAATATGTAATCTGCGTATCACACTTTTTTATACCCCAGTTTGATATGTGAACAAGGCTTATAAAATCCAAATACAGTAATTTTCGTTTGATATAGTAGTGCAGTTCCGAGCTCTACAATTAAACTGTGTGTGAACTATACCTAGTGCCCTATAGCTTTTCTTTTTTTTTGAACTCCTAAATTTGAAAAAGCTTGTGTGCTTGGAAATGCCTTTGTGTAAGATTAACAGGGCGTTGTCTCCTGAATTGGGCTGGAGCTTTAGCTCAGTGTACATTCCTGATGTGAAGGTATATGATTGGTGTCATATTAAGACATTTATTTAATGAGATAAACATGAAGGTATCTAGATGACATTTCACATTACACAACAGCACAGAGCATCATGGTGAAATGTGCACTAGAACAGATTGTTTTTACAAGATATCATTTCTAGAGGTATTTCACTTTTAGTATTAGTGGTACAGTCTTAAGAAAGTGAAAAGTCCCACTTATGTATATCATTTTTTACTGTGGTTTTAAGATGTAGGTGGGCTAAGCGTGAGAATGTATGTGAGTATGTGCCTAAAATCCCACACAGCTCAGTTATATGTTTCATAGTGCTAGACCACATTCTGATAACAGCAAATTGCTGCATGATACAAACCTAAACACTTGAAATGAATCAGGACATAAGTGACAGTACACACTATTACTAATATACAAAGCCAAAATGGTTTCTATAAAAGTGAGGTCATCTGAATGGTGTTGGCTATAAGTGTGGGATTGGAAGACTCAGAAACACAGCCTCTATTGGTGAGAAGAAAATGGGCTGCTGTCTGAGTTCAAGACTTTCTAGTAGACTTTCAAGGAACGTAGAGCACAAATTATAAAGGCCTGTTTTCTGAGGTGCAAGGGAACCAATATCATGTTGCCTGAATCATGAGTTATCAAGGTAGTCCCTGGCAGTTCCTCGCCGCCCCTTTGGCCTTGAGTGATAGAACTCTTCCTATGAAGCCTGGTAGGGTGAGGAGAAGCCGTCATGGACCACCTTAAAGTGTCCCTAGACATCGTATCCCCTATTCTACCATAGACTTGCATTGAGTGGGTGGGCGAGACATCACGAGGGGGTCGTCATGAGCCTCAGACCCCTGCATTGCCAGTCATCAGGCACGGAGTAGATGACAGGGGGTTCTGTAAACATCGTATCCCCTATCCTTTGGATAGGAGATAGGATGTCTAGGGGTGGAGTACACCTTTAAGGACTCATGATTCAGGCAGCTTAAAAGTGAAAAAAAGTTCCCTCTAAGTGGAAACCAGGATCAAGGAAGAAGAATAGAATGATGAATAGTGATGAAGGGTATGCTGTTCATAGAATAAAAAAATACCACTGCCGTTATTGGTCCCAGAAATCATGTGATCACCAGGACAACTTGTGGGTATAACAGGACCCAACAATCCCCTGAGTTTGCAGTGCTGGGATCCTGGGTAAATTAGAACAAGGACACCACATTCATGGAATTTGTTTATTCTTTTCTGTTTGTATAGATTTCCTCCACAGCACTCCACATTTCCTCCTACACCCCAAAAAGTACTGGTAGATTTACTTGTCTGCCTGTGACATTAGCCGTGTTTGAGTGAAGACATGGACTGATGTGAATGGTGACAATCTCTGAACATCACTGTGAAATATGTTGGTGCTATATAAGAAGCACGTACAAAAAATTTGGATCAAAAGAATATTAAAATGGATATAGGAGAACCTAGTTCTGTTAATGCTGATACACCTGGTACCTAACAACCATTCTAGCAATGAATACATTACTGCAGGCCAATACTTTCTTTATTGTCATTGTCAGTATTCACATATTTCATAGTATAATATTGGGAGAGATTTATTAAAACCTGTGCAGAGGCCTTCTTTTTTTTATTAACCCTTTAAGGACCCAGCCCATTTTCATCTTAAAAACCGGAGCATTTTTTGCACATCTGACTATTGTCACTTTAAGCATTATTAACTTTAACTTTTCATTAAGAAGCTTTTTTCATTCTGATTCCGAGATTGTTTTTTTTTTATGACATATTCTACTTTATGTATGTGGTAAATTTTTGTTGATACTTGCATCATTTCTTGGTGAAAAATTCAAAAATTTTATGAAAAATTAGAACATTTTGCATTTTTTTTTACTTTGAAACTCTCTGCTTATAAGGAAAATGGACATCCTAAATAAATTATATATTGATTCACATATAAAATATGTCTACTTTATGTTGGCATCATAAAGTTGACATATTTTCACTTTTGGAAGACATCAGAGGGCTTCAAAGTTCAGCAGCAATTTTCCAATTTTTCACAACATTTTCAAAATCGGAATTTTTCAGGGATCAGTTCGGTTTTGAAGTGGATTTAAAGACTGCACCCCTCAAAGTATTGAAAATGACATTCGGAAAGTGTGTTAACCCTTTAGGCATTTCAAAGAAATAGCAGCAAAGTGAATGAGAAAATTCTAAATCTAAATTTTTTACACTCGCATGTTCTTGTAGACCCAGTTTTTTTTATTTTTACAATGGGTAAAAGGAGAGAAATCACACTAAAATTTGTAACCCAATTTCTCTCGAGTAAGGAAATACCTAATAGGTGGATTTTAAGTGCTCTGTGGGTGCACTAGAGGGCTCAGAAAGGAAGGAGCGACAATGGGATTTTTCACAGTTTTTCTGAAATGTTTTTTGGAGGGCATGTGTCATTTAGGAAGTCCCTATGGTGCCAGAACAGCAAAAATAAAGTAGGATGTGCAAATAAATAAAAAATGTCACTAAAATGTTATTCCCCCCCAAAAATTTTTTTTAGGGGTTCCAAATTTTGGGGGGCATTTTCTCCTTTTATGGCTCCCCTGTACCCCTTGTTATGTTCCTTGAGGGGTGTTGTTTCCCAAATAGTGTGCCATGTGGGTCTTTTTTTTGGGTGTACTGGCACCATAGGGGCTTCCTAAATGCGACATGCTCCCCAAAAACCATTTCAGCAAAATTTGCTTTCCAAAAGCCAAATTTGACTCCTTCTCTTCTGAGCATTGTAGTTCACCCGCAGTGTACTTGACGTCCACACATATGGTATTTTCATACTCAGAAGAGAAGGGGTTACACATTTTGGGGGGCATTTTCTCCTATTGGAAATACCCCATATGTGGATGTAAAGTAATCTGCTGGCGCACTACAATGCTCTAAAGAGAAGGAGTGTCATTAAGCTTTTGGAGAGATAATTTGTTAGGAATGGAAGTCAGGGACCATGTGCGTTTATAAAGCCCCCATGGTGCCAGAACAGTGGACCCCCCCACATGTGACCCAATTTTGGAAACTACACCCCTCACAGAATGTAATAAGGGGTGCAGTGAGTATTTACACCCCACTGGCGTTTGGCAGATCTTTGGAACAGTGGGCGGTCACATGAAAAATTTTATTTTTCATTTTCACGGACCACTGTTACAAAAATCTGTCAGACATCTGTGGGGTGTAAATGCTCACTGCACCCCTTATAAAGTTCCTTGAGGGGTGTAGTTTCCAAAATGGGGTCACATGTGGGTGGGGTCCATTGTTCTGGTACCCTAGGGGCTTTGTAAACGCACATGGCCTTCAATTCCAGACACATTCTCTCTCCAAAAGCCCAATGGTGCTCCTTCTATTCTGAGCATTGTTTTACGCCAGCAGAGCACTTTATGTCTACATATGGGGTATTTATATACTCAGAAGAAATGGGGTTACACATTTTGGGGGTGGGGGCTTTTTTCCTATTACCCCTTGTGAAAATGAAAAATTTGGGATAACACCAGCATTTTAGTGAAAAAAATAAAAATTTTCATGTCCAACTTTAATGAAAATTCTTCAAACACCTGTGGGGTATTAAAGGGGTACTCCCGGGGAAAACTTTATTTTTTAAATCAACTGGTGCCAGAAAGTTAAACAGATTTGTAAATGACTTGTTATGCCGAGCGCTCCGGGTCCCCGCTCCTCCCCGGAGCGCTCGCTACACTCTCGCTCCCGCAGCGCCCCGGTCAGATCCACTGACCGGGTGCGCTTCGATACCGCCTCCAGCCGGGATGCGATTCGCGATGCGGGTGGCGCCCGCTCGCGATGCGCACCCCGGCTCCCGTACCTGACTCGCTCTCCGTCGGTCCTGTCCCGGCGCGCGCGGCCCCGCTCCCTAGGGCGCGCGCGCGCCGGGTCTCTGCGATTTAAAGGGCCACTGCGCCGCTGATTGGCGCAGTGGTTCTAATCAGTGTGTTCACCTGTGCACTCCCTATGTATACCTCACTTCCCCTGCACTCCCTCGCCGGATCTTGTTGCCATTGTGCCAGTGAAAGCGTTCCCTTGTGTGTTCCTAGCCTGTGTTCCAGACCTCCTGCCGTTGCCCCTGACTACGATCCTTGCTGCCTGCCCCGACCTTCTGCTACGTCCGACCTTGCTTCTGTCTACTCCCTTGTACCGCGCCTATCTTCAGCAGTCAGAGAGGTTGAGCCGTTGCTAGTGGATACGACCTGGTCACTACCGCCGCAGCAAGTCCATCCCGCTTTGCGGCGGGCTCTGGTGAACACCAGTAGTGACTTAGAACCGGTCCACTAGCACGGTCCACGCCAATCCCTCTCTGGCACAGAGGATCCACCTCCTGCCAGCCGGCATCGTGACAGTAGATCCAGCCATGGATCCCGCTGAAGTTCCTCTGCCAGTTGTCGCCGACCTCACCACAGTGGTCGCCCAGCAGTCACAACAGATAGCGCAACAAGGCCACCAGTTGTCTCAACTGACCGTGATGCTACAGCAGCTACTACCTCAGCTTCAGCAATCATCTCCTCCGCCAGCTCCTGCACCTCCTCCGCAGCGAGTGGCCGCCTCAGGCCTACGACTATCCTTGCCGGATAAATTTGATGGGGACTCTAAGTTTTGCCGTGGCTTTCTTTCACAATGTTCCCTGCACTTGGAGATGATGTCGGACCAGTTTCCTACTGAAAGGTCTAAGGTGGCTTTCGTAGTCAGCCTTCTGTCTGGAAAAGCTCTGTCATGGGCCACACCGCTCTGGGACCGCAATGACCCCGTCACTGCCTCTGTACACTCCTTCTTCTCGGAAATTCGAAGTGTCTTTGAGGAACCTGCCCGAGCCTCTTCTGCTGAGACTGCCCTGCTGAACCTGGTCCAGGGTAATTCTTCCGTTGGCGAGTACGCCGTGCAATTCCGTACTCTTGCTTCAGAACTTTCCTGGAATAATGAGGCCCTCTGCGCGACCTTTAAAAAAGGCCTATCCAGCAACATTAAAGATGTTCTGGCCGCACGAGAAATTCCTGCTAACCTACATGAACTCATTCATCTAGCCACTCGCATTGACATGCGTTTTTCCGAAAGGCGTCAGGAGCTCCGCCAGGATATGGACTTTGTTCGCACGAGGCGTTTTTTCTCCCCGGCTCCTCTCTCCTCTGGTCCTCTGCAATCCGTTCCTGTGCCTCCCGCCGTGGAGGCTATGCAAGTTGACCGGTCTCGCCTGACACCTCAAGAGAGGACACGACGCCGCATGGAGAATCTCTGCCTGTACTGTGCCGGTACCGAACACTTCCTGAAGGATTGTCCTATCCGTCCTCCCCGCCTGGAAAGACGTACGCTGACTCCGCACAAAGGTGAAACAGTCCTTGATGTCAACTCTGCTTCTCCACGTCTTACTGTGCCTGTGCGGATATCTGCCTCTACCTTCTCCTTCTCCACTAAGGCCTTCTTGGATTCCGGATCTGCAGGAAACTTTATTTTGGCCTCTCTCATCAACAGGTTCAACATCCCAGTGACCAGTCTCGCCAGACCTCTTTACATCAATTGCGTTAACAATGAAAGATTGGACTGTGCCGTGCGTTACCGCACGGAACCCCTCCTAATGTGCATCGGACCTCATCACGAAAGAATTGAGTTTTTGGTCCTCTCCAATTGCACTTCCGAAATTCTCCTTGGACTACCCTGGCTTCAACACCATTCCCCAACCCTGGATTGGTCCACAGGGGAGATCAAGAGTTGGGGTACCTCTTGTTTCAAGGACTGCCTGTGGTTCCCCCTGTAACCGGTCTCCCTAAGGTCTATATGGACTTTGCTGATGTGTTTTGCAAAAAACAAGCTGAGACTCTTCCTCCTCACAGGCCTTATGACTGTCCTATTGACCTCCTCCCGGGCACTACTCCACCCCGGGGCAGAATTTATCCTCTGTCCGCCCCAGAGACTCTTGCTATGTCTGAGTACATCCAGGAAAATTTAAAAAAGGGCTTTATCCGCAAATCCTCCTCTCCTGCCGGAGCTGGATTTTTCTTTGTGTCCAAAAAAGATGGCTCCCTACGCCCTTGCATTGACTACCGCGGTCTTAACAAAATCACGGTAAAGAATCGCTACCCTCTACCTCTTATCTCTGAACTCTTTGATCGCCTCCAAGGTGCCCACATCTTTACCAAACTGGACTTAAGAGGTGCTTATAATCTCATCCGCATCAGAGAGGGGGATGAATGGAAAACGGCATTTAACACTAGAGATGGACACTTTGAGTATCTGGTCATGCCCTTTGGCCTGTGCAACGCCCCTGCCGTCTTCCAAGACTTTTTTAATGAAATTTTTCGTGATCTCTTATATTCCTGTGTTGTTGTGTATCTGGACGATATCCTGATTTTTTCTGCCAACCTAGAAGAACACCGCCAGCATGTCCGCATGGTTCTTCAGAGACTTCGTGACAATCAACTTTATGCCAAGATGGAGAAATGTCTGTTTGAATGTCAATCTCTTCCTTTCCTAGGATACTTGGTCTCTGGCCAGGGACTACAAATGGATCCAGACAAACTCTCTGCCGTCTTAGATTGGCCACGCCCCTCCGGACTCCGTGCTATCCAACGTTTTTTGGGGTTCGCCAATTATTACAGACAATTTATTCCACATTTTTCCACCATTGTGGCTCCTATCGTGGCTTTAACCAAAAAGAATGCCAATCCTAAGTCATGGCCTCCTCAAGCGGAAGACGCCTTTAAACAGCTCAAGTCTGCCTTTTCTTCTGCTCCCGTGCTCTCCAGACCTGACCCATCTAAACCCTTCCTATTGGAGGTAGATGCCTCCTCAGTAGGAGCGGGAGCGGTCCTTCTACAAAAAAATTCTTCCGGGCATGCTGTTACTTGTGGTTTTTTTTCTAGGACCTTCTCTCCGGCGGAGAGGAACTACTCCATCGGGGATCGAGAGCTACTAGCCATTAAATTAGCACTTGAGGAATGGAGGCATCTGCTGGAGGGATCAAGATTTCCAGTTATTATTTACACCGATCACAAAAATCTCTCCTATCTCCAGTCTGCCCAACGGCTGAATCCTCGCCAGGCCAGGTGGTCTCTGTTCTTTGCCCGATTTAATTTTGAAATTCACTTTCGGCCTGCCGATAAGAACATCAGGGCCGATGCTCTCTCTCGTTCCTCGGATGCCTCGGAAGTAGAGCTCTCTCCGCAACACATCATTCCTCCTGACTGCCTGATCTCCACTTCTCCAGCCTCCATCAGGCAAACTCCTCCAGGGAAGACCTTCGTCACTCCACGCCAACGCCTCGGAATCCTCAAATGGGGTCACTCCTCCCATCTCGCAGGCCATGCGGGCATCAAGAAATCCGTGCAACTCATCTCTCGTTTCTATTGGTGGCCGACTCTGGAGACGGATGTTGTTGATTTTGTACGGGCCTGCACTGTCTGTGCCCGGGATAAGACTCCTCGCCAGAAGCCCGCTGGTCTTCTTCATCCTCTGCCTGTTCCCGAACAACCTTGGTCTCTGATTGGTATGGACTTTATTACAGACTTACCCTCATCCCGTGGCAACACTGTTGTTTGGGTGGTCGTTGATCGATTCTCCAAGATGGCACATTTCATCCCTCTTCCTGGTCTTCCTTCTGCGCCTCAGTTGGCAAAACAATTTTTTGTACACATTTTTCGTCTTCACGGGTTGCCCACGCAGATCGTCTCGGATAGAGGCGTCCAATTCGTGTCAAAATTCTGGAGGGCTCTCTGTAAACAACTCAAGATTAAATTAAACTTTTCTTCTGCTTATCATCCTCAATCCAATGGGCAAGTAGAAAGAATTAACCAGGTCCTGGGTGATTATTTACGGCATTTTGTTTCCTCCCGCCAGGATGACTGGGCAGATCTTCTACCATGGGCCGAATTCTCGTATAACTTCAGAGTTTCTGAATCTTCTTCCAAATCCCCATTTTTCGTGGTGTACGGCCGTCACCCTCTTCCCCCCCTCCCTACTCCCTTGCCCTCTGGTTTGCCCGCTGTGGATGAAATAACTCGTGATCTTTCCACCATATGGAAAGAGACCCAAAATTCTCTCTTACAGGCTTCATCACGCATGAAGAAGTTTGCTGATAAGAAAAGAAGAGCTCCCCCCATTTTTTCTCCCGGAGACAAGGTATGGCTCTCCGCTAAATATGTCCGCTTCCGTGTTCCCAGCTACAAATTGGGACCACGCTATCTTGGTCCTTTCAAAATTTTGTGCCAGATTAATCCTGTCTCTTATAAACTTCTTCTCCCTCCTTCTCTTCGTATTCCTAATGCCTTTCACGTTTCTCTTCTGAAACCACTCATCATCAACCGTTTCTCTCCTAAACTTATCTCTCCCACTCCTGTCTCCGGTTCTTCAGACATCTTTCCTGTAAAGGAGATACTGGCCTCCAAAAAGGTCAGAGGAAAAACCTTCTTTTTGGTTGACTGGGAGGGCTGTGGTCCTGAAGAGAGATCCTGGGAACCTGAGGACAATATCCTAGATAAAAGTCTGGTCCTCAGGTTCTCAGGCTCCAAGAAGAGGGGGAGACCCAAGGGGGGGGGTACTGTTACGCCGAGCGCTCCGGGTCCCCGCTCCTCCCCGGAGCGCTCGCTACACTCTCGCTCCCGCAGCGCCCCGGTCAGATCCACTGACCGGGTGCGCTGCGATACCGCCTCCAGCCGGGATGCGATTCGCGATGCGGGTGGCGCCCGCTCGCGATGCGCACCCTGGCTCCCGTACCTGACTCGCTCTCCGTCGGTCCTGTCCCGGCGCGCGCGGCCCCGCTCCCTAGGGCGCGCGCGCGCCGGGTCTCTGCGATTTAAAGGGCCACTGCGCCGCTGATTGGCGCAGTGGTTCTAATCAGTGTGTTCACCTGTGCACTCCCTATGTATACCTCACTTCCCCTGCACTCCCTCGCCGGATCTTGTTGCCATTGTGCCAGTGAAAGCGTTCCCTTGTGTGTTCCTAGCCTGTGTTCCAGACCTCCTGCCGTTGCCACTGACTACGATCCTTGCTGCCTGCCCCGACCTTCTGCTACGTCCGACCTTGCTTCTGTCTACTCCCTTGTACCGCGCCTATCTTCAGCAGTCAGAGAGGTTGAGCCGTTGCTAGTGGATACGACCTGGTCACTACCGCCGCAGCAAGTCCATCCCGCTTTGCGGCGGGCTCTGGTGAACATCAGTAGTGACTTAGAACCGGTCCACTAGCACGGTCCACGCCAATCCCTCTCTGGCACAGAGGATCCAGCTCCTGCCAGCCGGCATCGTGACATGACTTCTATAAAAAAAAAAATCTTAATCCTTCCATTTTATACATTTTATGGGCTGTATACTACAGAGGAAATGCTTTTCTTTTTGGATTTCTCTGATGTCACGGCCACAGTGCTCTCTGCTGACCTCTGCTGTACATTTTAGGAACTGTCCAAAGCAGCATATGTTTGCTATGGGGATTTTCTCCTGCTCTGGACAGTTCCAAAAATGGACAGCAGAGGTCAGCAGAGAGCACTGTGGTCGTGACATCAGAGAAATCGAAAAAGAAAACCATTTCTTCTGTAGTATATAGCCCCTAAAAAGTACTGGAAGGATTAAGATTTTTAAATAGAAGTAATTTACAAATCTGTTTAACTTTCTGGCACCAGTTGATTTTTTGCATTTATGTCAGAACCGCTATAACCATCAGCCACCCCTGTGCAAATCACCTCAAATGTACATGGTGCCACATATGGGTTATTTCCATACTCAGGAGAAATTGTGTTACACATTTTGGAGGTCTTTCTTTCCTTTTACCTCTTGTGAAAATGAAAAGTATTTGGCAACACCAGCATGTTAGTGTAAAAAATAAAAAGTAGACCCCAACTTTACCTTTTCACAAGGGGTAAAAGGAGAAAAGGCCCACCAAAATTTGTTAGGCAATTTCTCCCGAGTATGGAGATACTCCATATGCAACCCTAAAATGTTGTCTTGAAATACAACAGGTCTCCAAAGTGAGAGAGCGACATGCGCATTTGAGGCCTAAATTAGGGATTTCCATGGGACAGACCCGGATGCAAGAATTACACTTGCCTCCGATAACAAAATTACCCTACGGCAGTGTTTCCCAAACAGGGTGCCTCCAGCTGTTGCAAAACTTTCAGCATGCCAGGACAGTCAATGGCTATACGGCAATACTGAGAGTTGTTGTTTTGCAACAGCTGGAGGCTCCGTTTTGGAAACACTGCCATATGAGACATTTTTCATTCTTATTCATTTATTTTTAATTTTTACCCCTAACTGTGTAGGTGTATATGTAATGTTTTACCCTTTATTTTGTGTAGGTGTAGTGTAGTGTTTTTAGGGTACAATCACACGTGCAGGGGTTTACAGCGAGTTTCCCATTGGGAGTTTGAGCTGCAGCGGAAAATCTGCTGCATCTCAAACTTGGAGCGGGAAACTCACTATAAACCCCTACCCCTGTGAATATACCCTGTATATTCCCATGGGGGGGGGGGGGGACCTTCAGCTGTTGCAAAACTACAACTCCCAGCATGCCCTTTGGCTGTCCGTGCATGCTGGGGGTTGTAGTTATGCAACAGATGGAGGCACACTGGTTGAAAAACACTGAGAGTTTGTTACTTAACTCAGTATTTTGCAACCAGTTTGCCTCCAGCTGTTGCAAAACTACAACTCCCAGCGTGTATGGTCTATCAGTGCATGCTGGGAGTTGTAGTTTGCAACAGCTGGAGGCACACAGGTTGGGAAACACTGAGTTAGGAAACATACAATGTTTCCCAACCAGTGTGCCTCCAGTTGTTGCCAAACTACAACTCCCAGCATGCCCAGACAGCCGAAAGGCATGTTGGGAGTTGTAGTTATGAAACAACTGGAGGGAACAGTTTGGAGACCACTGTGTAGTGGTGTCCAAACTGTAGCCCTCCATATGGGGCAAAACTACAACTCCCAGCATGCCCAGACAGTCCAGGCATGCTGGGAGTTGTAGTTCTTTAACATCGGGTGTCCAAACTGTAGCCCCCAGATGTTAAAAAACTTCAGCTCAAAAACTGCAGAGACTGTCCAGGCATGCTGAGAGTTGTAGATTGGCAACATCTGGCCCTTCAGTTTTGAAACTCCTAGAAGCAGCAGTGAAGATCACTTTACAGCGATCTTCACTGCTGCCTCTGACGTCGCTGCCGCTGCATCCACTTGCCTGTGCCTTCTTTCTGCCGCCGGTCCCTGTCCTCCAGGTATCTGCCGCTGGTCCCCCCCCCCGCATCAACGGCCTCCGCAGCCGTCGCCACCATCTTCCCCCACTCTGCCTGAACTCCTGAACTTTCACCCCCCCCCGCACCTGCCCTGCGATTCGACGATTAGTCCTGACAAGCCAATCACAGCGAATAGGAGGAGGTGGCCCCCCTGCCACCTCACTCCTATCCTTTAGGATGCTCGGGGCTGTCTCTGACAGCTCCGATCATCCCTATTTTTTGGGCAGCCCGGAATCGCTGCAAATCGATGATCTGAATGATCGCCGACATGAGGGGTCTCAGGACCGCTTGGGGTTTGAACAGCGTGCCTGCTGTACAGGTAAGACCTGGGTCGTTAAGTACCAAGGCGTCAGGGCGTACCTGTATGCCCTGGGTCCCTTAAGGGGTTAAAGAAGCAATCTGGTTGCTATGGGAAACCGGTCAACTTGCCGAGGGGTATCTGAGAAACAAAGTGGAAATGAATAGAAACGTCAAAGGAGAGTAAAAGGTAAAGAATAGAAATCGGAGAGGGACAGTTCTAATCTAAGCTACTCACATTTATTAGTCAGGCAAATGATGGCTGAAAATGTAAATTTTCCTTCATTTTTTTATTTTATTTTTTTTATTACATCATTGGAACTTTAAAATAGAATTAATTATTGAGTCAACAATTCTCTATCCTATATTTTGATATACAGATATAGTCAGAGCCAGGGCCAGCTCTTCCTATAGGCAAAATCACCCGCCCATCCGAAGCACCTGCCCATCAAGCAAAACCCTGCCATGCTACTCCCACCCCACCCGTACTATAACCCCTTAACGACGAAGGACGCCTATGTACGTCCTCCGCCGGCTCCGGCGATATGCCGCGGGGTCACACGGTGTCCCTGCGTCATATCGGGTCGGTCCAGGCGGCTATCAACGGCCGGGACCCGCGGCTAATACAGGATATCACCGATCGCGGTGATGCCCTGTATTAACCCCTCAGACACGGTGATCAAAGCTGACCGCCGCGTCTGAAATGAAAGTGAAAGTAACCCGGCTGCTCAGTCGGGCTGTTCGGGACCACCGCGGTGAAATCGCAGTGTCCCGAACAGCTTACAAGACACCGGGAGGGACCCTACCTGCCTCCTCGGTGTCCGATCGACGAATGACTGCTCTGTGCCTGAGATCCAGGCAGGAGCAGTCAAGCGCCGATAACACTGATCACAGGCGTGTTAATACATGCCAGTGATCAGCATGAGAGATCAGTGTATGCAGTGTTATACGTCCCTTTGGGACGTATAACACTGCAAAAAAAAAGTGTTAATAAAGGTCATTTAACCCTTTCCCTAATAAAAGTTTGAATCACCCCCCTTTTCCCATAAAAAAAAAATAAAACAGTGTAAATAAAAATAAACATGTGTGGTATCGCCGTCTGCGTAAATGTCCGAACTATAAAAATATATCATTAATTAAACCGCACGGTCAATGGCGTACACGTAAAAAAATTCCAAATTAAAAAAAAGCGTATTTTTGGTCACTTTTTATACCATTAAAAAATGAATAAAAAGTGATCAAAAAGTCTGATAAAAACAAAAATGGTACCGATAAAAACTTCCAATCATGGTGCAAAAAATGAGTCATACCAGCCCTGTACGTGGAAAAATAAAAAAAAGTTATAGGGGTCAATAGAGGACATTTTTAAACGTATACATTTTCCTGCATGTAGTTATGATTTTTTTCCGAAGTACGACAATATCCAACCTATATAAGTAGGGTATCATTTTAACCATATGGACCTGCAAAATAATGATAAGGTGTCATTTTTACAGAAATATGCACTGCATAGAAACGGAAGCCCCCAAAAGTTACAAAATGGCGTTTTTTCTTTGATTTTGTCGCACAATGATTTTTTTCCCATTTTGCCCTGAATTTTTGGGTAAAATGACTAATGTCTCTGCAAAGTAGAATTGGTGATATGGATTTTTAGGTGGAAAATTGAAAGGGTTATGATTTTTATAAGGTAAGGAGGAAAAAACGAAAGTGCAAAAACTGAAAAACCCTGCGTCCTTAAGGGGATAATAATCTGCTTTTTTCAGCCTGCTAGCGGAGCACAGCACTACCTCTGAGGCAGACAGGGGCGATCACTAAGGTCAGGTCCGTCCAACATCCTGACATTGCACACGCCTCCATACAATTAGGAGGAGCCAATGGGCGGGGTCAAGGGGCGGCAAAATTTGCTTTCGTCTAGAATGGCAAAAGTCCTTGCACCAGGCCTGGTCAGAGCTAATGCTATTGTGGTGGCACAGCACCTTGAGACTGCAGCGTGCCAGAGAACTGCAGCCCTTGTACTGCTCTGTGTACTATATGTAGAGCTGTGTGACTGAAGGGGTACACATTGCCAGTCATTCACACAATAGTTTCTGTAGTACCCTATGCAAACAGTCTAGAGTGCAACAATAACGTCCTTTTGACAAGTTAAAACTTTAGATTGCCTGGGTTCTGAGTGTTCATGTAACCGGTTTGTTTGATCAAAACTTTTTACATGTTGCTAGGACATGTCAAAAGTGGTTCTAAGGGACAGTGCCCATTATAAACAAATATATGTGTTTAATATTTGCACATATATATCTTTACTTGAATGCTGACCTCACTCTCACTGTATATTTAGGTCAAAAATACCAGTTTACAGACCAGATGGAGATCAAGGAAGTGGGTTTGCAAACCGGAAATTATTTGCAAGTAAGTACAAGAGTTTTTCTGTGTGTGGTAGCAAATTGCAGTTCTGAACTAAACTAGTAACGTGAAACAAAATTTAAGCAAACAACAAAAATATATGACTAAAAATTTAAAAGACTTTTTAGTTTTATTCCACTTACATTGTATCATTGTATAATAAAAAGTTATGTAATGGCATATATACCATATGACTCACTTACTGAAACTGAAAAAAGTGGCCTGAAAAAATGGCCTTGTTGTCTATGGCAAGCAGGCAGTGCCCAATGTTTGTTTCTTCACTCTTTCAGTCAGGGACTTTTTTTCTGCCAAGGGACATTTGAATATTTATGTGATAATTTGCGGGACAAAATTATCATCTAAAAAATCATGCATTTGGTCTAACATTTAAAGGGGTACTCCGCCCCTAGACATCTTATCCCCTATCCAAAGGATAGGGGATAAGATGTCAGAACACCGCGGTCTCGCTGCTGGGGAGCCCGGGTATCCCCGCTGCGGCACCGCGCTATCATTACAGCACAGAGCGAGTTCGCTCTGTGCGTAATGATGGGCGATACAGGGGACGGAGCAGCGTGATGTCATGGCTCCGCCCCTCGTGACATCACGGCCCGTCCCCTTAATGCAAGTCTATGGCAGGGGGCGTGACGACCGCCATGCCCCCTCCCATAGACTTGTATTGAAAGGGGGCTGTGACGTCACGAGGGGCGGAGCCGTGACATAACGATGCTCCGGCCCCTGTATTGCCCATCATTACGTGCAGAGCGAACTCGCTCTGTACTGTAATGATAGCGCAGTGCCGCAGCGGGGATCAAGGGGCTCCCCAGCAGCGGGACCGTGGCGATCTGACATCTTATCCCCTATCCTTTGGATAGGGGATAAGATGTCTAGGGGCGGAGTACCCCTTTAACTAACTCTCCCCTAAGGTAATGGCCGGAACAGCTTCTGAGGTATGTGATGTTAGCTGGTATTGTCATGAAGGGGGTGTAGGGCAGGGAGAAGTGAGCCCTAAGCTGTCACTAAGACATCTTTCCCTGCCTACTTGCCCATCCGCCCTAAGTGACAGATTGACAACTTGGAGCTGGTCCTTTCCTAGCGCTAAAGTGCATTGGCGTCAAAGTGACAAAACAAATGGAACTGTACATAGTCGGGGAACAGGTCAGGAAAATAACGGCAGTACAATAACCAGAAGAGATATCTAAATAAAAATAAAACAGAATTCAGCATACTAACATACAGTTCAGAAACCGGAATTAACAACAGATATTAAAATTCCAGAAGGAATTAACAGCAGATATTAAAATATGAACAAGACTAGATATAAGGATAAATATACAACAGACAAAACCAGGAGGTGCAGGGGATGAACATGTTAACTGAATGTCAGAACACTAAAAGTGTCAAGAAATATAGAACACTGTTCATACTGGACTCAGAACAAAATACACACCAGACTCCCCACTCCAAACGAATGAAGGGACATCAATACCAAAGAGAAATAGACTCCACCGTGTGATCAGGATACTGGCCTAGAAGGTAACAGAAATACTAAACACAGGTACAGGACAAGACTAAGACTAGATAGACAGATTAGCACTAGTCTCAGGAATTCTATTCTAGGAGTAGCAGGAGCTAACAAGGTCAAAACAGAACTGACAAAATGCACAGTGTGAACATGGACTAAGATATATATTACGGTAAATGCAGAACGAACATACACAAATACTAAAACCCGACAAATGTACTAAAATGAAGCAGGATACAATCTTTATAACAAACAGGGCAGGTAACCATGGTTAAAACTCAGAATAAGAGCAACAACATACAAAGTGAACATAATAAACAAGACATGGTCAGACTAAGAACTAATTACCAGCCCAGCGTTCCAGCAAAGCTCAGGTTTTAAAGCCACACCCGAGCTGCCATAGGTTGAGATATGGATACTTTCCATATTTCATCTCTACCATCATAACTTTTTAATTTTTCCCTTTAGGTAACTATACGTGGGCTTTTTTTTCATGGGATATGTAAAAAATTTTATGTCACCATCTTGGGGTCAAATCTAAATTGGGGAGGATGTGGAAAATAATTTCTGTCTTTATTATGTTTTATTTTTATGGCACTCATTTTCATTACCCATAATTAAATTTTTGAGTTTATTTGTTTTGGTTTCTTTGTATGTGTGGATTACTTGGGTGGTTGCCAATATTTGGTGAAAATTTCATGTCAACCCCCCCCCCCTTTGCAAACATATTTAGTGAGAAAATGGTGACGTGTTCAATACTTAATTCTCCTGCTCTATCTCTAGATGTTTACTCAAGGCTATTCTTCCTGGCATTCTTTTTCTCTACTTTCTCTTAACAATACACTAGTTAAACAGTGTCCTTGACATTAGGAATAACATTATATGTATATTTGTAATAAACATTGCTTAAAAAATTTGTAATTTTTTGTCCCTGCAGCTATTGCATGTGTGTCTCTGTAAAGAGACAAAATACAGGAAGTGAGGGCAGGACAAGCAGGGCTCTGTGCAGTGAGGACAAGCAGGGCTCTGTACACAGAGGACAAGCAGGGCTCTGTACACTGAGGACAAGCAGGGCTCTGTACACTGAGAACAAGCAGGGCTCTGTACACTGAGCACAAGCAGGGCTCTGTACACTGAGGACAAGCAGGGCTCTGTACACTGAACACAAGCAGGGCTCTGTACACTGAGGACAAGCAGGGCTCTGTGCAGTGAGGACAAGCAGGGCTCTGTACACTGAGGACAAGCAGGGCTCTGTACATTGAGGACAAGCAGGGCTCTGTACACTGAGGAAATGCAGGGTTCTTTGCACTGAGGACATGCAGGGCTCTATACACTGAGGACATGCAGGGCTCTGTACAATGAGGACAAGCAGGGCTCTGTGCACTGAGGACAAGCAGGGCTCTGTACAATGAGGACACGCAGGGCTCTGTACAATGAGGACAAGCAGGGCTCTGTGCACTGAGGACAAGCAGGGCTCTGTACACTGAGGACAAGCAGGGCTCTTTACACTGAGGACAAGCAGGGCTCTGTACACTGAGGACATGCAGGGCTCTGTGCACTGAGGACAAGCAAGGCTCTGTAAACCGAGGACAAGCAGGGCTCTGTACACCGAGGACAAGCAGGGCTCTGTACACTGAGGACAAGCAGGGCTCTGTACACCGAGGACAAGCAGGGCTCTGTACATTGAGGACAAGCAGGGCTCTATACACTGAGGACAAGCAGGGCTCTGTACACTGAGGACAAGCAGGGCTCTGTGCATTGAGGAAATGCAGGGCTCTTTGCACTGATGACATGCAGGGCTCTGTGCAGTGTGGCTCTGACATGCCCCCAGCTCCCCCAGCAGGATGATTGACAAGCCAGGAACCTGCACAGAGCCCTTTGTGTACCGCCTAAACTTCCTATATTTGGACTCCTCACAGACACACACAAGCAATATCTGCACGGACAGCATTTTTTCACCCAAAAATATAGACATTTTAACCAATGTATATTACAAACATACATATAATGGTATTGTATACATTGTGTAAAATGTTTTTGCTAACCACAGGTAAACTTTAAGTCACAGAAGAGTTCATTCTCCACTATGTGGATGTTGTATGATGGAGGCCAAAATGCAGATGCAAAATGAGCCTCAAAGATGGAAAAGGAGCCTCAAAGTTATAAAAGGATGTATGGATTACTTAGGTGGTTGCCAATATTTGGTGAAAATGTCATGTCAACCCCCCTTTGCAAACATATTTAGTGAGAAAATGGTGACGTGTTCAATACTTAATTCTCCTGCTCTATCTCTAGATGTTTACTCAAGGCAATTCTTCCTGGCATTCTTTTTCTTGACTTTCTCTTAACAATACACTAGTTAAACAGTGTCCTTGATATTAGCAATAACATTATATGTATATTTGTAATAAACATTGCTTAAAAAATGTGTAATTTTTTGTCCCTGCAGCTATTGCATGTGTGTCTCTGTAAAGAGACAAAATACAGGAAGTGAGGGCAGGACAAGCAGGGCTCTGTGCAGTGAGGACAAGCAGGGCTCTGTACACTGAGGACAAGCAGGGCTGTGTGCAGTGAGGACAAGCAGGGCTCTGTACACAGAGGACAAGCAGGGCTCTGTACACTGAGGACAAGCAGGGCTCTGTACACTGAGGACAAGCAGGGCTCTGTACACTGAGGACAAACAGGGCTCTGTACACTGAGCACAAGCAGGGCTCTGTACACAGGTAAACTTTAAGTCACAGAAGAGTTCATTCTCCCCTATGTGGATGTTGTATGATGGAGGCCAAAATGCAGATGCAAAAGGAGCCTCAAAGATGGAAAAGTAGCCTCAAAGTTATAAAAGAGCCTGCACAGTTATATACTAAATACACAATGCTGAACTTTTCCTTTAAGGAAGAAACTTATTTGAGAAGAGTTCTTTACAAAAAATCGTTTACAAAGAGCCCACTGTCCCTCATAGTCCTAAGACAAATTTTAATCACTGGCGTTTAAGTCATTTTGCAATTAACAAATCAAAAACTGTTTCAAGAATGATAAGCAAATCTTTCTCTCTATTTTAAGAGATAAGATGTGCAGATAACTCAAGGAGATATATTTTATTAAAGGTGCTATCGCTAATTCCTTCCCTGTGTTCTTGGCTTTAGAAAAAAATGTTTTGCTTGTCTCTTAATTTTTAGTTTTTATAAAAAAAAATGGCTCTGCAGTATTAGAAGTAGATGTAACACATTAGATTTCTCTCTATTTCCACTGGGCATTCCCAAACAACAGATAAAAGGGAGTGAAACCTAAAATAATATCAAAGAGCATAATTACTTTGTATCTTAGCTCATTCCCTATTACAATTATTTCTTAAGTGCTTTTTACTTTTGGACCAACCCTCAAATACTTGTCCCATTTGTATGTATAAAGAGTAGAGGCCTGATGGACAAGCTCAAGGTGACTTTTTTTTTCTTTTCACAGATTTTTCTTCTAAAAAAGGTGAAGTCGTAATTTATCAGACACGGGGGGGATTTACAATGACTGGCATTTAATAAAAGCTGGTTTATACAGGAAGAAATATTCCCAACATTCACAGAGAGATACCAATTCATTTTTGTACAGAAATACATGTTTATTTGAAAATATATTTTTATTGATTTTTCATTTGTGCATATATCATAAGACATGGCATGGTACTAAGAATGGTGCCCAAACAAAGACAGAAAGACAAAAAAGAACATAACAAATTATAACAAAGTATCGCTTGGGCAACTCCTAAAGGACCATGTGAAGATAGCATCTCCAACCTTCAGTATAGGTGAAGCTGTCCCAAGAAGCTGTGCAATAGACACTGAGAAAGTATGGTGCGACAGTCCGGTGGAGGAAGCACAGCATGAAGAGACTAACCAACCCGAAATCCAAGCTCTTAAGTACAAACATACAAGCAAAACAACTGAATACCAGTATAATTTAAAATGGAGAACAGTCATAAGAATCAGAAAACAGCTACCCCATAGAGCCAATACTGCATGTTTATTTTAATGGGAAGAGGAGAAATAGCAGACATGATGAAATCTTTTCTCCAATATTTGCTGTTGAAGAAAATTCTGGTTTTTCCATACAAAAAAACTTCTCAACCCATTTGTGGTCACATACCAAACAGAGAGGGGCTTTAAAGCCAATGCATGAAATGATTCTGTCCGTGGTTCCAACACTCGCAGTGCACTGCAAAGTAAGAAAGCAAGGAAGGACCAAAATGGATTGCCAATTTCTCCTATACAGGTAATCAACTAATGTTGGTCTTTCCTACTAGGATAAGGTAGTCAACCAACCACTAAAGAAAAAGGCAGGATATTTTTTATGCTGCCCTATAGGATAGCTGGAGATACTTGAGCATTGTACTGGGGTATCTCCAGCTCTCCCACAGAGATACATGAAGGGCGCGTGCTGACCTCTGCCCTGTGCAGGTGGAGTGTCCCTGAGGTTGGACTCCCCCTGATCTGCTATTCATCCCCACTCTTGTGGATGGGGGATAAGACAGTTTTCGCTACACAACCCCTTTAAGTGCATTTCTTTATTTGAAAGTACAGTATAAAATCATTCTACTTCTTTGTCCCATTTTTAAACAGTCTTACCTGTTATTCTTATGCGTAGGTTATCCTAGCTTATATCTGTTCCTCGCTATTGAATGGGACCGGATTAATCTAGTCTCCCTGCAAACAAATTGCTTGATATTTACTTTATATTTAAAATGTTACTTTCCTTGTTAAGTGCATGTAATAGCCAGTACAGGCTGATTAGATACCATGCTTATTCAAGTATCTGACAGTTATGTCGATGGTGAACTTACATCAAAGCCAATTTTACCTATTAATAAATGCTCTGCTCATGATTTTCTACATATTTTCTTTTACAGAGACTTAAGATGAATAAGTTGATGTTAAAAAGTACCTTTCTAAACCTTCAATTAGTTCAGCCCAAGTTCTTTCTAAAGAAAAATAAGTGGGTACATTAGGAGCAGAACATTTTATATTGGATTAAATGGATAATGTTGCAGCTTTAGCATATGTTCAAGTGCATTATTTGAGTCAAGTAACCGACCAATAAACTTCATTTCAGCAAGACAATAAGCAACATTTTTTGCATACAGCATGGTAGTAGGTATAAAATTTTCATCCTGGTCCAGTAATTCCAGTTGTTAGTTGGCAGCTGCAGAATTTACATTTTACCAACAATGCTTACATTTGGTAGCTATTTTTCAAACAGAATTTGATTTTTGTTGAAAGTAACAAATTACATTTTGTCATGAATGGAACAAGTCAGACATGAAATACTTTTTTAACATACAATATATATAGAGAACTGAAAATAGTGTTTCTTTGGGCCCTATTACAAAATACGATTATCAGTCTAACAGGTCCATATCACCCTGTGTAGTAGGGCCAGCAATCAGCTGACAAATGAGCAAAGGTCTGTTCATCGTCTGATAAGGTCATCTTGACTGTATAAATAATAATAGGCCTTCAGCCACACATCTCCTTGTGCATTAGGGGATGTGTGGTCCATGTCTGATTACAGCAAACGGCCGCACAAACAATACAGCGATCAATTGTGTTGCCCTCTCCGCCTTACACTTGACCCTTGTAAAGACTCTGTAAGTAAAATTAGATCAGTGTTTGTTTACCTTAAAGAATTAAACGCGTCTAATAGGGCCTTAGGCCAGTTATAACTATAATGTATGTATGCTTCTGACAAATGCACATATACAGTGACCCCCCGACCTACGATGGCCCCGACATGCGATAATTTCAACATGCGATGGCCTCTCAGAGGCCATCACATGTTGAAGGCAGCATCAACATACGATGCTTTTGTATGTTGGGGCAATCGCATAAATGGCTATCCGGCAGCGCAGACTGCTTCAGCTGCCACCGGATAGCCGTTTACGGTGCCCCGTATGGTCTGCTGACGTCATGAGCGGTGACGGTCCGGAGCGGCGGGGACACGTGAGTATAACCTCCAATACCAGTGGTCTTAAACCTGCGGACCTCCAGATGTTGCAAAACTACAACTCCCAGGATGCCCGGACAGTCGTTGGCTGTCCGGGCATGCTGGGTGTTGTAGTTTTGCAACATCTGGAGGTCCGCAGGTTGTAGACCACTGTCCTATACTTTACATTGCATGGATCCCTCAACATAACATGGTTTCAACAAACGATGGTCCATTTGGAACGGATTACCATTGTATGTTGAGGGACCACTGTAGTGGCATCTGTTGCCCATATGCTCCTGATAAAAACTTGATACCTTTTGGTACAGCAAAAGAAAAATGTGTACTGACAAATACCAGCCCGACAGAGGCCAAAATAATACTTTTTTAACCTTTTGGTGGGTGAATGTGTGCCAAAATAACTCAACACACAGCCATAAATGTCTAAAACCTTGGCAACAAAAGTGAATGCACCCCTCAAGTGAATATGTCCAAATTGGGCCCAATATTCTGTGTGACCACCCTTATTTTTCAGTACTACCTTAAGCCTTTTACATATGTTTACCAGAGCTTCATGGAATTTAAGACCTTCCGTTTAAGGATGTCCCACAGATGCTTAATACGGTTAAGGTCTGTAGACATGCTAGGCCTGTCCATCCCCTTTATATTTTGCTTCTTTAGGAAGGCAGTGGTTGTCTTGGAGGTGTGTTTGGGGTCTTTATCTTGTTAGAACACCGCCCTGTAGCCCAGTCTCTGATGGAAGGTGGTCATGCTCTGCTTCAGTACATGCTGACATTCATGGTTTCCTCAATTAACTCCCCACCGTCACCAGCAGCCATGCAGGCCCAGACCATGAAACTCCCACCACCATTCTTGACTCTAGACAAGACAAACTTGTCTTTGTATTCCTCACCTGGTTTCTGTGAAACATGCTTGACACCATCTGAACCAAATACATTTATCTTGGTCTCATTGGACTACTGGACATAATTCCAGTAATCCATGTTCCAATAATCCATGCACAAGACTATTTGCGGGCTTTCTCGTGCTTCAACCTCTGTAGCATTGCTGGCAACACTCACCTATTTTGGCTATTTCCCAAAGACAACTTCTGCATATGATGTTGAGCACATGTACTCAACTCATGTACTCAACTTCTTTGGTCAACTATGGCAAGGCCTATTCTAAGTGTAACCTGTACTGTGTGACTGCTGTATGGTCTTTATTCTTTTCTTTCTTTTTTTTCAGATCTTTACAGTTTTTTTCAGTTCTTTGCCATGAGGTGCTGTGAGGAACTTCCATTGACCAGTATTAGATAGTGTGACAGCGATGACAGCAAATTTAAGACAACTGCTCCTCATTTACCCAGATTCAATGTGTTGCTTTTCATTAATTATATCTTAACTTGTCTCAACTTCCATCTTCAAATGTGTCAAATATTCTGAGTGCCAAAAAAATCCATCCTGTTACCAACTTTTTGAAGTTGGCTTTCTACTCACCATGCAAACAAGAGCAGTATCTAAAAATGTTTACAAAAAAGTGAAATTTTATATAAGTAACATAAAATAGATTAAAAATGCTATTCAGCTTGTCCTTATCATAGAAGAGAGTATATGGACATCTGGTGGCTCACCCATTAATCCAGTGTCCATAGAATGCAAAGCAACTACTGCAAACAATATTATTATTATTCTATATTTACTTCCATGTTCAAACATAGTGCATTGTAGGTAGCTTGGATTTAGATGTGTTTTAAACAGTTTGGTTCAGTTCTATATTTATGTTTATACATAATCAATAAATCCAGTCCTACATATTAATTGGACATTAAAAACTTAAATAGCAGAGAAAGCTGGGTCGCAAATAATAAACTTTAAAATCAGGAATGAACCTTTCGAAATCTGATCATAGTGAAGATGAAACCAAAATGTAATCTACCTATGCATCTGTAGTCTATAAGGGTATGTTCACATTGAGACATTTTAGTGGAATGCAGTGCTCACGGAAATCAGCGCAAACAATAAACAGGTTTATTCTTTTCGCGGATCAATTTCTGTGGCGGAATACTCAACCGCTTAAATTCTGCAATGTAAACTGGACCCATTCACTCTAATGTAAGGGGTTCACACTACGGAATTCTGATGCACAATTCCGCGCATGGAATTCTGCCCCAATTTCTCAGTGTGAACATACCTTAAGGGTCAAACCTATGCCAATTCATATAAGTTCTTATTGCGTATTTTAGGGCTATGTGTTGGCATATCTTTTTAATCTGTATTTGTATGTCTACTAAACCACACATTAAATTACAAAGGCAACCAACAAATAAATCCATTTTATAGAATGTTTGCATGACAGTGGGCGAATGTCCACATAGGGGAAAGTTATCGATGCTCCATGCAGCACACAGGCTCCCCAACCAACGCACGGGCTGCTGGATTTTTGTATCGGCGTCTGTCATGCTGAAATCACTGCTAGCTCTGAGCTAGTGGAGATTTTATCAGCAGTTCATGCTGTTTTGTCATAAATCTGGTAAACGCGGTAGACACTCCCCCTTTTCCGGGTAACCACGCCCCTTGTGAGAGTGTCGCCAAACATGGCAAAAAAATGCAGATGATAACTACCCCCATAAAGTGTTTACTGTAAATTCCTGAAAGAGAACCTTATCCAGTGTAAGTTCTGAATTTCAGTCCTCCCTCGATAATGCCTTCCAGGCTTCTTCCTCCTTAGCTGCAGTTGTCTGGCCATAGCCAGAGAACATATGTTCAGTGGTGATGATAATAAATATTTATTGTGTATAATCTTCCAGGATAAAATGGCTTAAAGGGGTACTCCGGTGGGAAACTTTTTAAACAGATTTGTAAATTACTTCTATTAAAAAATCTTATGCCTTACAGTACTTATTAGCGGCTGTATACTACAGAGGAAATTCTTTTCTTTCTGCATTTCTTTCCTGTCATGACCACAGTGCCTGACATGGACAGAGGTGTCAGCGGAGAGCACTGTGGTAAGGCAGAAAAGAAATCCCAAAAGAAAAGAATTTCCTCTGTAGTATACAGCCACTAATAAGTACTGGAAGGATTAATAATTTTTAATAGAAGTAATTTACAAATCTGTTTACCTTTCTGGCACCAGTTGATTTAAAAAAAGTTTTCCACCAGAGTACCTCTTTAAAGACAAAAGGTATCTTTAAGCCAGATGAAGAATTGTAAAAAATTGTGGTAAAGTCCTGATACTGTGAGGATTTCTTCCTGGGGATAGCTCTGGGATCGTCCTTCACACCGCCACAGGACACGTTTCCTCTTCAATCAGCAGGCAAACAACAGTTCTTTATGCAAGTCTTGCCCCTCACCAGCTTTATTAGATAGGTTGCAGGATAAATAAAAAACCTAACACAAGAACAAACAAAACCCTAGACCGTTTAGTCACTAACTACACAATTCAGCATGCCCTGACTATCAACTGGTGGGCTTTTCCCGGCCAGTTAAACTTATGCCTCCTGCAACCTTCTACTCACTGTTCACACACAGCGTTTGCAATGTCTTGCTGTGTGTCTCGTCCACACTTGGCTGTTGGGGCCACTCACAGCTCGTGCTGTATGTCCCTCATCAGGACCCCTGCCACCCCCTACAGCAACCTTGCTGCCTTCTGGGGGAGAGCCCAGACTAAACTGTCTGACTTCCTTTTAAACACACTATCCCTTTCTGCTACCTCATTATTTAGGCTACATGTGGAAGTTTCTTTAGGGTTAGCTAGGGAAATGCACCCTTCCTTTGCCACAGTGTCACAAAACAAACATATAAACTTGTATTACTACATTAATACATTACCAATTTAAACTTATAATCCCACTAGCTACTAAAATATGCAGATGTTAATGCTAGTAAATTGTGTCAATGAGGGAATGGATGAAGGTGTTACTTTTTAGTGCATCTCATAACAGTTTTTTTTTTAAGAATTCTTGAAACCAGGCTACTAAAGATATATGAAGTGTTGCTGCTATTCACTTTCAAAACTATGTTTCCACTCCTAGGCCTTCTTGGCTCAAGGCCCTCTGGGCACTGGGTGGCAGTTTGCTGCAGAAAGCACCTAGAGCAGAAGACTTTGCTTATGTAAGCCATTTCCACTTTTTCATCTGAAGGCCAATTTATTAATGTCTATTTTGGAGTGTTTTTCTGACCTCTTTATTGTTGTACAACTCATGCATGTGGGTCGATCTTACTAGGCCTAAACCTATGGCCTTTACAACTACCATGCTGCTAGTCAGATACTCAAACATCCATAATAGGGTACACTCCAAATTGCTTTCTGTTATGTACAGAGCTTTCTGTGACTTTAACGTCCCTGCTATCACAAACTTTACTAAACTCATCTGGGTGGTCAGAGAAGTGAGGAGTTTAAGCAGGTGTCTTGTCTGAGGTCTAGATTTTCTTCCCCTGGTTTTAGGTCTAGTTTTTTACAGGGTTCCAGGCTTGAGTCTTGATTAATTTAGTGGTTTTCTCTGGGGTCTGTTTCATTTTAGGGGTCAGGTCTGATTACATTTCAACATCTGATCTAGGATCAGTTTGGAGTTATTTAGTGGTTTGGCTCGTAGCTCTAAATTTATTTAGGTGTCTGCTCTGGGGTCTAAATAATTTTAGGGGTCTGATTAATATAGAGGTCAGGTGTAAGGTGTCTGAATTAATTTAGTGGTTTTGTCTATGTTCTATGTTTATTTTGGAGTGTGGTCTGGGATTTGAATTGATTTAGGAGTCTGATGTGGGGTCTAAATTATTTAGGGATATTGTCTGATTAATTTATGGCTTAGTGTGTGATTTAGTTTTGGGGTCTAGTTTGAGATCAGAATTAATTTGGGAGTCTAAATGTTCTGACAGTATAGTTAGTGTTTGAGGGTAGTGTTGCTCACGAATATTCGCAATTCAAATATTCGTCGTGAATATCGCATATTCGCGAATTCGCAAATATTATGAATTTCGCGATAAAAATTTGCTATTATGAATATTCGTCTTTTTTTCAAACTGTTTTAAAAACTGAGCACATTGTAGGGATCTCCTTTGACTGATACATGCAATGCTTGTATCATTTCATTAAAGACCCAGGGATGAGACTGTGAGGCGAAAGTTTTATGCATGCGAATATTCATGGAAATTCCGCCCTACTTATGCCTGTGAGCCAATGAGAGTTCTGCAAGCACAGTTGTCAGAGCTTAGCAACATCCCTAGCAACATCCCTCGCATGATGTTATAGCGCGCATGTGCAGACGAGCAAAATTTCGCTATTAATTTCGCATTCGCAATAGTGAAATTTCGCAATTCTAAAAGACTTCCCGAATATAACGAATATTCAAATTTCACGAATATGGGACAAATATTCGTCCTCATATTCGCAAAATATTGCAAATTCGAATATGGCATATGCCGCTCATCACTATTTGGGGGCACTGAACAGCACTCCAGGTACAGTAATGGGGACACCCGGGGCAGCAGAAGGAATGGTTTTAGTTGAAGTAGCAGAAATGCATTGTTAAAAGATGGTGGCTGAGATGCTGGAAGTGGCTGCAGAAATAAGGGGCCAAGAATGCCTGGGCAGGAAACTGCATTGATCAGGATAAGTCATTGTGGCAGTCAGTGTCAGACGGAGAAGTAAAAGAAAGCAAAGGACTACAAATATTTGTATTGCTATTATTTAAAGGGTTATTCCCATCTAAAAAAAAGTGATGGCATTTTTCAAGGACAAGCCATTCGTTTATTGTCAGTGAGAGTCCAACCTCTGTGTCTTCCACCAATCATCACAGGTTTAGTGCTACATGCCCATTATTCCCTGCAAAGAAGCATGTACCAGTTATGGTTCAGTGAAATCCATTTGGTCCTATTCACTTGATGGATACTGTTGTGCTTGATAAAACAGCTAAAGGGATCCAGTGCTAAACCCATGCTTCAGACTCCTTCTTTCTCAGGAGCAGTTGGGATCCCAGAAGGCTTACCAGCACAAATCTCTTTAACTATTATTTTGTTATAATTTAAGGTCATTGGGTTTGTGCTAGTGCTATTGAAAAAAATGATGGGGAGGCAGTACCAAGTAATGCTGAACATGTGCATGTGACTGAAAAAGGTGTAGGTAATGTTTAAGTCTTTCTCTCTTTTCTCTGTAAAGCTGAAAGTACTTTTTCCTTTTTGCATTATGTGCACAGAACTAAAAAGGGTTTTCTACCAATTTGCAAAAATTCATATCTGGCTAATGCAGCATAAAATAGAAAATAAAAAACCTATACCTAGACCCAGTTCTTACGTAGCTCCCATTCAGCTCTGCCCAGTTCCCGAATTTGATGTCTTCTGCCTGCTCCCGAGATGAGAGGTTGGTGCAGTACCTGCCAACTTAGCGTAAGTATCCAGTCTTGGCCAGTGATTGGCTGCTCTGAGCACTCTAAAGCAGGAAAAAGACAGTAGATCTAGGGACTGAGCAAAGCTTAATGGGAGCTGCCGGGGAAGGAGGCTGGTTGGGGCTAGGTAAGTATTGTTTATAATTTTTCTATTCTTTTTCTGGCCCCAACTAGATATCAATTTAAAAAAAATTCATATAACTTCTTGAAGGATGAATGATTGAGGTAGGGGGCAGGAGGTGGAAGAATAGGCATTTTTCCTCAAAGATATATCACAAAGCTTCATATGTTTGCTTTTATTTTGTTAAGAAAAAACAAACATATTTAATATTTTAGTTTTGCAATGGCTTTCACATGCATAATAAGTTAGGCTTCAAACATGGAAACATCAAATAACATGCTAAGATTTCTTTCCACCACAGCTAAAAACTATCAAGAGCTTGTAATCTTGAACTGATAGGATACAATTCTGGATTGTTTCCTTTATCCTTAGTAGCATGTGCTGTTCTCCAATATAAGAATTAACCATCTTCTTCTAAGAGTTAATATTGTTCCTTAAAGGGGTATTTCAGTATTTTTTTTTATTTGACTGTGCTACGGGCACTGCAAAATTAGTGCAGTTTATAATATAGTGTCTGTACCTGTGTTTGATTGCTGGTCTCACAATTCTTTGCCCCGATGTTGATTTTTAACAGCATACAAAATTAGTGTTGTCTCATGTTTCCCCTGGTTACAGTGCGGCACTAGACGTTACATCAGTAGTCAGGAATTGACAGGGAATCTGTCTGAGTTTCAATTGGTGGAGTGAATGCTGGGTGGAAGGGAGATCATTCTTCAAAGGGCTGCAGCAAATTGTAGTTTACAGCACTGCACAGCATGCAAGGCAGCTCAGCTGTGCTGCAATAGATGGGGTGGCTGGGATTTGTAGTTGAAGGGAGGGAACTCCAACAGGAAATAGTCATTTCACAAAGAGAAAACAGCAGCGTTGTACTCACAACATAGTCATTTAGCCCCAAGATAAGCATGGATCCTTCCTAAGCATATCCTTTACTGTCTGGCTGGTAAGTACTAAAATCACCTCATGGTGAATAACCCCTTTAAGATCCACTAACTTATTTCTGCCATTGCCATTACTATTAAATGATGACAATTTATTTGTCTGGCAAACCTGTTCATATCCACTATAGTATCAAAGAGACGGAAATGTTGTGTTGTTGTAAAATTTTAAACCCACTATTTGTTCTGTAGACATTTCAATATATATGGGGACAGGTTGTAATGTAATATTCCTCTATGGTAATTTTTGTGGTTAAGACACAGTAGAACAATCATTTGGATCTAAGGGGTTATTTTGTTCTGTGGATAGAGATTAAATTTCAATTCCTGATATATTCTGTTGTGGGCAAAATCATGCCTTGTGCCCTTTCTGCTTTCTATCCGCTCTGTTCACTTTTTTGTATTTTTTCCTCTTCGGTGATGTTCTTGGAATATTTTCTCATATCTAAAATATCCTCCTGTTCTCTAGGAGACATATCGAAAGTTTTGATAGGTCAGGGTCTCAGTGTTGAAATAGCTACTAATCAGTAAAATGAGCTGGTAGAAGCATGCAGCAGCATGCTTCAGCCCCTGAATTTTAGTGATCTTTGTCATGTTGCTCTTTATAAATCTATAAAGCAGTGAGACATAGATCGCTGATGCGCAAATCTGTTCATTCTTCTGATCTGTGGGGATCCCATCACTGAGACCCTACAGATAAATACTTTTAATATGCCTCTTTCGCATATCAAAAGTTTTTAAAGTAACATCTTCATTTTAATACCATAAGTAATAACAGGTCAATAGCTATTTACATCAGGAGTATATCATTTTTTTTTAATCAACTGGGGCCAGAAAGTTAAACAGATTTGTAAATTACTTCTATTTAAAAATCTCAATCCTTCCAGTACTCATCAGCTGCTTTATACCACAGAGGACGTTCTTTTCTTTTTGAATTTCTTTTCAGAGCAGGAGAAGTTTTCTATCGGGATATGCTTCTAATTTGGGCAGTTCCTGACACAGACAGAGGTGTCAGCAGAGAGCACTGTTGTCAGACTGGAAAGAACGGCACAATTTTCTCTGTAATATACAGCAGCTGACAAGTATAGAAAGGATTAAGATTTTGAAATAAAAGTAATTTACAAATCTGTTTAACTTTCTGGCACCAGTTGATTTGAAAAAGATTTTATTTCCACTTGTTTCCACAGGAGTTCCCCTTTAATGCCTGCAGTATTAATGGTATAACACAGAAAAGTCTTTATTGTCTGCTTCCCTAGTGGTCTACAGTAAATATGAGGGTTAATGTTTGCATTTCTGGTGGTCTAAGGTAGTAAAGGGTTTAGTGCAGATATTCCTGATTACTACAGAGAAAGGAGCTAAATTAGTAGAAATGCTGAGAGTAGAATAGACAGATATCCCTCTTTCACACACACACTGCACTTATGCCCCCTTCACTCACAGACTGCTCCCCATGCCCTCTTTGTTGCACAGACTGTTTCCCATGCCACCATCAATTCACAGAATGCTCCATATGCCTTTTCTAAGGCTTAAAAATGCCACCATACAACTACAGAGTAAAAAAACTGCACAACCAATTACCCTCACTGACAAAAAAAATGTGGATATGCTGTAAAACAATGTATATGGATGATGATTAACATATCGAGGGGTATGAATAAAAACTGGGACAAAAACTGTCTGATTTGCTTATAGCAACCAATCATAGCTCAGCTTTAATTTTACCAGAGATTGGTTGACATCAGCCATGCCCAGGCTGTCAATAATACCTAATAAGGTTGTTTAATGAATGAATAGGCATGCTTACAGCTCAGTGACTATTTCCAGATGCAGGAGAGTTTTAATACTGTTTTTCTTCCCTGTGGAGGATATTCAGGCATGGTACTAAACATTATTGTACAATGTAGAATAGGGATCTCAAACTGGTGGCCCTCCAGATGTTGCAATACTTTAACTCCCAGCCTGCCTGGACATACCCAGACAGCCATTTGCTGCAGCTAAAGGTTGTCTGGAATTCTGGGAGTTGAAGCTTTGCAACATCTGTGGGGCCACTAGTTTGAGACCCCTAATGTAGAAATTGTTAGTTATATAGGGGGAAACCTGGTGACAGGTTCTTTTCAGAGTGGTATTACTATCTCATAGAGCGATGATACCTTTATAGGATTTGCCATCATTTTAACCCCTTAATGACATAGGACGTAAATGTACGTCCTGGTGCCCTGGTACTTAATGCACCTGGACTTGCATTTACGTCCTGTACATGAATGCAAGCACCGGAGTGGTGCTTGTGTCATGCGCGGCAGGTCCCGCTGCTATCAGCAGCCAAGGACCTGCCGGTAATGGCGGAAATCAGCGATCTAACTGATGTGCGCCATTAAACCCTCAGATGGCGTGATCAATACAGATCACGGCATCTGCAACAGTGCGGTTGGTAAAATGGATGATCGGATAGCCCGCGGTGCTGCCCCGGGGATCTGATCAACTATAATGGCGTATGGAGGTCCCCTCACCTGCCTCCATCTGTCAGCACCAGTCTGAGATCACGCAGACCAGAGCAGAAGATCGACAAAAATACTGATCAGTGCTATTCCCTATACATAGCACTGAACATTATTAGCAATCAAATGATTGCTATAAATAAAGTGTAAAAAAAAAAAAAAAGTAATAAAAAAAAAAAAAGAAAATCCCCTCCCCCAATAAAAATGTAAATCATCCCTTTTTCCCATTTTACCCATTGTTGATCCCGTACGGTGAACGGCGTAAACGTAAAAAAAAAAAAGGCCAAATTGCTGCTTTTTTGTCGCATAATATATATAAAAAAATTATTAAAAGTTTCCTATATATATATATATATATATATATATATATATATATATATATGCAAATGTGGTATAAATAAAAAGTACAGATCACGGCACAAAAAATGAGCCCTCATACCGCTGCTTATATGAAAAAATTTAAAAGTCATAGGTCATCAAAACAGAGGGATTTTAAACGCACTAATTTGATTAAAAAGTTTGAGATTGTTTTTAAAGCGGTATAATAATAGAAAAGTATGTAATCATGGGTATCATTTTAATTGTATTGACCAACAGAATAAAGAAAATGAATAAAGAAAATTTTTACTGTAAATTGTACAGTCTGAAAACGAAATTGTGGTTCTCTTTTCAATTTCCCCACACAAATAGTATTTTTTTTATTTCGCCATACATTTTATGGTAAAATTAGTGATGTCATTACAAAGGACAACTGGTCACACAAAAAACAAGCCCTCATACTTGTCTGTGGATGAAAATATAAAAGAGTTATGATTTTTAGAAGGTGAAGAGGAAAACACGAAAATGCTAAAATAAAATTGGCTGCGTCCTTAAGGCCAAAATGGGCTGGGAGCTTAAGGGGTTAAAATCACCGGTGATGAAATCTTTGGAAACTGTATCAATGGTGAAAATGAAAAGGTCACAGAACTGTTGTAGTACTGCACGAGCTTGACTGTTTTATCACTGTTGCACTCTTTGCCTCCTGGCTGTGCAGCGTACTGCGCAGTGTATGGAGTCAGCCGCAATTCCCTGCATAGCCAGGAGACCAAAAGCATTGATGCTATGTAGGGAAAATATATAAGTAGATGATGAACTACACTTTATAATATTAGAAAGCCCCTCTAAGAACTGCATTCTCATTTTACATGCAACAAGCCTTTTGAGGCATATTTCAGTACATCCTGCCCACACTATTCATGCCATTGCCATTGGCGACCTGAGTCACGTTAGAATTTAATATCGCATATGTATCATTAAGGTCACCAGAAGAAGCTGAAAAACTCCAGAGACTCGGCAAAAGCGAGTACATAAAAAAGAAAAATATCCAAAACCCCCTAAAGCTGTAGCGAAGAAGAATCATAATCAATTGCTACAATCTAAATCAAGATTTTCAGAAAAGCTATAACTTAAGTGAGAAGAAATGTGAGATGAGTGGGGGCTCAACCTAAAAGTACTGAAGAATGATTAGGGGTGCTACTAAGGTGTTGAAAGCCACAATGAGCAAAATAAGAAAAAAATTGATGCATTTAATGCACAGCCAAACAACATGTGTTAGAAAACATGGTTTATGTACCATTATTAGACAGACAGACAATTAAAAATATTTAAAACACTCAAAAGCCTATTGAGTCATACCCACAGAAAGCAAGAGATGGCTGGCAAGCATACCCTCAAGTTAGCACATGTCACAGTCAGTGGGAATTCTGATTATGTACATCTGTACAAGTGTTATCACATAACACCAGAGTGGTCACCAAACAAAACAAAGCAATGATTACTAATAATGAAAAGGAAATATGACCAACACTGTGATGCAATATTAAAAAGCAAACCCTGTACCACGCAAGAGGTAAGAGCTGGCAAATAACTGAGCTCCCCTCCATTAGTATACTGAGCCACAAAAATAACATGTCAAATGCACAAAAAGCTACAAGATAAAAAGGCCATAGGCTAGGCAGACAGAAGATCAGAGCAATAGGCAATAGACTTAGCCTGCAGACATGATCCCCCAACAGAACCCTGCGTGTTGCCTCTATTTGGCAACATGTTTTTTTGGCAGGCGGAACAAGCAGATTGGGTAGGTGTAGGTGAGATCATGTAGGGAAAGCAGCAGCTCACATGATAACCCAGGTCTATAATATGATTTGCAGTTTAATGTGTCAATCAAGCACAAAGGCCAATAGGACACAGCCAGGGACATAGATAAAAGTGCACCAACATCACCCACAGCATTCACAGTGCTCAGAACTTCTGCAGAGAGGAGTCAGAGAGTAGGAGAGAGCCAGACATAGGGAAAGTAAGTGGTTAGAAAGGTAGAAAAAAAGATTAGAAAGAGATACATGGTCTGGTGCATTTCATATAGTTCCGCAAACACTGTCAGTAGGCATTGTGCAGCCATCTCTGCCAGTCAAAAAGCATATTGAATTTATCTGTATCTAGCCTGTAGTGTTAATAGGAGGTCTGTTGCATTTCATTTAGTTCCACAAACACCATCAGTACGCATTGTGCAGTCATCTCTGCCACTCAAGAAGGATGTTGAAGTTAAACATATCTAGCCTGTAGTGTTAGTACAGGTCTGGTGCATTTTATATAGTTCCGCAAACACCGTCAGTAGGCATAGTGCTGCCATCTCTGCCAGTAAAAAAGCGTGTTGAAGTTATACATATCTAGCCTGTAGTGTTAATACAGGTCTGAAAAAGAACAATTTGGAGTCACTTCATCATAAAATGCTGTATTTATTGATATTCATTAAAAGTCAAACATGTAAAACATGTAGAAAGAGGAGAAAACAGCATCACAAAAAACACAGCGACATCACCGGCACATCTGCCGATCATAAGATGGTAGTAGGTGGGTATGTTACTAAGAAAAGTGCATATATATATGAATAGTAGCAATATGGAGCAAAATTTGTGCAACGATTATTCATAATATGTTAGTACAATATAGTTGCCATATGCATAAAGTGCCTTCAACATAGTAATTACTGCATCAGTGCAAGGACATTATACAAACCAATACCCACAAGAAAGTATGGGGCAGAGACCGGGGTAAATATATATATATATATATATATATATATATATATATATATATATATAAATATATATGCACTGCGGGGAAAATATATATATATATATATATATATATATATATGGGCTGTGGGGGGAAATATATATATGCGCTGCGGGGAACAAGATATATAGAAGCGCTGCGGGGGACAGACATATACCCCCCAGTGATTCTATATATCTTTCCCCACCGCAGTACTTCTATTTGAAAACCCCACCAGGAGCACTGAATGGCTCCTCAGTACCAGCCATTCAGGGCTCCCGGCGGGGAATTTAAAAATTAAAGTAAAATACATCGTACATCGCAGGGGAGTGGAGCATGCCGCCCGCTCCCCTTTTTAATAACTTCTGATCGCATAGGGTCTCAGAAGTGAGATCCGGTGCGATCAATACCTCACCCCCTGTACTACAACCTCCATGATGGGGTTGTAGTACAAACACTAATGTAGCCTCCCCAGCCACCGGTAGACACCCGCAGCTGGGGCATTACTACTCTCATCATGGAAACAAGTCAGTTCCATGATGGGAGTAGTAGTAGTCCCTCGGCACTGCAGGAGTCTGCTGATGTCACCTCTTCTTAGCATGCTCAGAATTAATAACGAATATTATAAACCAGGTGCAAAGGGATGACAAAAAATAACAGCCATCAATTTACCCGTTTCTTGTGGCAAAATAAAAATGAGTGCATGTGCTGTTATTTCTTCCATCACAATTAACATCCGTTAAGCATAACGTGTCATAACGGATAATCAAAAAATCCCATAGACTTTAATGGGACTTTGTAACGGCCATTTAACATCCTTTTTTAAGGCTTTTCTAATGGAAGTTTATCTTTTAACAGAGCAACTGTATAGTGTGAAAGGGTCCTTACTGGAATATTTCTACCATACAACTTTTGAGGAAGAAGACTCTGACAATCTGACGATGAGCCAGTATTCAGTGGATTCCTTCAAATCTACACTCACATGAGGAAGTGGAAAAGGTCCATCCTAGATGCTGTGCTTCCTCATCTAACTCTCATAGCATAGAGTGTGTTAAATACAACCTTAAAGGGGTAGTCTGGGATTTTTTTTTTTATTCGACTATGCTACAGGGGCTTTAAAGTCAGTGTAGTTCATAATATATTGTCTGTACCTGTGTTTGATGTCTGGTCTTGCAATTCTTCTGTGATTTTTGCCCCAAGGTTTTTTTTTAACAGCATATAAAATGAGTGTCTTCTCAGGTTTTCCCAGATTGCAGTGTGGCTTAAGATATTACATCACTAGTCAGGTGATCTGAGGGAGCCTGTATTTGCTTCAATGGGTGGAGCAACCACTGAGAGGGAGGAAGATCATTTTGTTTATGCAGCAGCTGGAGGCACCCTGGTCAGAAAGCACTGGTCTATTGCTTTGAAGGGATTACAGGTGTGTTTCAATGGGTGGGGAGGCTGATGTGTGGGAGAAAGAAAAATTACCTCCTGATTAAGTAGTTCTTACTACGAAACGGCATCGAGGAGGCACGGGGGTCCCCATATTGCACACCACCATGTCCAACCCAGGTATAAATATGGTGACTTTGTGATTATTTATTTACTATTTTTTCACTGAGATCTATTGTATTTAAACTGAGATTAGGACGTGGTTTACATTCACCATCATATTATTTGTGACCATATGGCAGTTATGCTTTGCCATTGTTCTGGGGTATATGTTTTGTAAGGGTTAGGGATTTTGTTCATGTCTGTATTTGTGTTTGATTTTGATATCTTATAAAGCTATATGAATTTTTTGGGATGATAGTGATTACTTTTTTTCAGGTAGCACATGTAGAATATATAATTGATTTGTTGGTGGTACCTGTCAGTCACTATTTTTCTAGGGAAGAGTCTAGGTTATTAGTTATAGGTGATTAGAGGGAGTCTGTATTTGCTTCAATGGGTGGAGAAACCGCTGGGAGGGAGGAAGATCATTCTGTTTTTGCAACAGTTGGAGGCAGCCTGGTTGGTCTATTGCATTGAACAGTTGTGTTTCAATGGGTGGGGTGGCTGATGTGTGGGAGAGAGAAGCATGACCTCATACTTTCAAACAATGAATCATGGGATTTGTAGTTTTAGGTAACAAACACCAACAGGAAATAGCCAGTTCACAAAAAGATAGCCACAGTGTTATGGTAATTTCACAACATTTAGTCCCAAGACAAGTGTGTAACCTTCCTAAACATGGCTATTACTGTCTGGCAGGTAAGCAGTAAAATCCCCATATGGCGGATAACCCCTTTAATTATGTTAGATGAATTTCACAGAAATTAAAAACAAGGTGTTAGAATGCTACAATGATGCCAGCAATTTTAACAGTAGAAACCAGTTGGGAGCATGCATGCACTATTCATAAGGCTTGGTTAAATCATTGAGAATCTTTGGCATTGAGAGGATACTTACCCATACACGAGGCGGTGACAGTTAGCTCAAGCTGCTTAGTCGTGAAGCCTTTTATTTAGAAAACATTTTAGGAAATCAGTGCCTGTAAGATTAAAGGGAGTGTCCTGGGTTAATACATTTTGCTATCAATTGGTGGAGATGTAAAAGTTAAAGAGAAATAGTGCTCACCTACCCTGATCCCCTGCAATTGCACCTCCCATGCTTCCAGTCCCAGAGTGTTGTACTCGCAAGAACTGCAAACTCAGCTAAATACTGACTGTACTGCTCCATCCAGTTATTGACTGAGAGAGCAGTTACTGCAGGGACAATATGTCACAAAAACCAGGAAGAAGTGGTGACAGGCAGAGACCAGGAGCAGAATAGCAGTAGCTGCGGAGAACATGGTAGGTGAGTATTACTTCTTTTTACATTTTTACAACACCTGGGTCACATTTCAAAGATTTTTCAGTCCTCAGCTTACCATCTGTTACAAGGACTGATATATGGTGGATATATGAATCTCCCAAAAATGTGAGCCTTCTAGACCAATTTAAGTATAAAATTATATTTATTTAAAACATATGAACAGTTGATGCACTTGTATAATAAATGATTCACAGACTGCAGGGCCCTACGGCTGTGTAATAAAATAATCACTTAGATCTCAATTTACACACAAATATAAATATATATGGTTGCCAAAATATGTTTGCTTGCAATATATATCTTACTGGAAAGAGGACCAATAGAGTATGTGTTCGGCATTAAGTGCCTGTAAACACATTCACTAAATGGTCAGTATTAGCTAATTGTAAATCTGTGAAGACCACCTAAGCAGATCACCTGGGTTCACTATTGCACATATATCATATCTGCCAAAATAGTATACATAGTCGGGATTCCTGTAAAAACATGCAACGTTCTTCTATATATCCTGTAAGGACAAATAGCCACAAATCCTGTAAAAGAAAATATGCAGTATTCCTCTATGTATGGTATTCAATATGACGTCCTTAAATCCTATAAGAAAAATATGCAATGCCCGCAAATCCTGTGAAAGGTAATATACAGTTTCCTTTTTTATATGCAAAAGTGGACAACAGGTATCTGTAGTGGTCATTACGTGCCCTTATGGTGCACAGATCCTGCAAAGCAAAATAGTTCCGACCCTGGTTGGAAACAGCCACAGCATTCGTTCCTGCAAAGGAATACTGTATGCACCGAGTGCCATTCACCACTCCCGACTTCACGCTTAGACAGGTCCAGTCGATGGGATCATGATGTCACGTTGTTCCAGCTGGGGGCGGCGATGTAGATGCACTCAGTGAGGCCGCTCGCTCCAGCGAGTTCCCGATGGCGTGTGACGTGCACTGGTCAGCTGGTTACAGGTCAGCTGTTCGGGAGGGCTGAGAGCGCACTCCAGGAAGAATTTTACATCCTTACAGGGAATTCTGGTTCCAGTAGTTATTTATGGTTTATGTTCTGGATATTATTGCAATTTGTGCAGATTTGTATCAACCTCTGGAGGCTTTAGCGGGTCTCTCTATTTGCTTGCTATGTTAGAGTAACACTCTTTCAATAAAGTTCTTTCAAAATTGCAGTGGCAACAATGGTATTCATTCCTCCGTGTGAATAGGGTTCAAGTAAGACTGTTCAAAGCTTCTAAAACAAACGCATTTCAGGGTGTATAGAGTCACAGATATAGTACCCCTTCTTCAGTGGTGTGCTAAGCACTATGAAGCTCACTGTTCCTTATATATCGTCTAGAGGTCTTGCACCTGTGTTCAACCTAGATTTTCCTCAAAATCAGCTTATAGGCTGAATACAGAGGCATAGTCGTATATAAAGGGTAGAAAAATTCAGAAATAAGCATGATAATAATATTAATAAAAATAATAAAAATAAATAAATAAAATTAAAATATATAAATAAATAAAAAAAGAAAAGAAAATACAATAGGGGTAAATCTGATATCGAATCTTCAGGACAGCAAGAATATGATTTTGCTCATGATTTGCTCTGGGATGGACCATTCAAATGACGAGCAATCATTTTCTTGAGTCGATATCAGATTTACTCCTATTCTATTTTCTTTTTATTTATATATTTTAATTTTGTTTATTTATCTTTATTATGTTGCAGCATATATATTTATATTTGTGTGTAAATTGAGGTCTAAGTGATAATTTTATTGCACAGCCGTAGGGCCCTGCGGTCTGTGAATCATTTATTATACGAGTGCATCAACTGCTCATGTGTTTTAAATAAATTAAATTTTATACTTAAATTGGTCTAGAAGGCTCATATTTTTGGGAGATTCAGATATCCACCATATACAGTGGGGATCAAAAGTTTGGGCACCCCAGATAAAAATTTGTATTAATGTGAATAAAGAAGCCAAGAAAAGATGGAAAAATCTCCAAAAGGCATCAAATTACAGATTAGACATTCTTATAATATGACAACAAAAGTTAGATTTTATGTCCATCATTTACACTTTCAAAATAACAGAAAACAAAAAAATGGTGCCTGCTAAAGTTTGGGCACCCTGCAGAGTTAATATCTTGTACTGCCCCTTTTGCTTGTAAACGCTTTTTGTAGCCAGCCAAGAGTCTTTCAATTCATGTTTGAGGTATCTTTGCCCATTCTTCCTTACAGTTCTTTGAGATTTCTGGGCTGTCTGTCACGCACTGCTCTTTTAAGGTCTATCCATAGATTTTCAATTATGTTGAGGTTAGGAGATTGTGAAGGCCATGGCAAAACCTTCATTTTACGCCTCTTTATATAATCCCCCGTGGATTTCGAGGTGTGTTTAGGATCATTATCCATTTGTAAAAGCCAACCTCTATTTAACTTCAGCTTTTTCAGAGATCGCATCAAGTTAGCATCCAAACTTTGCTGAAATGTTATTGAATCCATTTTTCCTTCAACTCGTGAGATGTTCCCTGTGCCACTGGCTGCAATACAACCCCAAAGCATGATTGATCCATCACCATGCGGGATCATTAACATAATATTTTAATAGTTCGGACGTTTACACATGCGGGAAACTAAATATGTTTATAAATTATTTTTTTACACTTTTTGCTGGTAAAATGGGAAAAGGGACATTTTGCATTTTTATTGGGGGAGGGGATTTTTCAATCAGTTAATTTCTAATACTGTTCAGTACTATGCATAGGGCATAGCACTGATTAGTTCTATCGGCTTTCTTCTGCTCTGGTCTACTCGATCTCAGACCAGAGCAGAAGAAGCAAGGAAGGCGGTGGAGGCAGGCGAGGGGACATCTGTCCGCCATGTTATCTGATCTGATCCCCGCGGCCGTGCAGCGGGCAATCAGATCAGCATAAAATGTAGCCGCGCTGCCGCAGATGCCATGATCTGTATTGATCACGGCATCTGAGGGGTTAATGGCAGACATCCACCCGATGGCGAATGTCGGCCATTACCGGCGGGTCCCTGGCTGCTATCAGCAGCCGGGATCTGCCGCACATGACTCGATCATCGATCTGATGCTCGCAGTCAAGTACAGGACGTAAATGTATGTCCTGGTGCGCAAAGTACTGCCGCACCAGGACGCACATTTACGCCCGTGGTCATTTAAGGGGTTAAAGGGGCACTCCACTGCCCCAGGGTTCGGAACATTTTGTTCTGAATGCTGGGTGCAGGCTGCGAGGGTCATGAAGTATGACCACGCCCCATTGTGACATCACGTCACCCCCCCTCAATGCAAGTCTGCGCTCCCTCCTATAGACTTGCATTGAGGGGGTGTGGAGTGACGTCACAAGGGGACCACCGCAACCCACACCCAGCGTTCGGAACACAATGTTCCAAATGCTAGGGCAGGGGAGTACCCCTTTAAGAACTGCTATCTATTTTTTTTTTCTGTCCTTTTGAAGCATTTTTTCCTTAACTGGAAATTGTAATAGGGGTTACTAAGTGTGCATAAGTTTGTATTTTAGTTTCAATGGCCTACATCAGTATCACATCAAAGCTGTACACTACAGAAGTCTAAGGAAATGGAAACTGAGATTGATGCAGCTTAACAGTCTTCATTATGAAAATTAACAATGTTTCTTGTTAGACATTTGTCTTGAGAGACAAATAAGTTTTATGCTTTGTAAGTGACTGTAGCCTGTAGATACAAAATGACACAATAAAATGTCTAAATTTATGTTCACTGCTTTATGTTCTGGATATTGTATACACTCTCTGTAGTGTGTGACAGACCACAAAAAGTGTGGTTTCTTATAAGAGCAAAAATGACATCCTGTTCAAATAGATAAGAACATAGTTTGTCTTTGCTGTATCACTCTACAATTACTATCTTTATTGCAGAACAGATTGCATGATATGTTTATCAGTAAGCTTTTGAGCAGTCATTCTTGACATAAAAAACATGAAATCAATACAATATCCTCAAAGTAGGGATTGCACCACTGTGGGTCATTTGCAATTGTTTTTATATGAAAAGAAAATTACTGAATGCAACAAATGATGTTATTGCAAGAATCACTGAAGACAACCAGATTTCTGCATTCATTACTAATAATGACAGTCCGATTGTGGTTTTAATCTATGCTGTAGAGAAACCATTCGGCCTCCTCAGGCACCAGTTGTCAGGTGAAACTGCAGCTCTTCACCTCACATGTTTGAACTGTTGAAACAGTATTTTGGTCATTATTTGGTCAGAGTTTTGGTCAAAACTAGGAGCGGGTACAAAACATAATAGGTGAATTTTTTTCCATTATAGTTTTTGTCTTAAATATTGAACAAAATGCTAACCAGAATGATGAGCAAATACTAACTATACAAAATACTATGTGGTAAATGGGCACTGTCAGATACAAAAACTTTTTATATGTTGTACATCTTGGCAAAATATTAATCTTTCTAATATACTGTTACGTCATGCGCTCCGGCTGCACACACTGGCCGTGAGCGCATGGTCCCGTTACCTGCAGCTGCCGGCGGGGCTGGGACTCGGATTGCAGGACGCGCCCGCATGCGAGCCCCAGTCCGTCACTCACCTGGTGCTTCTCTTGCCCCCGCCTCTGCCTCTCTGCTCCGATGCGCGTGTCCCCGACCCCTAGGGCGCACGCACACTGGAGCTTTAAGATTTAAAGGGCCAGTGCACTCATTAGTGTAATTCACCTGTGAATCATTGATAAATTCCTCCACCCTCCTCATTTCCCTGCCGGATCTTTGTTGCCTTCTGCCTGAGAGAAAGCATTCCTGAGTATTGTCTTGCCGTGTATCTGATCCTTTGCTCTGTGACTTGACCTTGCTCCTCTACCGCCTGCCTACTGACCTCCTGCAATGTCCTGACTACACTACTGTGCCGCCTGCCTTGACCTTCTGCTATCCTGACTTCACTCCTCCTGTGCCTCGCATCGCCTCAGCCGCCTGTGTGGTCGAGCCGTGCCAGGGGTAGCGACCTGGGTGCCGCCTGCAGCAGCAAGTCCATCCCGCTTTGCAGCGGTCTCTTATGAAAACCAGCGGCACCATAGACTCCGCTCCCTGGTATGGTCTGAGTCATCTGCCACACAGGTCCAGCGGATTCACATCCAGCAGAGTTCCTGTCGTCTGAAATGTGAGTGTTACATAAACTTCATAGGAAAATTTTATTTTCTTTTTATAGAAATCATGGCTTATAAAATCATGGCTTTGTCCAAGCTGAAGCACAGGCATGGACAAAGTCCAGTAAGTGAGGGTAAGCTCAAACTCTCCTGTCTCTCTCCTGTCTCATAGGGCTCCTCTGTGCTCTCTCCTGTCTGATAGGACTCCTCTGTGCTCTCTCCTGTCTGATATCACTCATCTGTGGTCTCTCCTGTCTGATAGTACTCCTCTGTGCTCTCCTGTCTGATAGGACTCCTCTGTGCTCTCTCTGGTCAAATAGTACTCCTCTGTGCTCTCTCTGGTCTGATAGTACTCCTCTGTGCTCTATCCTGTCTGATAGTACTCCTCTGTGCTCTCTCCTGTCTGATAGTACTCCTCTGTGTTCTATCCGGTCTGATAGTACTCATCTGTGCTCTCTCCAGTCTGATAGTACTCGTCTGTGATCCCTCCTGTCTGATAGTACTCCTCTGTGCTCTCTCCTGTCTGATAGTACTCATCTGTGCTCTCTCCAGTCTGATGGTACTCGTCTGTGATCCCTCCTGTCTGATAGTACTCTTCTGTGCTCTCTCCTGTCTGATAGTACTCCTCTGTGTTCTATCCTGTCTGATAGTACTCCTCTGTGCTCTCTCCTGTCTGATAGTATTCTTCTGTGCTCTCTCCTGTCTGATAGCGCTCCTCTGTGCTCTCTCCTGTCTGATAGGACTCCTCTGTGCTCTCTCCTGTCTGATAGTACTCCTCTGTGCTCTCTCCTGTATGATAGTACTCCTCTGTGCTCTATCCTGTCTGATAGTACTCCTCTGTGCTCTCTCCTGTCTGATAGTACTCTTCTGTGCTCTCTCCTGTCTGATAGCGCTCCTCTGTGCTCTCTCCTGTCTGATAGGACTCCTCTGTGCTCTCTCCTGTCTGATAGTACTCCTCTGTGCTCTCTCCTGTATGATAGTACTCCTCTGTGCTCTCTCCTGTCTGATAGCACTCCTCTGTGCTCTCTCCTGTCTGATAGTACTCCTCTGTGCTCTCTTCTGTCTGATAGTACTCCTCTGTGCTCTCTCCAGTCTGATAGTACTCCTCTGTTCTCTCTTCTGTCTGATACCACTCCTCTGTTCTCTCTCTCCTGTCTGATAGTACTACTCTGTGCTCTCTCTTCTCTGATAGGACTCCTCTGTGATCTCTCCTGTCTGATAGCACTCCTCTGTTCTCTCTCCTGTACTTTGTCCATGCCTGTGCTTCCCTCTGTGATCTCTCCTGTCTGATAGCACTCCTCTGTTCTCTCTCCTGTACTTTGTTCATGCCTGTGCTTCAGCTCAGTCACAGAAATGTCACAGGGACAATACATACAGTCATCATTGTCAGAATGCATTACTACAGTGGTTACATGAGTTTTATGTTGTCCTGTTTATGGGTAGCATATAGGGATGAGCAAATTCAATCTGAAAAATCTGAATTCGTTACGAATTTCAGGAAAAATTTGCTTCACAACGAATGGGAATATCAACACAATTCTATCGCGCAAATTGCTTCATTAAACTACATTTAGTGCGGTCCAGGCTCCAAGGCGAATGGCAGAACCACATGTGAGGACATAGGGCAAGGAATCCTGGGAAGGTGGGAACAAGGGTAGGCGGGATGACCCTGAATCACATGCAGCATGCAGCCTATAAGCAGTCAGTCACCCCTGTGATGTCACAGACCTATATAATCAGCAGCCAAATTGCGGCCAGTCACTTCAGCCTTTCACTGCAGAGAGATAGATAGGGACAGATAGCGCTGTGTGTTGCACAGAAAAGCTTTTTCCAGCAGTGATTCACCTCCTCGTCAAGTCAGCGTGCTGTTGCAAAGAGAGAGGGATGGAGCAGTGTGTGTTTCACAGAAAAGCATCCTTACTGCAGCGATTCACCTCTCAGTCACTGTCTACAGTTTTCTATTACAGAGAGGGACAGAGAGCAGTGTGTTGCACAGAACAGCAGCGATTCACCTCAAGCACAAATCCTGCCTAGAAAGACTGATAGGGAAGGAAGTGAGATTGAAAGAAAAAGTGCAATTTTGGGTGTAGTACACAGTGACTGTGTGCTGCAGCACTGGTGTGTACTGCTAGTGTTGTGCACAAATACTTTTTAAAGCATACTGTAGCACATTTTTCTCCCCTCATAAGTGCCTACCAGATACGTACATCTAAGTGGTGGATTATTTTGAACCTGGTAATGTCTCAAGGGCCTAGATACTGTAAAAGGCCAGGCAAAAGTACTCACCGGCTGGTGTTGTACACAAATACTTTTTTAAGTGCACTGTAGTGCATTTTTCTCCCCTCATAAGTTCATACCACATACGTACATCTAAGTGGTGTACTATTTTGTTCCTGTTAAAGTCTCAAGGGCCTAGATACTGTGAAAGGCCCGGCAAAATTTATCACCGGCTAATGTTGTACACAAATACTTTTTTAAACGTACTGTAGTGTATTGTACTCCTCTCATATATACGCACGAAGTATGTCAGGCAGAGAAGTGCCAGGACATGCACAGAGGAGTGGCAGAGGCCTAAATTCATCAGGCAGAGGTCGCAGCAGACATGGGGCACGTGGCAGCAGGAGTCACAGCGAGAGGTATCAGCTAGTGGTCGTGTCTCGACCAGCAACCCATCTGATGTCATCGATTGGTTAACACGGTCATACGCTTCATCACAAGTGACATCTGACATCCCTAGTCAACAGTAGGGAGGTTACTCAGACACAACCCTCAGTTGGCATGGCCCAAGAGCAGTCGCAGTCGTCCCATTGCCTCTGGGGTTCCCTCCCCGACAGAAGTATCTTATCCTGTGGGTTCAGCTCCACTATTTAGTGAGGACAATCTATGGTGTTCCCTCCCTGACAGAAGTACCTTATGCTGTGGGTTCAGCTCCATTATTTAGTGAGGACGATCTAGAGGACAGTCAGCAGCTACTGGCCAGCCAAGAAGTGGAGGAGACATCTGCCGCTTCCTCCGCTAGGCGGCCAAGTAGTGAAGAGGAGAGTGGCATGGGAGGTGGTCACACTTGGGATCCGGGTGCAGAAGGGGTTTCACCATAAACAGGAGAAGAGGGTTGCATGTTGCCCGTGAGGCAGCAGCTGAACCAGCAAGGTGGTAGCATGGTTGGCAGTCAGCATGGTGGCAGAAGTGGAAAGTTTAGAGCCAAACGTGCCCGGGGAAGACCACCTGCTTAGTGGCAGCCTACCTTCGCGGGAGGTAGTGAAACAGGGGTTCCTGGAGTCAGCGGCAGTAGCAGTCAATCAGTGCAGACTGTTGGTGGGAAAATCAGCTACTTGGCAGTTTTTTATCAAGCATCCGGAGAAGGTTAACATGGCCACAAGCAAGAAATGTCGGCAGAAGGTGAAGTGTGGCCAGGGTCCCAATGTTGGCACCACGGCCCTGTGTCAACATTAGTGTTGCTCACGAATATTCGCAATTTGAATATTATTCGCGAATATCGCATATTCGCGAATTCGCGAATTTCGCGAATATAGCGCTATATATTCGTAATTACGAATATTCGTTTTTGGTTTTTTTCACAGTACACATCACAGTGATCATCCCTCTCTGCTTCCAGCTTGTGTGGTGTAAAGAAGGCTGTAATACTACTGTGTGAGACTGGCGTGCGAAAATTCGCATATGCGAAAATTAGCATATGTTAATTTTCGCATATGCGAATTTTCGCGCATGCTAATTTTGTATATGTTAATATCCACATATGTTAATTTTCGCATACGCGAATGTTCGCATATGCGAAAATAAAACGAGAATATAACGAATATGCGAATATTCGCGAATATATGACGAATATTCGTCCATATATTCGCGAATATTCGCGAATTCGAATATGGCCTATGCCGCTCAACACTAGTCAACATATGCAGCATCACCATAAAGCAGACTGGGAGAACCATGGCTCCGATGTGGTGGTCCAGCCTGCTGCATTACCCAGTGGCACGCCGCTCCCTGTTTCAGCCAGCCAAGGCTCCATTACCTCAGCCAAAGGGAGCTGTGTGTCATACCCATCTTATGTCGCTCCAGATACTCCTGCTCTTCCTACTTCGAGTCAGTCATTCTGCCAGCAATCCATCGGCGAAGCCATGTCCAAGAGACAACAGTATGCGCCCACTCATCCAACGGCGCAGAAGCTGAATGTGTTCCTGTCCAAGTTGCTGGTGCTGCAGTCCCTCCTTTTTCAAGTGGTGGATTTTGCACCTTTACGAGAATTGATGGCTTGTGCCAAGCCAAGGTGGAGAGTGCCAAGCCGACATTTCTTGCAAAGGCCTCTAAAAGGTTGAAGGGAACAAGGTATGGTCCATTGTAACTGGTGGAGGTAAAAACTTCCCCTGTAAGGCCCTACTCTCGCATTATTAATTCGCAAGTGTTACCCGCCCTAAAAAGGGCGGCCCACACAGGAACTTTTCCTATTTCCCCCTACAAACACTGCCATTTCCCAGGGTATTTAGGTGGAAATAGAGAGAGTTTCCTGTGTGGGGCCACCCTTTTTAGGGTGAGTAACACTTGTCAAGAAGGGAATTAATAGGGAGAGAGTAGGGCCTTACAGGTGAAGTTTTTACCCCCCCCCCCCCCCCCCCACACACACACACACACACACACTTGCTACAGTGGACAATACGTTGTTCCTTCCAACCTTTTTGAGGAAAGTGTTACTTGTCTTATAAAGGGCGGCCACACACAGGAACCAATCCCTATTTCCACCTAAAAACCCTTGGAAATGGCAGTGTTTGTCGGTGGAAATAGGGAGAAGTTCCTGTGTGGGGCCGCCTTTTTTAGGGCAAGTAACACTTGCTAAGAAGGGAATTAATAATGCGAGAGTTGGGCCTTACAGGGGAAGTATTTACCCCCACCGGTTACAATGGACCATACGTTGTTCCCTTCCACCTTTTAAAGGTCTTTGCATCACATCAATACTTGGTGGTGTAGGTGGAACATGGTGTTTTTTGCACACCTTTCCTTTGGTTTGATTTAAAAAAAAAAAAACTCCAGGCTACGTAATTCAGCAACCATATGTTCTCTTTATACTGCCGCCAACTTGAGGCTGCGTCATTCAGCCACTATATGTTCTCCTCAGGCTCCTGCCACCTCCAGGCTGTGTCATTCAGCCACTATATATTCTCCACGTGCTGCGGCCACCTCCACGCTGTGTCATTCAGCCACTATATGGTGTCCTCATGCTGCCACAAACTCCAGGCTGTATCATTCATCCACTATTTGTTGCTGCTAACTCCAGGCTGTGTCATTCAGCCACTTTATGTTCTCCTCATGCTTCCGCCACATCCATGCTGTGTCATTCAGCCACTATATGGTCTCCTCATGCTGCTGCAAACTCCAGGCTGTGTCATTCAGCCACTACATGTTGCTGCTAACTCCAGGCTGTGTCATTCAGCCACTTTATGTTCTCCTCATGCTTCCGCCACCTGCATGCTGTGTCATTCAGCCACTATATGGTCTCCTCATGCTGTCACCACCTCTAGGCTGTGTCATTCAACCACTATATGGTTTCCTCATGCTGCCGCAAACTCCAGGCTTTGTCATTCAGCCACTATAGGCAGCCACCACCTCCAGGCTGTGTCATTCAGCCACTATATGCTGCTGCCAACTCAAGGCTGTGTCATTCAGACACTATTTGGTCTCCTCATGCTTCTGCCAACTCCGTGCTGTGTCATTCAGCCATCATATTTTCTCCCTATGCTGCCGCCACCTCCAGGCTGTATCATTCAGCCACTATATGTTCTACTCATGGTGCCCCCACCTCCACGCTGTCATTCAGCGATTATATGGTACCATTCTGCTGCCACCTCCACGCTGCATCATTTAGCCACTATATGTTCTCTTCATGCTGCCTCCACCTCCACACTGTGTCATTCAGCCAGTATATGGTCTCCTGATGCTTCTGCCACCTCCAGGCTGTTTCATTCAGCCACTATTTGTTCTACTCATGCTGCCGCCACCTCCAGGCTGCGTCATTCAGCCCCCATATGTTCTCCTCATGCTGCCACCTCCTCTACGCTGTGTCATTTAGCCACTATATGGTCTCCTCATGCTTCCGCAACCTCCAGGATTTGTCATTCAGCCACTATATGCTGCCGCCATCTCCAGACTGTGTCATTCAGCTACTATGTGGTCTCCTCATGCTGTTGTCACCTCCAGGCTGTGTCATTCAGCCACTATATATTCTCCTCATGCTGCCGCTACCTCAAAGCTGTGTCATTCAGCCACTATGTTGTCTCCTCATGCTGCCGCCACCTCTAGGCTGTGTCATTCAGTCACTATATGGTCTCCTTATGCTCCTGCAAACTCCAGGCTGTGTCATTCAGCCACTATGTGCTGACGCGTCCTCCACGCTGTGTCATTCAGCCACTATATGCCGCCACCAACTCCAGGCTGCACCATTCAGCTATTATGTGGTCTCCTCATGCTTCCGCAAACTCCAGGCTGTGTCATTTAGCCACTATTTGCTGCTGCTACCTCCAGACTATAGTCTCATCGGTCTGCTGCCACCTCTAGGACATTAAACCTGAGAATCTAATATAAATCTTAAATTAAATTTAAAAAATGTATGTAATCTTTTCAAGACTGAGGCCCTATGGTCGTCGACATCATATATTACCTGTGGAATTATCACAAGAATCCAATGAAACAGCTTGGAGCTATAACAATGAACCATAACTGATTAAATGAAACATTCACACTTTCACAGTTAGGGGGGTGCTGAGAGGCAGGGTCTGGAACAGGTGGTATCTCGTCTGGCAGAGGACCTCTCTGCGACAGTGATTCCAATAGCGACGCCTCTGATCTGCATGTCATACTGAATAACAGTATTATTTCACTAACCCAGCACACACCCTATGCGTGTTAAAGCAAAGCAAAGTGTTATACACCCCTATTGAGGCTCTCTTTAGGTCCAGAATTTCAGGCACTGTCCCAGGAAGCCTGCCATGTGTCCTATTATAGTGAGTAGTTTTTCCAAAAAAGGTTGATTCCTCTCTGCCATTAAATCTGAGAGCAATTTGGACACCTCGTGACTGCCAATGTCTCCCTACATAAGGGATATCACCAATTTCTGAGCAGTAAGGTGTGTTAAAAGTAATTGTGTCCCTTTGTGTTATGGCAGAGAAATGAAGTTTTGGTGAAAAGAATAAAAAAAAAATAGGGCTTTTCATTAGGAAATGAGTTGAAAGTTTCTGAAGACAAGCGAAAGGAGTTGGGGAGAAGATAGGCAGAGAAGGAATGAAGGCTGAGTAAAGAGGAAGGCTGACTGATGTGGCCAAAAAAATGTTATTAGAAAAATAAAATAAAAAGCAAAACTAAAAATCCCCCCGTTTCCCATTTTTAAAATAAAAAAAATTTCCCTAAAAAATAAACATATTTGGTATCACCACATGCATAAATGTCTAAACTATTAAAATAAGCTATTGATCCCATAGAGTGAATGGTGTAAATGAAAATGTAGCTTACAAGAGGATGTGGCGGTGTTATAGCTCTGTTTCGTCATCATTTTCAACTGTGTCTATATCCTGGGAATGCAGTAACAGTTGTAAGCAAGATTTTTTTATCACTTCTTTGTCAGCTGTGGTCTTATAGATTGCACAATGGTGGTCACTGGTCAGTGTCTCAGCACACTGGATATTCCTCTGGAGCTATGATGGGCCAGTCCAATACTAAATGTTTTATAGGATTATATGTAGACATGGAAAATATTTTACTTTTGTTTGTTATTTTTGCATGGGTAATACATTTCCTTGAGACAAGGGGTTTAAACTTGAAGACTTTATTTTCTATACTTGGTAATGTTTAATGACATTTCTATAAAGTGTGACAACTAAAAGAGAGGAAGCAGGGCATTACACAGAGTTTGTGGTGACTTGCTCACCACAGCACAAAAAATTAAGAGATCTAAAATAGTATAACTGATATGCAAAGCAGACCTGGGCTCAAATATCCCCTCTGCAGATGAGGATGTGGCCTAAGAAAGGGCAGATGTCTTAACCTTTTTTGTATTGGAGAAAAAGAAAACTATTCAGCATACAAAATGTATTTTTGATAAACGTTACAAGAAATAATCATATCAGTTATATAGAAACCCACCTGTCTGTCTATCTATCTATTTACCCATCTATTTACTTCAACATTATCTGTACATTCATAAAGATATCTATTCATTGTTATAGGGGTATAACAATACTGTGGGTGTCATAATCATTTCAACCACTTTGACTTTGGCATTAAAAAGTATTTTTTAAGTAGTTTCACAATAATTTAAAATAGTGTAGCAATTTGTAAACACATAAACCCTCAGTGGTGCAGGAATTGGAGAGGGAGAACACAGGAGCAAAGTGCAGTAAGTCACAGGAGGAGTCTGGCCTATTTTTCTTCTTCTCTGGATTTAGAGGTACTAAATTAATTTCTAGAATAGGAATTTGATTGATTTTGGTGTCTTCTTTGGGGTATAGTGTATGATTTTATTTTGGGGTCTGATCTAACATGTGAATATTTTTTGTGGTCTGATCTGGGGTCTGAATATATTTACAGGGCAGGTCTAAGAATAGTTGTGTTTGTTTGTAAATTCTGTGAGAAATTGTATCAGGAAGTCTTGTGGCTTACAGTACAGTATATAGGAGACCAATGACAGACAGAAGCTGAAATGACAAAGCGTCTTTATTGAGATTAACAGACAACATGTTTCCAGGGGTAGACTACCCTCTTCCAGTCGGACCTGATGAAGAAGGAAGTCTATCCCTGGAAATACGTTTGGTTACTTTAACTTCATTCTGTCATCAGTCTTCTATGTACCCTGAGGCACAAGCACTTTCTGAAGTTTTGCACTCACCATTGCTCTTAACAGTTTGATCTTCACTCTTCTGGTTTGCTACTGGTCTTTGTTTAAATTGTCCAGTACAGGGAAGAGCAGCATCCTTATATATGATATACCAGCACAACCAAATAAGATGAGCAGACCACTGTACACCAACAATATATCTTCAATTGTCTGATGGTAATGCCAAATATTGTGCCTTTGCATTTTGTGTTTTATTGTCTAATGTTCCTTTGCTTTTATGTATGTTTTTTTTTTTTTTTTTTGCTGAAGACAATCCACACTGTTCTTCTCCAGTAAATCAATGTTCCCCTCTTCTCTCACAACCATAAATCTAAGGACACCGTGTCTTTTGTGTAAATACTAGTGCATCAACTGGTGTATGTCCACCATGCTGCAGTGTAATCTCCCCCACCACCCCCTTTAGCTACCTAACGGCAACAGCTCAGTGCTTAGTATAACCGTTTCATTTCTGTCCTGCTGTTTCTTGCATTTCTGATGACACAGCACCTCAAAAAGCCAGTGCATCAGTAACCCCTTCCCCCATACACATGACTATATTGCAGCAGTGTCCAATGTTGACCAGTGATTGGCTAAAGAGGTAGGTCTGATCGAAGATTTCATTTTAAAAGCAGGTAAAAGACAGGTAAAAGCGGAGAACCGGAAGGGAAGGAAAGTATTTTTATACGGAACCCAAAATGCTTTAAATTCCGGTATACCCCTCTAAGCTAACCAAGGACATATCGGTACATCCTGAGTCCTTTCCCTTTCTATAACGCAGGGCCACGGCGTGGCCGGGTCAGGCCTGGCCTTTAACAACGGCCGGGACCCGTGGCTAATAGCGTGCAGCATTGATCGCGGTGCCGCGCGCTATTAACACTTTAGATGCCAGCGGCAGAATCATTGATCAATGGTTTCCTATGAGAAACCATAGATCAATGTAGAAGATCAGTGTGTGCGGTGTTATAGCCCCCTATGGGAGCTATAACACTGCAAAAAAAAGTGGGGGAAAAAAGTTAATAAAGATCATTTAACCCCTTCCCTAAAAAAAGTATGAATCACTCCCCTTTTCCCATAAAAAAAGCGTAAATAAAAATAAACATATGTGGTATCGCCGCGTGCGGAAATGTCCAAATTATAAAAATATATTGTTAATTAAACCGCACGGTCAATGGCGTATGCGCAAAAAAATTCTAAAGTCCAAAATAGTGTATTTGCGATCCCGCATCATATCGCGTGGGTCCCGGCGCTAATCAACGGCCGGGACCCGCGGCTAATACCACACATCGCCGATCGCGGTGATGTGCGGTATTAACCCTTTAGAAGCGGCGGTCAAAGCTGACCGCCGCTTCTAAAGTGAAAGTGAAAGTGACCCGGCTGCTCAGTCGGGCTGTTCGGGACCGCCGCGGTGAAATCGCGGCGTCCCGAACAGCTGATCGGACACCGGGAGGGCTCTTACCTGCCTCCCCGGTGTCCGATCGACGAATGACTGCTCCGTGCCTGAGATCCAGGCAGGAGCAGTCAAGCGCCGATAATGCTGATCACAGGCGTGTTAATGCACGCCAGTGATCAGCATTAGAGATCAGTGTGTGCAGTGTTATAGGTCCCTATGGGACCTATAACACTGCAAAAAAAATGTAAAAAAAAAGTGTTAATAAAGGTCATTTAACCCCTTCCCTAATAAAAGTTTGAATCACCCCCCTTTTCCCATAAAAAAAATAAAACAGTGTAAAAAAAATAAAAAATAAACATATGTGGTATCGCCGCGTGCGTAAATGTCCGAACTATAAAAATATATCATTAATTAAGCCGTACGGTCAATGGCGTACGCGCAAAAAAATTCCAAAGTCCAAAAAAGCGTATTTTGGTCACTTTTTATATCATTAAAAAATGAATAAAAAGTGATCAAAAAGTCCGATCAAAACAAAAATCATACCGATAAAAACTTCAGATCACGGCGCAAAAAATGAGTCCTCATACCACCCCATACATGGAAAAATAAAAAAGTTATAGGGGTCAGAAGATGACATTTTTAAACGTATAAATTTTCCTGCATGTAGTTATGATTTTTTCCAGAAGTGCGACAAAATCAAACCTATATAAGTAGGGTATCATTTTAACCGTATGGACCTACAGAATAATGATAAGGTGTAATTTTTACCGAAATATGCACTGCGTAGAAACGAAAGCCCCCAAAAGTTACAAAATGGCGTTTTTTTTTCGATTTTGTCGCACAATGATTTTTTTTTCCGTTTCGCCGTGCATTTTTGGGTAAAATGACTAATGTCACTGCAAAGTAGAATTGGCGACGCAAAAAATAAGCCATAATTTGGATTTTTAGGTGGAAAATTGAAAGGGTTATGATTTTTAAAAGGTAAGGAGGAAAAAACGAAAGTGCAAAAACGGAAAAACCCTGAGTCCTTAAGGGGTTAAAGGTAAGGAGGAAAAAAAGGGGTCGCACAAAAGGGACCGTGGTCCCTACATTTTCACAAAAACCCAACATATTTACTAAGGTTTCCACAGAAAATTTAGTGGATTTAAATTGAGGAAAACCCAACAGATCAGAGCATGTGTAAAAAGCAAAATGTAGGGGAAAGTGTAAAATATAGAGAAACCTTAGTAAGTACCGTGGAAAAAAATTGTATGGAATTAAAACCCTAAAAAAAAATACACTCCACTCTTAGTAAATCAGGGCCAGTGTGCTACATACATTTTACTGGGGATTGCCACTTCACTACAGTCTGCACAAATTTAAATGTATGTGAAAACCTTGCAGCCAATAACAGCATTGTGAAACACATGTGAAACAATTCTCAGCAAAACATTATTGACCATGTGGTATGTGAAACTGGTCCAAGTGGAAGTGGTAAAAAAAGGAATTAGGTGAATTTATCATTGTTTTTTTTATTAAGCTTCGTTACCTTTACATTTACTTTTTTTTTAACCAAATGTACAGACTTGATATTACTTATAGGTATTTAAAGAAGTTTGATTTATATTCTCAATAATGGTTCAATAATATTTTCTAGAAAAGTTTGTGAATTTTATGAATTAAAGGGGTACTCCAGTGATTTTTTTTTTAAATCAACTGATGCCAGAACGTTAAACAGATTTGTAAATTGCTTCTATTTAAAAAATCTTAACCCTTCCAGTACTTATCAGCTGCTGTATGCTCCACAGGAAGTTCTTCTCTTTTTAAATCTCTTTTCTGTCTCACCACAGTCCTCTCTGCTGACACCTCTGTTCATTTAAGGGACTGTCCAGAGTAGGAGCAAATCCTCATAGAAAACCTATCCTGCTCTGGACAGTCCCTGAGACCGACAGAGGTGTCAGCAGAGAGCACTGTGGTCAGACAGAAAGGACATTCAAAAAGAAAAGGACTTCCTCTGTAGTATACAGCAGTTGATAAGTACTGGAAGGATTAAGATTTTTATATAAAAGTAATTTACAAATCTGTTTAACTTTCTGGCACCAGTTGATGGTTGAGTGTAGGATGGAGAGAATTGAAGATACAGTATAGCTGTCACGATTCGGCTGGCTGGAGGTGGATCCTCTGTGCCAGAGAGGGATTGGCGTGGACCGTGCTGGTGGACCGGTTCTAAGTTGCTACTGGTATTCACCAGAGCCCGCCGCAAAGCGGGATGGTCTTGCAGCGGCGGTAGCAACCAGGTCGTATCCACCAGCAACGGCTCAACCTCTCTGACTGCTGAAGATAGGCGTGGTACAAGGGAGAAGACAAGAGCAAGGTCGGACGTAGCAGAAGGTCAGGGCAGGCAGCAAGGATCGTAGTCAGGGGCAACGGCAGGAGGTCTGGAACACAGGCTAGGAACACACTAGGGAACGCTTTCACTGGCACAATGGCAACAAGATCCGGCGAGGGAGTGCAGAGGAAGTGAGGTATAAGTAGGGAGTGCACAGGTGAGAATACTGATTAGGCCTGCTGCGCCAATCAGTGGCGCAGCGGCCCTTTAAATGGCAGAGACCCGGCGCGCGCGCGCCCTAAGGAGCGGGGCCGCGCGCGCCGGGACAACACAGACGGGGAACGGGTCAGGTACGGGAGCCGAGATGCGCATTGCGAGCGGGCGCGTCCCGCATCGCAAATCGCATCCCGGCTGGGAGTAATATCGCAGCGCACCCGGTCAGCAGGTCTGTGAATGAGAGAACGCTGCGAGCGCTCCGGGGAGGAGCGGGGACCCGGAGCGCTCGGCGTAACAGTACCCCCCCCCCCCCCTTGGGTCTCCCCCTCTTTTTGGAGCCTGAGAACCTGAGGATAAGACTTTTGTCCAGGATGTTGTCCTCAGGTTCCCAGGATCTCTCCTCAGGGCCGCAATTCTCCCAGTCGACCAAGAAGAATCTTTTACCTCTGACCGTTTTGGATGCTAGAATCTCCTTCACAGAAAAGACGTCAGAAGATCCGGAAACTGGAGTGGGAGAAACAACTTTGGGAGAGAAGCGGTTAAGGATGAGTGGTTTAAGGAGAGAGACATGGAAGGCATTGGGAATACGGAGAGAAGGAGGAAGAAGGAGTTTGTAAGAGACAGGGTTGATCTGACACTTGATTTTGAAAGGACCAAGATAGCGTGGGCCCAGTTTGTAACTGGGGACACGAAAGCGGACATATTTAGCGGAGAGCCATACCTTGTCTCCGGGAGCAAAAATGGGGGAGTTCTTCTTTTTTTATCAGCAAATCTTTTCATCCGGGATGAAGCCTGTAAAAGAGAATTTTGGGTCTCTTTCCATATGGTGGAAAGATCACGAGTCACTTCATCCACAGCGGGCAAACCAGAGGGCAAGGGAGTAGGGAGGGGAGGAAGAGGGTGACGGCCGTACACCACGAAAAATGGGGATTTAGCAGAAGATTCGGAGACTCTGAAGTTGTATGAGAATTCGGCCCATGGTAGAAGATCTGCCCAGTCATCCTGGCAGGAGGAAACAAAATGCCGTAAATAGTCACCCAGGACCTGATTAACTCTTTCTACTTGCCCATTGGATTGGGGATGATAAGAAGAAGAGAAGTTTAATTTGATCTTGAGCTGTTTACAGAGGGCCCTCCAGAATTTAGACACGAATTGGACGCCTCTATCTGAGACGATATGCGTGGGCAAACCGTGAAGGCGGAAAATGTGTACAAAAAATTGCTTTGCCAACTGAGGCGCTGAAGGAAGACCAGGAAGAGGAATAAAATGTGCCATCTTGGAAAATCGATCAACGACCACCCAAACAACTGTGTTGCCACGGGATGAGGGCAAGTCCGTAATAAAGTCCATACCAATCTGTGACCAAGGCTGTTCAGGAACAGGCAGAGGATGAAGGAGACCAGCAGGCTTCTGGCGAGGAGTCTTATCCCGGGCACAGACAGTACAGGCCCGCACAAAATCAATAACATCAGTCTCCAGAGTCGGCCACCAATAAAATCGAGAGATGAGTTGCAAGGATTTTTTGATGCCCACATGGCCTGCGAGGTGGGAGGAGTGTCCCCATTTGAGAATCCCGAGACGCTGGCGTGGAGAAACGAAGGTCTTCCCTGGAGGAGTTTGCCTGATGGAAGCTGGAGAAGTGGAGATCAGACAGTCCGGAGGAATGATGTGTTGCGGAGAGACCTCTACTTCAGAGGCATCAGAAGAACGAGAGAGGGCATCGGCCCTAATGTTCTTGTCAGCAGGGCGAAAATGGATTTCAAAGTTAAAACGGGCAAAGAACAACGACCACCTAGCCTGGCGAGGGTTCAGTCGTTGGGCAGACTGGAGGTAGGAGAGATTCTTGTGATCAGTGTATATGATAACTGGAAATTTTGATCCCTCCAGCAGGTGCCTCCATTCCTCAAGCGCCAATTTAATGGCCAGTAGTTCTCGATCCCCGATGGAATAGTTTCTCTCCGCCGGGGAGAAGGTCCTAGAAAAAAAACCACAAGTCACAGCATGCCCGGAAGAATTTTTTTGTAGAAGGACAGCTCCAGCTCCCACTGAGGAGGCATCTACCTCCAATAGGAAGGGTTTAGATGGGTCAGGTCTGGAGAGCACGGGAGCGGAAGAAAAGGCAGACTTGAGATGTTTAAATGCGTCTTCCGCTTGGGGGGACCAGGACTTGGGATTGGCATTTTTCTTGGTTAAAGCCACGATAGGAGCCACAATAGTGGAAAAGTGTGGAATAAACTGTCTGTAATAATTGTCGAACCCCAAAAAACGTTGGATAGCACGGAGTCCGGAGGGGCGTGGCCAATCTAAGACGGCAGAGAGTTTATCTGGGTCCATTTGTAGTCCCTGGCCAGAGACCAAGTATCCTAGGAAAGGAAGAGATTGACATTCAAAGAGACATTTCTCCATTTTGGCATAAAGTTGATTGTCACAAAGTCTCTGAAGAACCATGCGGACATGCTGGCGGTGTTCTTCTAAGTTGGCAGAAAAAATCTGAATATCGTCCAGATAAACCACAACACAGGAATATAGGAGATCATGAAAAATTTCATTAACAAAGTCTTGGAAGACGGCAGGGGCGTTGCATAGGCCAAAGGGCATGACCAGATACTCAAAGTGTCCATCTCTGGTGTTAAATGCGGTCTTCCATTCGTCCCCCTCCCTGATGCGGATGAGATTATAAGCACCTCTTAAGTCCAGTTTGGTAAAGATGTGGGCACCTTGTAAGCGATCAAAGAGTTCCGAGATAAGAGGTAAGGGGTAGCGGTTTTTTACCGTGATTTTATTAAGTCCGCGGTAATCAATACAAGGACGTAGGGAGCCATCTTTTTTGGACACAAAAAAAAATCCAGCTCCGGCAGGAGAGGAGGACTTGCGGATAAACCCCTTTTTTAAATTCTCCTGGATGTACTCCGACATGGCAAGAGTCTCTGGAGCAGACAGAGGATAGATTCTGCCCCGGGGTGGGGTAGTACCCGGGAGGAGGTCAATAGGACAGTCATAAGGCCTGTGAGGAGGCAAAGTCTCAGCTTGCTTTTTGCAAAAAACGTCAGTATAGTCCATATAAGCCTTAGGAAGACCGGATACAGGGGGAACCACAGGGTCACGGCAAGGAGTACTGGGCACCGATTTAAGACAGTCCTTGTGACAAGAAGTACCCCAGTTCTTGATTTCTCCTGTGGACCAATCAAGGGTTGGGGAATGGCGTTGAAGCCACGGTAATCCAAGAAGAATTTCAGAAGTGCAGTTGGAGAGGACCAAAAATAAAAATTTTTCGTGATGAGGTCCGATGCACATTAGGATAGGTTCCGTGCGGTAATGCACGGTACAGTACAATCTTTCATTATTAACAGAATTGATGTAGAGGGGTCTGGCGAGACTGGTCACCGGGATGTTGAACCTGTTGATGAGAGAGGCCAAAATAAAATTTCCTGCAGATCCGGAATCCAAGAAGGCCGTAGCAGAGAAGGAGAAGGTAGAGGAAGATATCTGCACAGGCACAGTAAGGCGTGGAGAAGCAGAGTAGACATCAAGAACTGTCTTATCTTTGTGCGGAGTCAGCATACGTCTTTCCAGGCGGGGAGGACGGATAGGACAATCTTTCAAGAAGTGTTCGGTACCGGCACAGTACAGGCATAGGTTCTCCATGCGGCATCGTGTCCTCTCTTGAGGTGTCAAGCGAGACCGGTCAACTTGCATAGCCTCCACGGCGGGAGGCACAGGAACGGATTGCAGAGGACCAGAGGAGAGAGGAGCCGGGGAGAGAAACCGCCTCGTGCGAACAAAGTCCATATCCTGGCGGAGCTCCTGACGCCTTTCGGAAAAACGCATGTCAATGCGGGTGGCAAGATGAATAAGTTCATGCAGGTTAGCAGGAATTTCTCGTGCGGCCAGCACATCTTTAATGTTGCTGGATAGGCCTTTTTTAAAGGTCGCGCAGAGGGCCTCATTATTCCAGGATAATTCGGAGGCAAGAGTACGGAATTGGATGGCGTACTCGCCAACAGAAGAATTACCCTGGACCAGGTTCAGCAGGGCAGTCTCAGCAGAAGAGGCTCGGGCAGGTTCCTCAAAGACACTTCGGATCTCCGTGAAGAAGGAGTGTACAGAGGCAGTGACGGGGTCATTGCGGTCCCAGAGCGGTGTGGCCCATGACAGAGCTTTCCCAGACAGAAGGCTGACTACGAAAGCCACCTTAGACCTTTCAGTTGGAAACTGTTCCGACATCATCTCCAAGTGCAGGGAACATTGCGAAAGAAAGCCACGGCAAAACTTAGAGTCCCCATCAAATTTATCCGGCAAGGATAATCGTAAGCCGGAAGCGGCCACTCGCTGCGGAGGAGGTGCAGGAGCTGGCGGAGGAGATTGTTGCTGGAGCTGTGGTAATAGCTGCTGTAGCATCACGGTCAGTTGAGACAGCTGGTGACCTTGTTGTGCTATCTGTTGCGACTGCTGGGCGACCACCGTGGTGAGGTCGGCGACAACTGGCAGTGGGACTTCAGCGGGATCCATGGCCGGATCTACTGTCACGATTCGGCTGGCTGGAGGTGGATCCTCTGTGCCAGAGAGGGATTGGCGTGGACCGTGCTGGTGGACCGGTTCTAAGTTGCTACTGGTATTCACCAGAGCCCGCCGCAAAGCGGGATGGTCTTGCAGCGGCGGTAGCAACCAGGTCGTATCCACCAGCAATGGCTCAACCTCTCTGACTGCTGAAGATAGGCGCGGTACAAGGGAGAAGACAAGAGCAAGGTCGGACGTAGCAGAAGGTCAGAGCAGGCAGCAAGGATCGTAGTCAGGGGCAACGGCAGGAGGTCTGGAACACAGGCTAGGAACACACTAGGGAACGCTTTCACTGGCACAATGGCAACAAGATCCGGCGAGGGAGTGCAGGGGAAGTGAGGTATAAGTAGGGAGTGCACAGGTGAGAATACTGATTAGGCCTGCTGCGCCAATCAGTGGCGCAGCGGCCCTTTAAATGGCAGAGACCCGGCGCGCGCGCGCCCTAAGGAGCGGGGCCGCGCGCGCCGGGACAACACAGACGGGGAACGGGTCAGGTACGGGAGCCGAGATGCGCATCGCGAGCGGGCGCGTCCCGCATCGCGAATCGCATCCCGGCTGGGAGTAATATCGCAGCGTACCCGGTCAGCAGGTCTGACCGGGGCGCTGCGAATGAGAGAACGCTGCGAGCGCTCCGGGGAGGAGCGGGGACCCGGAGCGCTCGGCGTAACAATAGCCTTTGAGGTGAAGTTGTGCAACAGCCTCAAAGCCCATGACGAGGCCAGCAGGCATTCACGTTTTTTTCAGGATTTTTAAAAAAATTTTTTTAAGGATTATCACTTGAGTTGCGAAATTTTTTTTGAAGTTCAGCTCCATGGGCTTGCCAAATTTTTCTAAAAAGTTTGGTTCACAGTGAAAAGGTTCCTTATGAACTGACAAAGAAATAAACCTCAAAACACATGTATTGTATAATACTGCCTAAGAGCTCTAAAGCCCTGTATACCACTGCTAGGGTCACCTAGGAATATATTCACATATATGTTCAAGTGGACTGGACAGCCGGAAATGGTTGACTGGTGGATCTAGTAGTATCCAGCAGACAGCAAGCAGTGGTGGACTGGTGGTAGTTTTAGTAGCCAGTGGACAGCAGGGGTATTATTATCTTATCAGTGGCATCTAGCACAGGAGTTTTAAATTCCTTACTGGTTTATGCCTGATTCATTTCCACATTGCTGGCAGACAATCTTGTTGGCTTATGGGTGACTCCGCCTGCTGCACTGAACATGCTCTATGATGCTATACTGGTGGCCAAGACAGAACACCCATGAAAAACTAAGAAAGTTCTGGTTAACAGTCTATTCTGGTGATCCAGGAGTCCATGGGGTCTGGGCTCATGGTGTCTGTCAGAGAAAATGTCAGAATGATACAAAAATCCATTAAAAATATATCCTTATTAGAATCAATTAAAAGGAGTGAATGACAAAAATAGGTGACCCCACATGAATCTCATAAAAACTATAACATACATGCACAAGATATTTTAAATGCATAGGAGGGGAAACAGGAGTGACTGGCTAAATAAATATATAGGGACAAGAGATGAGCGAATTCTTGAAAATTAGCAGATTTGCCGAATTTTGAAAAAAAAAATTGTTTCGGTCCGAATTTGTTTGCGGTGAATCGCTATTAAAAAAAGCTATTTATTTGGCTTAGTGAAATAGTAGTTATTCAGTATGACATGCAGATTAGAGGCATCGCTATTAGAATCACTGTCGCAGTATTGCACTCCACAATGGCACCAGACAGGGCTGCCCGCTGTCCCCCCTGATCTTTGCTCTTTGCATAGAGCCGCTTGCGGCCCTGATTCGAGGGGACCCGGGTATCTCTGGTATAACTTTACACGATAGGGCCTTTAAGGTCTGCCTCTTTGCTGATGACATCTTGCTCACACTTACTAACCCCCTTTTATCTTTACCTTCTCTATATAAACTCTTGCATGCTTATGGAAGGGTCTCGGGCTATAAGATCAACCTCTCTAAATCGGAGGCTATGCCTCTAAATCTTCCTTCTTCCTTGGTTACTCAGCTGCGCACTACCTACTCTTTCCGCTGGTCTCCTTCCTCTATTAAGTACTTGGGTGTTTCCCTCTCCCCTAGCTATTCCTCTCTTTACTCTGTGAACTATCCCTCTTTGTTTCGAGAGCTTCGCTCCTTCCTTGATAGGTGGGGATCCGAATATATCTCTTTTTTTGGTCGTATTGCTGCGGTTAAAATGACCATCCTCCCTAAGCTGCTTTACTTTTTCGAAACGCTGCCAGTACGGGTGCCCTTGGCCACGTTACGCTCATTTCAATCAGCGATTTTTCGGTTTATATGGGGTGCATAGGCATAGGCTTCCTATGTCCGTTATGATGGCGAGCCGGTCTTTGGGGGGCTTGGGGGTCCCCGATTTTGCCAAATATTATTGGGCGGCACACCTCCGACATCTCTCGGCGTGGTCCACCTATCACGCCTATAGCAAATGGATGGAGATTGACAAGCTATGGTTGGCCCCTATTCACCCTAACTCTTTCTTGTGGTCCTTTCCACTTTCCTCTCCTGTACCCCCCTTTCTAGGCCCTATGTCATTTACTAAATATGTGTGGACCTATTGCTCTAGGCGGTTCCGGCTCTTGTCCCCCTACTCCCCTTTGCAATCTTTCCTTTATCGCCCGGACTTTCTACCGGGTAGCACTGCACATATGGTCCGGGAATGGGGTTCGCGGGGGTGTTCTGTTAGGCTGATATAGTGAACCCTGTCACACGGGTTCTCCTACCCTTTGATGACTTGAAGTCTCGCTGGGAGCTCCCTGCCTCTGAATTGACCCACTATATGCAACTTCGGCATTATATGTCATTGCAGCGGGGCTCTTTGACTGTGTCACTACCCACGAGCTTTGAGAGGTTGTGTAGAGGTGGGCCACGGACGAAGGGGCTACTATCGAGAATTTACTCTCTCCTCCTTTCCCCACTGGATGGTAGCCCTCCTTCTCATCGCTACATGGGGCGTTGGGAGGAAGCCTTAGGCACCCCACTTACGCTCTCTCAGTGGTGGGTGATCTGGGATAGGGCCTCTCGGGCTTCTATTTGTACAGCATACAAAGAAACACAGTATAAGATGCTTATGGGCTGGTCTCTTTCCATATGGTGGAAAGATCACGAGTCACTTCATCCACAGCGGGCAAACCAGAGGGCAAGGGAGTAGGGAGGGGAGGAAGAGGGTGACGGCCGTACACCACGAAAAATGGGGATTTAGCAGAAGATTCGGAGACTCTGAAGTTGTATGAGAATTCGGCCCATGGTAGAAGATCTGCCCAGTCATCCTGGCAGGAGGAAACAAAATGCCGTAAATAGTCACCCAGGACCTGATTAACTCTTTCTACTTGCCCATTGGATTGGGGATGATAAGAAGAAGAGAAGTTTAATTTGATCTTGAGCTGTTTACAGAGGGCCCTCCAGAATTTAGACACGAATTGGACGCCTCTATCTGAGACGATATGCGTGGGCAAACCGTGAAGGCGGAAAATGTGTACAAAAAATTGCTTTGCCAACTGAGGCGCTGAAGGAAGACCAGGAAGAGGAATAAAATGTGCCATCTTGGAAAATCGATCAACGACCACCCAAACAACTGTGTTGCCACGGGATGAGGGCAAGTCCGTAATAAAGTCCATACCAATCTGTGACCAAGGCTGTTCAGGAACAGGCAGAGGATGAAGGAGACCAGCAGGCTTCTGGCGAGGAGTCTTATCCCGGGCACAGACAGTACAGGCCCGCACAAAATCAATAACATCAGTCTCCAGAGTCGGCCACCAATAAAATCGAGAGATGAGTTGCAAGGATTTTTTGATGCCCACATGGCCTGCGAGGTGGGAGGAGTGTCCCCATTTGAGAATCCCGAGACGCTGGCGTGGAGAAACGAAGGTCTTCCCTGGAGGAGTTTGCCTGATGGAAGCTGGAGAAGTGGAGATCAGACAGTCCGGAGGAATGATGTGTTGCGGAGAGACCTCTACTTCAGAGGCATCAGAAGAACGAGAGAGGGCATCGGCCCTAATGTTCTTGTCAGCAGGGCGAAAATGGATTTCAAAGTTAAAACGGGCAAAGAACAACGACCACCTAGCCTGGCGAGGGTTCAGTCGTTGGGCAGACTGGAGGTAGGAGAGATTCTTGTGATCAGTGTATATGATAACTGGAAATTTTGATCCCTCCAGCAGGTGCCTCCATTCCTCAAGCGCCAATTTAATGGCCAGTAGTTCTCGATCCCCGATGGAATAGTTTCTCTCCGCCGGGGAGAAGGTCCTAGAAAAAAAACCACAAGTCACAGCATGCCCGGAAGAATTTTTTTGTAGAAGGACAGCTCCAGCTCCCACTGAGGAGGCATCTACCTCCAATAGGAAGGGTTTAGATGGGTCAGGTCTGGAGAGCACGGGAGCGGAAGAAAAGGCAGACTTGAGATGTTTAAATGCGTCTTCCGCTTGGGGGGACCAGGACTTGGGATTGGCATTTTTCTTGGTTAAAGCCACGATAGGAGCCACAATAGTGGAAAAGTGTGGAATAAACTGTCTGTAATAATTGTCGAACCCCAAAAAACGTTGGATAGCACGGAGTCCGGAGGGGCGTGGCCAATCTAAGACGGCAGAGAGTTTATCTGGGTCCATTTGTAGTCCCTGGCCAGAGACCAAGTATCCTAGGAAAGGAAGAGATTGACATTCAAAGAGACATTTCTCCATTTTGGCATAAAGTTGATTGTCACAAAGTCTCTGAAGAACCATGCGGACATGCTGGCGGTGTTCTTCTAAGTTGGCAGAAAAAATCTGAATATCGTCCAGATAAACCACAACACAGGAATATAGGAGATCATGAAAAATTTCATTAACAAAGTCTTGGAAGACGGCAGGGGCGTTGCATAGGCCAAAGGGCATGACCAGATACTCAAAGTGTCCATCTCTGGTGTTAAATGCGGTCTTCCATTCGTCCCCCTCCCTGATGCGGATGAGATTATAAGCACCTCTTAAGTCCAGTTTGGTAAAGATGTGGGCACCTTGTAAGCGATCAAAGAGTTCCGAGATAAGAGGTAAGGGGTAGCGGTTTTTTACCGTGATTTTATTAAGTCCGCGGTAATCAATACAAGGACGTAGGGAGCCATCTTTTTTGGACACAAAAAAAAATCCAGCTCCGGCAGGAGAGGAGGACTTGCGGATAAACCCCTTTTTTAAATTCTCCTGGATGTACTCCGACATGGCAAGAGTCTCTGGAGCAGACAGAGGATAGATTCTGCCCCGGGGTGGGGTAGTACCCGGGAGGAGGTCAATAGGACAGTCATAAGGCCTGTGAGGAGGCAAAGTCTCAGCTTGCTTTTTGCAAAAAACGTCAGTATAGTCCATATAAGCCTTAGGAAGACCGGATACAGGGGGAACCACAGGGTCACGGCAAGGAGTACTGGGCACCGATTTAAGACAGTCCTTGTGACAAGAAGTACCCCAGTTCTTGATTTCTCCTGTGGACCAATCAAGGGTTGGGGAATGGCGTTGAAGCCACGGTAATCCAAGAAGAATTTCAGAAGTGCAGTTGGAGAGGACCAAAAATAAAAATTTTTCGTGATGAGGTCCGATGCACATTAGGATAGGTTCCGTGCGGTAATGCACGGTACAGTACAATCTTTCATTATTAACAGAATTGATGTAGAGGGGTCTGGCGAGACTGGTCACCGGGATGTTGAACCTGTTGATGAGAGAGGCCAAAATAAAATTTCCTGCAGATCCGGAATCCAAGAAGGCCGTAGCAGAGAAGGAGAAGGTAGAGGAAGATATCTGCACAGGCACAGTAAGGCGTGGAGAAGCAGAGTAGACATCAAGAACTGTCTTATCTTTGTGCGGAGTCAGCATACGTCTTTCCAGGCGGGGAGGACGGATAGGACAATCTTTCAAGAAGTGTTCGGTACCGGCACAGTACAGGCATAGGTTCTCCATGCGGCATCGTGTCCTCTCTTGAGGTGTCAAGCGAGACCGGTCAACTTGCATAGCCTCCACGGCGGGAGGCACAGGAACGGATTGCAGAGGACCAGAGGAGAGAGGAGCCGGGGAGAGAAACCGCCTCGTGCGAACAAAGTCCATATCCTGGCGGAGCTCCTGACGCCTTTCGGAAAAACGCATGTCAATGCGGGTGGCAAGATGAATAAGTTCATGCAGGTTAGCAGGAATTTCTCGTGCGGCCAGCACATCTTTAATGTTGCTGGATAGGCCTTTTTTAAAGGTCGCGCAGAGGGCCTCATTATTCCAGGATAATTCGGAGGCAAGAGTACGGAATTGGATGGCGTACTCGCCAACAGAAGAATTACCCTGGACCAGGTTCAGCAGGGCAGTCTCAGCAGAAGAGGCTCGGGCAGGTTCCTCAAAGACACTTCGGATCTCCGTGAAGAAGGAGTGTACAGAGGCAGTGACGGGGTCATTGCGGTCCCAGAGCGGTGTGGCCCATGACAGAGCTTTCCCAGACAGAAGGCTGACTACGAAAGCCACCTTAGACCTTTCAGTTGGAAACTGTTCCGACATCATCTCCAAGTGCAGGGAACATTGCGAAAGAAAGCCACGGCAAAACTTAGAGTCCCCATCAAATTTATCCGGCAAGGATAATCGTAAGCCGGAAGCGGCCACTCGCTGCGGAGGAGGTGCAGGAGCTGGCGGAGGAGATTGTTGCTGGAGCTGTGGTAATAGCTGCTGTAGCATCACGGTCAGTTGAGACAGCTGGTGACCTTGTTGTGCTATCTGTTGCGACTGCTGGGCGACCACCGTGGTGAGGTCGGCGACAACTGGCAGTGGGACTTCAGCGGGATCCATGGCCGGATCTACTGTCACGATTCGGCTGGCTGGAGGTGGATCCTCTGTGCCAGAGAGGGATTGGCGTGGACCGTGCTGGTGGACCGGTTCTAAGTTGCTACTGGTATTCACCAGAGCCCGCCGCAAAGCGGGATGGTCTTGCAGCGGCGGTAGCAACCAGGTCGTATCCACCAGCAATGGCTCAACCTCTCTGACTGCTGAAGATAGGCGCGGTACAAGGGAGAAGACAAGAGCAAGGTCGGACGTAGCAGAAGGTCAGAGCAGGCAGCAAGGATCGTAGTCAGGGGCAACGGCAGGAGGTCTGGAACACAGGCTAGGAACACACTAGGGAACGCTTTCACTGGCACAATGGCAACAAGATCCGGCGAGGGAGTGCAGGGGAAGTGAGGTATAAGTAGGGAGTGCACAGGTGAGAATACTGATTAGGCCTGCTGCGCCAATCAGTGGCGCAGCGGCCCTTTAAATGGCAGAGACCCGGCGCGCGCGCGCCCTAAGGAGCGGGGCCGCGCGCGCCGGGACAACACAGACGGGGAACGGGTCAGGTACGGGAGCCGAGATGCGCATCGCGAGCGGGCGCGTCCCGCATCGCGAATCGCATCCCGGCTGGGAGTAATATCGCAGCGTACCCGGTCAGCAGGTCTGACCGGGGCGCTGCGAATGAGAGAACGCTGCGAGCGCTCCGGGGAGGAGCGGGGACCCGGAGCGCTCGGCGTAACAATAGCCTTTGAGGTGAAGTTGTGCAACAGCCTCAAAGCCCATGACGAGGCCAGCAGGCATTCACGTTTTTTTCAGGATTTTTAAAAAAATTTTTTTAAGGATTATCACTTGAGTTGCGAAATTTTTTTTGAAGTTCAGCTCCATGGGCTTGCCAAATTTTTCTAAAAAGTTTGGTTCACAGTGAAAAGGTTCCTTATGAACTGACAAAGAAATAAACCTCAAAACACATGTATTGTATAATACTGCCTAAGAGCTCTAAAGCCCTGTATACCACTGCTAGGGTCACCTAGGAATATATTCACATATATGTTCAAGTGGACTGGACAGCCGGAAATGGTTGACTGGTGGATCTAGTAGTATCCAGCAGACAGCAAGCAGTGGTGGACTGGTGGTAGTTTTAGTAGCCAGTGGACAGCAGGGGTATTATTATCTTATCAGTGGCATCTAGCACAGGAGTTTTAAATTCCTTACTGGTTTATGCCTGATTCATTTCCACATTGCTGGCAGACAATCTTGTTGGCTTATGGGTGACTCCGCCTGCTGCACTGAACATGCTCTATGATGCTATACTGGTGGCCAAGACAGAACACCCATGAAAAACTAAGAAAGTTCTGGTTAACAGTCTATTCTGGTGATCCAGGAGTCCATGGGGTCTGGGCTCATGGTGTCTGTCAGAGAAAATGTCAGAATGATACAAAAATCCATTAAAAATATATCCTTATTAGAATCAATTAAAAGGAGTGAATGACAAAAATAGGTGACCCCACATGAATCTCATAAAAACTATAACATACATGCACAAGATATTTTAAATGCATAGGAGGGGAAACAGGAGTGACTGGCTAAATAAATATATAGGGACAAGAGATGAGCGAATTCTTGAAAATTAGCAGATTTGCCGAATTTTGAAAAAAAAAATTGTTTCGGTCCGAATTTGTTTGCGGTGAATCGCTATTAAAAAAAGCTATTTATTTGGCTTAGTGAAATAGTAGTTATTCAGTATGACATGCAGATTAGAGGCATCGCTATTAGAATCACTGTCGCAGTATTGCACTCCACAATGGCACCAGACAGGGCTGCCCGCTGTCCCCCCTGATCTTTGCTCTTTGCATAGAGCCGCTTGCGGCCCTGATTCGAGGGGACCCGGGTATCTCTGGTATAACTTTACACGATAGGGCCTTTAAGGTCTGCCTCTTTGCTGATGACATCTTGCTCACACTTACTAACCCCCTTTTATCTTTACCTTCTCTATATAAACTCTTGCATGCTTATGGAAGGGTCTCGGGCTATAAGATCAACCTCTCTAAATCGGAGGCTATGCCTCTAAATCTTCCTTCTTCCTTGGTTACTCAGCTGCGCACTACCTACTCTTTCCGCTGGTCTCCTTCCTCTATTAAGTACTTGGGTGTTTCCCTCTCCCCTAGCTATTCCTCTCTTTACTCTGTGAACTATCCCTCTTTGTTTCGAGAGCTTCGCTCCTTCCTTGATAGGTGGGGATCCGAATATATCTCTTTTTTTGGTCGTATTGCTGCGGTTAAAATGACCATCCTCCCTAAGCTGCTTTACTTTTTCGAAACGCTGCCAGTACGGGTGCCCTTGGCCACGTTACGCTCATTTCAATCAGCGATTTTTCGGTTTATATGGGGTGCATAGGCATAGGCTTCCTATGTCCGTTATGATGGCGAGCCGGTCTTTGGGGGGCTTGGGGGTCCCCGATTTTGCCAAATATTATTGGGCGGCACACCTCCGACATCTCTCGGCGTGGTCCACCTATCACGCCTATAGCAAATGGATGGAGATTGACAAGCTATGGTTGGCCCCTATTCACCCTAACTCTTTCTTGTGGTCCTTTCCACTTTCCTCTCCTGTACCCCCCTTTCTAGGCCCTATGTCATTTACTAAATATGTGTGGACCTATTGCTCTAGGCGGTTCCGGCTCTTGTCCCCCTACTCCCCTTTGCAATCTTTCCTTTATCGCCCGGACTTTCTACCGGGTAGCACTGCACATATGGTCCGGGAATGGGGTTCGCGGGGGTGTTCTGTTAGGCTGATATAGTGAACCCTGTCACACGGGTTCTCCTACCCTTTGATGACTTGAAGTCTCGCTGGGAGCTCCCTGCCTCTGAATTGACCCACTATATGCAACTTCGGCATTATATGTCATTGCAGCGGGGCTCTTTGACTGTGTCACTACCCACGAGCTTTGAGAGGTTGTGTAGAGGTGGGCCACGGACGAAGGGGCTACTATCGAGAATTTACTCTCTCCTCCTTTCCCCACTGGATGGTAGCCCTCCTTCTCATCGCTACATGGGGCGTTGGGAGGAAGCCTTAGGCACCCCACTTACGCTCTCTCAGTGGTGGGTGATCTGGGATAGGGCCTCTCGGGCTTCTATTTGTACAGCATACAAAGAAACACAGTATAAGATGCTTATGGGCTGGTACCATACCCCTGTTCTGCTAAATAGACTGAACCCGGACATACCCCCTCAATGTTGGCGTTGTGGAGTGGGCTTGGGGGATGTTTATCCCATTTTCTGGTCCTGCCCGCAGATCTCTCCCTTGTGGAATATGGTCCAACGTTTGCTCCGGGAGGTCTTGGGGATTGGGGTACCTCTGGATCCTTTGATTTATCTATTTATCTATCTTTATCTACCAGAACGTTAGCTAGGCAGCCCTTCAAATTGTTTCTACATGTTGTCCTAGCAGCCAAGACTCTTATTGCGAAGTATTGGAAGCGCACCTCGTCCCCTCCTGAGAGTGAATTGCTTGCTAGAATTCGTGAAATCCGCTCCCTGGAGTCTATTACAGCCTCCTTGAATAATACGGTCCCACAATTTCTCTCGGTGTGGGATCCTTGGGACAGATTTACTGATAGACAGCCTCCCTGACTGTGCTACCCTTGGACCTCGTTGTTTTTCTTTCACTATTTCTTCCTGTTTCCTTCTTATGGTGTCTCTTCCCTAGTGTGGCGAGTTACTGCCCCCCCTTCTTTTGTTTGTTCCCTTCCTTAACCCCCCCCCCCATCCTCCCCCGCCTCTCTCCCCTTGGTGGGCTTGATGCCTTATACGTTTGATGATGTTTTTTAGCGACATTTGTTTTCAATGCATGCACATTGATCTTCTTGGTTTGGTACATTCTCTTTATGGGGGTTGAACCCCACTGCTACCTACTTGTTTGTATCGATTTCATATTTTGACAAAATAAATAAAAATTTACAGTTAAAAAAAAAAAAAAAAAGAATCACTGTCGCAGAGCAGCATATTGACAGAGCCCGGAGGTGATATCAGTATGAGGAGACCATATAGTGGCTGAATGACACAACGTGGAGGTGGCGGCAGCATGAGGAGACCATATAGTGCTTGAATGACACAGTGTGGAGGTGGTGGCAGCATGTGGAGACCATATAGTGGCTGAATAACCCAGCCTGGAGGTAGCGGAAGGAGAACATATGGTGGCAGAATGAGACAGCCTTAAGCTGGCATCAGCATAAGGAGAAAATCTGGTGGCAGAATGACACAGCCTGGAGGGGGCATTAGCAGCGTCAAGAGTCCTGAAAGTGAACCGTCACCTAAGTGGAGTGGTGGGTGGCAATACAAGATGTGTGCCATCAGGGGGGTGGCAGGATCAGAATAGTAGCTGAGGCAGGTAGGCACAAGAAAAGTGTCTCATTTTTAAAAGTGTTAGTGTGCACAAGTAAGTACTGAGGATATGCATTACGTAAAACGTAACTTTTAATAATATTCTTAGGATAAATATATGTTCCCAAAATTGTTTTGAAATTAAACAAAAGGAAAGGTGTGCAAAAACACCATGTGCCACCTACACCACCAAGTATTGATGTGATGCAAAGACCTCTAAAAGGTGGAAAGGAACAACGTAGGGTCCATTGTAACCGGTGGGGGTAAAAACTTCCCCTGTTAGTCTCTACTCTCGCATTATTAATACCCTTCTTGGCAAGTGTTACTCGCTCTAAAAAGGGCGGCCTCACACAGGAACCTCTCCCTATTTCCACCTACAAACACTGCAATTTCCCAGTTTTTTTAGGTTCCTGTGTGGGGCCACCCTTTTTAAGACGAGTACCACTTTCTTCGAAAAGGTCGAAGGGAACAACATATTGTCCATTGTAGCAGGTAGGGGTAAAAACTTCCCCTTTAAGGCCCTACTCTCGCCCTATTAATTCCCTTCTTGGAAAGTGTTACTCGCCCTAAAAAGGGCGGCCCCACACAGGAACCTCTCCCTATTTCCACCTAACAACCCTGGGAAATGCCAGTGTTTGTAGGTGGAAATAGGCAGTAGGGCCTTACAGGAGAATTTTTTACCCCAATGGTTATAATGGACCATACGTTGTTCCCTTCCACCTTTTAGAGGTCTTTGCATCACATCAATAGTTGGTGGTGTAGGTGGCACATGGTGTATTTTGCACACATTTCCTTTTCTTAGATATAAAAAAAATTGGGGTAAACAATGTCCGGCACCAAGCAGCAAGTAAAAGTCCACTTTATTGAAGCATAACAACAAAAGTGTCGGCAGAGAGTAGCAACTGTCACGATTCGGCTTACAGGTAGTGGATCCTCTGTGTCAGCGAGGAATTGGCGTGGACCGTGCTGGTGGACCGGTTCTAAGAGGCTACTGGTGTTCACCAGAGCCCGCCGCAAAGCGGGATGGTCTTGCTGTGGCAGTAGCAACCAGGTCGTATCCACTAGCAACGGCTCAACCTCGCTGACTGCTGAGAAGGCGTGGGACAGAAGGACTAGGCAGAGGCAAGGTCAGACGTAGCAGAAGGTCGGGGCAGGCGGCAAGGTTCGTAGTCAAGATGGATAGCAGGAGTTCAGGTAACACAGGCTTTGGACAACACTAAACGCTTTCACTGGCACAAGGCAACAAGATCCGGCAAGGGAGTGCAGGGGCAGTGAGCAGATATAGCCAGGGAGCAGGTGGAAGCCAATTAAGCTAATTGGGCCAGGCACCAATCATTGGTGCACTGGCCCTTTAAGTCTCAGAGAGCTGGCGCGCGCGCGCCCTAGAGAGCGGAGCCGCGCGCGCCAGCACATGACAGCAGGGGACCGGGACGGGTAAGTGACTTGGGATGCGATTCGCGAGCGAGCGCGTCCCGCTGTGCGAATCGCATCCCCGACGGCCATGTCAGTACAGCGCTCCCGGTCAGTGGGAGTGACCGGGGCGCTGCAGGGAGAGAGACGCCGTGAGCGCTCCGGGGAGGAGCAGGGACCCGGAGCGCTCGGCGTAACAGTACCCCCCCCCCCTTAGGTCTCCCCCTTTTTGTGTCCGACAACTGCTTAACCTGGGACGAGGACACCGGGAGTGAATGGAGGGTTTCCTCAAAGGCAGGCAGTACAGCAGGAGTGGGAATGGGGAGGGAGGGCAGAGGGTGAAGCTTGGCACGGGGCAGGGTGACACAAGGACGGGGGCCATGAGGAGGCACTGAGGCTTGCCTGACGGGACTGGGAGGGGGGGAGAGGCATCACTTGTGGCAAGCAGAGTCCCAGTTCTTGATCTCCCCGGTGGTCCAGTCAAGGGTGGGAGAATGAAGCTGGAGCCATGGCAGACCGAGGAGGACCTCAGAGGTGCAGTTGGGGAGGACGAAAAATTCAATCCTTTCGTGGTGGGGTCCAATGCACATTAAGAGGGGTTTTGTGCGGTAACGCACGGTGCAATCCAATCTAACTCCGTTGACCGCGGAAATGTAGAGCGGCTTGACGAGACGGGTCACCGGGATGCAGAACTTATTCACCAAAGACTCCAAAATGAAATTCCCAGAGGCACCAGAGTCCAAGCAGGCCACAGCTGAGAGGGAGGAGTTGGCTGAAGGAGAAATCCGCACGGGCACCGTGAGACGTGGAGAAGCAGACTTTGAACCAAGAGATGCCACACCCACGTGAGCTGGGTGCGTGCGTGCGTTTCCCAGACGTGGAGGACGAATAGGGCAATCCACCAAGAAATGCTCGGTACTGGCACAGTACAGACAAAGATTTTCTTCCCTACGGCGATTCCTCTCTTCCTGGGTCAGGCGAGACCGATCCACTTGCATGGCCTCCTCGGCGGGAGGCCCAGGCGTAGATTGCAAAGGATGCTGTGGGAGAGGTGCCCAGAGATCTAAGTCTTTTTCCTGGCGGAGCTCCTGATGTCTCTCAGAAAAACGCATGTCAATGCGGGTGGCCAAATGGATAAGTTCTTGCAGGTTGGCAGGAATCTCTCGTGCGGCCAGCACATCCTTGATGCAACTGGATAGGCCTTTTTTAAAGGTCGCGCAGAGAGCCCCGTTATTCCATGATAATTCGGAAGCAAGAGTACGAAATTGGATGGCGTACTCGCCCACTGAAGAATTACCCTGGACCAGGTTCAGCAGGGCAGTCTCGGAAGTAGAAGCTCGGGCTGGTTCCTCGAAGACACTACGGACTTCAGCGAAGAAGGACTGGACTGTGGCTGTGGCAGGATCATTGCGGTCCCAGAGTGGTGTGGCCCAAGACAAGGCCTTTCCTGAAAGAAGGCTCACTACGAACGCCACCTTAGACCGTTCTGTAGGAAACAAGTCTGACAACATCTCCATATGCAGGGAACATTGAGACAAAAATCCACGGCAGAGTCTAGAGTCCCCATCAACTTTGTCCGGCAGGGACAAGCGGAGGCTAGGAGCGGCCACTCGCTGCTGAGGTGCAGGAGCTGGCGGAGGAGATGGTTGCTGCTGTAGCAGAGGCAGAAGTTGCTGTAACATGGCGGTCAACTGCGACAGCTGCTGTCCTTGTTGGGCAATCTGCTGCGATTGCTAAGCGACCACCGTGGGAAGGTCAGCGAGACTTGGCAGCGGCACCTCAGCGGGATCCATGGCCGGATCTATTGTCGCGATTCGGCTTACAGGTAGTGGATCCTCTGTGTCAGCGAGGAATTGGCGTGGACTGTGCTGGTGGACCGGTTCTAAGAGGCTACTGGTGTTCACCAGAGCCCGCCGCAAAGCGGGATGGTCTTGCTGCGGCAGTAGCAACCAGGTCGTATCCACTAGCAACGGCTCAACCTCGCTGACTGCTGAGAAGGCGTGGGACAGAAGGACTAGGCAGAGGCAAGGTCAGACGTAGCAGAAGGTCGGGGCAGGCGGCAAGGTTCGTAGTCAAGATGGATAGCAGGAGTTCAGGTAACACAGGCTTTGGACAACACTAAACGCTTTCACTGGCACAAGGCAACAAGATCCGGCAAGGGAGTGCAGGGGCAGTGAGCAGATATAGCCAGGGAGAAGGTGGAAGCCAATTAAGCTAATTGGGCCAGGCACCAATCATTGGTGCACTGGCCCTTTAAGTCTCAGAGAGCTGGCGCGCGCGCGCCCTAGAGAGCGGAGCCGCGCGCGCCAGCACATGACAGCAGGGGACCGGGACGGGTAAGTGACTTGGGATGCGATTCGCGAGCGGGCGCGTCCCGCTGTGCGAATCGCATCCCCGACGGCCATGTCAGTACAGCGCTCCCGGTCAGCGGGAGTGACCGGGGCGCTGCAGGGAGAGAGACGCCGTGAGCGCTCCGGGGAGGAGCAGGGACCCGGAGCGCTCGGCGTAACAGCAGCCTATGTGTTTCGGACAAGCATGTCCTTGGTTATGGCACAAAAAAAGCAATAACATGTTCCTTCTTATATATCCCATTATTCAGTAACATGGTATTACTGAGAGAAAAAAGCTAAAAAATGTGACATGGAATCCCGGATCGGGACAACTTTAGTACTTCCTGGAAAATCCTGTTGTATCCAGACAATATTCCTGAGACGTTATTCTGCACCACATAATAGTTCCATATAGACTAGCTCATAGGGGATTAACTACACTGCTCAAAAAAATAAAGGGAACACTAAGATAACACATCCTAGATCTGAATGAATGAACAAATCATATGAAATACTTTTGTCTTTGCATAGTTGAATGTGCGGACACCAAAGTCACACAAAAATTATCAATGAAAATCAAATTTATCTACCCATGGAGGTATGGATATGGAGTCACACGCAAAATCGGAAAAAGTGGAAAACCACACTACAGGCTGATCCAACTTTGATGTAATGTCCTTAAAACAAGCTAAAATGAGGCTCAGTAGTGTGTGTGGCCTCCACATGTCTGTATGACCTTGCTACAATGCCTGGGCATGCTCCTGATGAGGGGGTGGATGGTCTCCTGAGGGATGCCCAGACCTGGACTAAAGCATCCTCCAACTCCTGGACAGTCTGTGGTGCAACGTGGTGTTGGTGGATGGGTCAAAACATGATGTCCCAGATGTGCTCAATCGGATTCAGGTCTGGGGAACAGGCGGGCCAGTTCATAGAATCAATGCCTTCCTCTTGCAGGAACTGCTGACACGCTCCAGCCACATGAAGTCTAGCATTGTCTTGCATTAGGAGGAATCCAGGGCCAACCACACCAGCATATGGTCTCACAAGGGGTCTTAGGATCTCATCTTGGTACCTAATGGCAGTCAGGCTACATCTGGCAAGCACATGGAGGGCTGTGCAGCCCCCCAAAGAAATGCCACCCAACACCATTACTGACCCACCACCAAACGGGTCATGCTGGAGGATGTTGCAGGCAGCAGAACGTTCTCCACGGCGTCTCCAGACTCTGTCACGTCTGTCACATGTGCTCAGTGTGAACCTGCTTACATCTGTGAAGAGCACAGGGTGCCAGTGTCTAATTTGCCAATCTTGGTGTTCTCTGGCAAATGCCCAACGTCCTGCACAGTGTTGGGCTGTAAGCAGAACTCCCACTTGTGGACGCCGAGCCCTCATACCAACCTCATGGAGTCTGTTTCTGACCATTTGAATGGACACATGAACATTTGTGGTCTGCTGGAGGTCATTTTGCAGGGCTCTAGCAGTGCTCCTCCTGCTCCTCCTTGCATAGAGGCAGAGGTAGCGGTCCTGCTGCTGGGTTGCTGGCCTCCTACGGCCTCCTACACGTCTCCTGATGTACTGGCCTGTCTCCTGGTAGCGCCTTCATTCTCTAGACACTATGCTGACAGACACAGAAAACCTTTTTGACACAGCTGATGTGCCATCCTGGATGATCTGCACTGAGCCACTTGCGTGGTTTATAGACTACGTCTGATGCTACTACTAGAGTGAAAGCACCGCCAGCATTCACAAGTGATCAAAACATCAGCCATGAAGCATAAGAACTGAGAAGTGGTCTGTGGTCACCAGCTGCAGAACCACTCCTTTATTGGTAAATCTATTTGTAAGATTGAAACTCCGCTCACCTTGGCACGACGTCACAAATGAAGGAGGAGATATATAGTCACGTGCACAGGTGAATGGAGACGATCTGTTGAAGTTCCTGAACGGAAAGAAACAACTGTCATCGGTTAACGCACTAGTGTTCGGCATCCCGGTGTGGCGTGGAGCCGCTTTACCTGCATGTCCCAGTAATAAACACGAAGTTACTACAACGTGGTGAGTTGCCTGAACTTTCTTCTCTAATATATGGATTTGAATTCACCTTGTTACTACTATAGTACATGAGCACCACCACACGAAGATACGCTGCTAGCTAGAGTGTGAACATAGACCATTCAAGGGAGAGCATAGAGGGAGAGCAGTGCCAGCACTTCACTTTCTGTTTGGAAGCCTTGTGATCATTGCACCTGAATCTTTTTGTGCTTGTGCACGCAGAAGATCCCCATCCCATATACAAGTCTATGCACCATGGAAAATAGCACAGAAAATACAGCCATGGATCTAGCAAAAGCTGAAGAAAATACACTGGGAGCAGGACGGGAAGACGCTAGTGCGTTTTTCACCCGATGTAACGAGGAAGACTTTTATCAGTTTATGAGTGAAAAAACCCTCATGTTTAAGATAAACACACTGTCTGAAAAAGAAACAAGATTGTTTTGGACAATAAACAGCCTAAAATCATATAAAGCCTGTGATAGAGTGCCACGAGGTCTGAGAGGGTACAAGGAAGCCTCACAATTTACCGAAGACCAAAAATTTATGTCTGCATGGAAAGATCTGCACAAACGATACAGTTTGGAAATGTTGCACCTAGTATTAGAGAAAAATATTGAAGAATATGAAAAAGTTTCAAAAGAACTAAGCCAAGCAAAAAGTGAGATGCGTTTAAGACAACCAGAAGAAAAATACAATGAGTTCATGAAGAAAACCAAGAAAAAAATTATAACTCTACAAAAAACTATTAAAGAAATAAAAAGAGATAAATTCCTTAGAGATCGCATAGACTATGAGTCAGATAATGTATTTTTACACGGAAAAATTTATCCGAAAGGAAAAAAAAACTCATATCAAAAAAAGAAAAGACAGATAAATAAAAATCAAGATAAAAATAAAAAAAACTCAGACTTTTGGACAACGGACGGAGATACCAGTTCGTCAGAAGAGAGTGTGAATAATGGCAACGATCTGTCAAAAAACGAGAAGGAAAAGAACAAGAAAACAGCAAGAAAAAAATCAGAAGAGGAAGAGGAGGAGGAAAGAAATCCCAAAAAACTAACAAAATGGAAGAGAATAACCTGGCAGTCATAAAAAGAGAAGAAAAAGAAAAAAGGGGAGAAGTTACATCAACTGTAATAATGGACAAAATAAATGAAGAAAGAAGATTAACACAAAAGGACATTGTTTCTACTAATAAAAATACACCAGCAGTAGTAAATCTGTCCAGTCTGGTACTTAAAGAGGACACTATAAAACTCCTCTCAAGAGGACTAAATTTTTGTCTAGTTGAAGACTTAAATATGGAAGATTTTGAAATAGATCTATACAGAGCCATAAGAAAATTAAATTTAAAAAGGTTCTTTGCCAATAAAACAAATGTAGAGAAGGAAGGTAGTCAAAAAAAAGGAGAGATCCCAGTAACAGTAGGACCTCTAGATTTCAATATTCTTAGAGACTCAGTGGGTAGCGAAAGGGAGTGTCTGTTTGCATTAACAGAGTTGCTAGGGGAAAATACCGGGGAACCCGATGAAACACCCATAGAAGTCGAAGTACAACATTTTAGAGGAGGGAATGGCTCCACGTTTGTATACGCGAATACCACATGGGCTGGCCGTCGAGTGCATCAGAGAAATCCTAATACGGACAGGAAAATCTGAAGATTTTGTAAACTTTGTCTGCGAATCAATAGAGTTTATTTTGAAAAATAACGTCTTCCAATTTGGGGAACAATGGTACGCCCAAAGGGGTGGGACCGCAACGGGGACCCCGGTCTCATGTACACTAGCTAACCTGTACCTTGCGATTTTTGAGGAAAAATATGTCTTCACAGGTGATAATCCCTTCCTAGGGCATATTGGACACTATTCACGTTTTGTAGACGACGTGTTCATGCTCTGGAAGGGTTCTCCTAAGGACTTTGAGAGATTCGTTGATTACCTCAACAATAACCAAATGAATATGGCTTTCACCTCAAAATATAGCAATACAGAACTAGAATTCCTGGACGTTCTTATAAAAAAACAAAATAACACACTCACTACAATAGGTTATAGAAAATAAACTGCAAGCAATACCTTACTACATTACACAAGCTAGCATCCTTCCCATACGAAAGAAGCAATACCATATGGACAATTACTCAGATTGAGACGAATAAACAGTACAGAAGAGTCATTTAACACGCAGGCTGATGAACTGATACAATGGTTAGAAGATAGGGGGTATCCACCTCGAATACTAAAAAATACACTAGAAAGAGTAAAAAAAATTGACAGAAGTACACTATTAAAAAATAGGAGACACAGAAAACAATAAAAGATGAGGTTATAAAGAAAGAGAGATTTACATTTAAATATAGTCCTATGCATGAATTAATAAAAAGATCCATATATAGGAATTGGCATTTAATAGAAAGAGATCAGATTCTTGGTAAAATAAAAATAGAAAAACCTATGATAGCGTTCAAGCGAACGAAAAATTTAAAAGATGAACTAGTAAAAAGTAAAATAACGGAAAAAAGAACAACAGAAGAAAACTGGCTAAATAAATCAATAATCAGAGGAAACAAAAAATGTGAAAACTGTAACCGCTGTGCGAATCGCATCCCCGACGGCCATGTCAGTACAGCGCTCCCGGTCAGCGGGAGTGACCGGGGCGCTGCAGGGAGAGAGACGCCGTGAGCGCTCCGGGGAGGAGCAGGGACCCGGAGCGCTCGGCGTAACAGCAGCCTATGTGTTTCGGACAAGCATGTCCTTGGTTATGGCACAAAAAAAGCAATAACATGTTCCTTCTTATATATCCCATTATTCAGTAACATGGTATTACTGAGAGAAAAAAGCTAAAAAATGTGACATGGAATCCCGGATCGGGACAACTTTAGTACTTCCTGGAAAATCCTGTTGTATCCAGACAATATTCCTGAGACGTTATTCTGCACCACATAATAGTTCCATATAGACTAGCTCATAGGGGATTAACTACACTGCTCAAAAAAATAAAGGGAACACTAAGATAACACATCCTAGATCTGAATGAATGAACAAATCATATGAAATACTTTTGTCTTTGCATAGTTGAATGTGCGGACACCAAAGTCACACAAAAATTATCAATGAAAATCAAATTTATCTACCCATGGAGGTATGGATATGGAGTCACACGCAAAATCGGAAAAAGTGGAAAACCACACTACAGGCTGATCCAACTTTGATGTAATGTCCTTAAAACAAGCTAAAATGAGGCTCAGTAGTGTGTGTGGCCTCCACATGTCTGTATGACCTTGCTACAATGCCTGGGCATGCTCCTGATGAGGGGGTGGATGGTCTCCTGAGGGATGCCCAGACCTGGACTAAAGCATCCTCCAACTCCTGGACAGTCTGTGGTGCAACGTGGTGTTGGTGGATGGGTCAAAACATGATGTCCCAGATGTGCTCAATCGGATTCAGGTCTGGGGAACAGGCGGGCCAGTTCATAGAATCAATGCCTTCCTCTTGCAGGAACTGCTGACACGCTCCAGCCACATGAAGTCTAGCATTGTCTTGCATTAGGAGGAATCCAGGGCCAACCACACCAGCATATGGTCTCACAAGGGGTCTTAGGATCTCATCTTGGTACCTAATGGCAGTCAGGCTACATCTGGCAAGCACATGGAGGGCTGTGCAGCCCCCCAAAGAAATGCCACCCAACACCATTACTGACCCACCACCAAACGGGTCATGCTGGAGGATGTTGCAGGCAGCAGAACGTTCTCCACGGCGTCTCCAGACTCTGTCACGTCTGTCACATGTGCTCAGTGTGAACCTGCTTACATCTGTGAAGAGCACAGGGTGCCAGTGTCTAATTTGCCAATCTTGGTGTTCTCTGGCAAATGCCCAACGTCCTGCACAGTGTTGGGCTGTAAGCAGAACTCCCACTTGTGGACGCCGAGCCCTCATACCAACCTCATGGAGTCTGTTTCTGACCATTTGAATGGACACATGAACATTTGTGGTCTGCTGGAGGTCATTTTGCAGGGCTCTAGCAGTGCTCCTCCTGCTCCTCCTTGCATAGAGGCAGAGGTAGCGGTCCTGCTGCTGGGTTGCTGGCCTCCTACGGCCTCCTACACGTCTCCTGATGTACTGGCCTGTCTCCTGGTAGCGCCTTCATTCTCTAGACACTATGCTGACAGACACAGAAAACCTTTTTGACACAGCTGATGTGCCATCCTGGATGATCTGCACTGAGCCACTTGCGTGGTTTATAGACTACGTCTGATGCTACCACTAGAGTGAAAGCACCGCCAGCATTCACAAGTGATCAAAACATCAGCCATGAAGCATAAGAACTGAGAAGTGGTCTGTGGTCACCAGCTGCAGAACCACTCCTTTATTGGTAAATCTATTTGTAAGATTGAAACTCCGCTCACCTTGGCACGACGTCACAAATGAAGGAGGAGATATATAGTCACGTGCACAGGTGAATGGAGACGATCTGTTGAAGTTCCTGAACGGAAAGAAACAACTGTCATCGGTTAACGCACTAGTGTTCGGCATCCCGGTGTGGCGTGGAGCCGCTTTACCTGCATGTCCCAGTAATAAACACGAAGTTACTACAACGTGGTGAGTTGCCTGAACTTTCTTCTCTAATATATGGATTTGAATTCACCTTGTTACTACTATAGTACATGAGCACCACCACACGAAGATACGCTGCTAGCTAGAGTGTGAACATAGACCATTCAAGGGAGAGCATAGAGGGAGAGCAGTGCCAGCACTTCACTTTCTGTTTGGAAGCCTTGTGATCATTGCACCTGAATCTTTTTGTGCTTGTGCACGCAGAAGATCCCCATCCCATATACAAGTCTATGCACCATGGAAAATAGCACAGAAAATACAGCCATGGATCTAGCAAAAGCTGAAGAAAATACACTGGGAGCAGGACGGGAAGACGCTAGTGCGTTTTTCACCCGATGTAACGAGGAAGACTTTTATCAGTTTATGAGTGAAAAAACCCTCATGTTTAAGATAAACACACTGTCTGAAAAAGAAACAAGATTGTTTTGGACAATAAACAGCCTAAAATCATATAAAGCCTGTGATAGAGTGCCACGAGGTCTGAGAGGGTACAAGGAAGCCTCACAATTTACCGAAGACCAAAAATTTATGTCTGCATGGAAAGATCTGCACAAACGATACAGTTTGGAAATGTTGCACCTAGTATTAGAGAAAAATATTGAAGAATATGAAAAAGTTTCAAAAGAACTAAGCCAAGCAAAAAGTGAGATGCGTTTAAGACAACCAGAAGAAAAATACAATGAGTTCATGAAGAAAACCAAGAAAAAAATTATAACTCTACAAAAAACTATTAAAGAAATAAAAAGAGATAAATTCCTTAGAGATCGCATAGACTATGAGTCAGATAATGTATTTTTACACGGAAAAATTTATCCGAAAGGAAAAAAAAACTCATATCAAAAAAAGAAAAGACAGATAAATAAAAATCAAGATAAAAATAAAAAAAACTCAGACTTTTGGACAACGGACGGAGATACCAGTGCGTCAGAAGAGAGTGTGAATAATGGCAACGATCTGTCAAAAAACGAGAAGGAAAAGAACAAGAAAACAGCAAGAAAAAAATCAGAAGAGGAAGAGGAGGAGGAAAGAAATCCCAAAAAACTAACAAAATGGAAGAGAATAACCTGGCAGTCATAAAAAGAGAAGAAAAAGAAAAAAGGGGAGAAGTTACATCAACTGTAATAATGGACAAAATAAATGAAGAAAGAAGATTAACACAAAAGGACATTGTTTCTACTAATAAAAATACACCAGCAGTAGTAAATCTGTCCAGTCTGGTACTTAAAGAGGACACTATAAAACTCCTCTCAAGAGGACTAAATTTTTGTCTAGTTGAAGACTTAAATATGGAAGATTTTGAAATAGATCTATACAGAGCCATAAGAAAATTAAATTTAAAAAGGTTCTTTGCCAATAAAACAAATGTAGAGAAGGAAGGTAGTCAAAAAAAAGGAGAGATCCCAGTAACAGTAGGACCTCTAGATTTCAATATTCTTAGAGACTCAGTGGGTAGCGAAAGGGAGTGTCTGTTTGCATTAACAGAGTTGCTAGGGGAAAATACCGGGGAACCCGATGAAACACCCATAGAAGTCGAAGTACAACATTTTAGAGGAGGGAATGGCTCCACGTTTTCTCCTCCCATACAACCAGGAGGAAACCTGGAGCTATTCCAACAAAAAGTACTCGACGATTTAAAAGCACAGATATATCCAAAAGATACAGCAAACTTAACAGTAGCAGAACAAAAAGCATTAACATGGTTAAAAAAACAAAAGGATAAAATAACGATAAAAAGAGCAGATAAGGGTGGAAATACCGTAATCATGAACACAATAGATTACTTAAAGGAAGCACATCGCCAACTAGATGACATAAACACATATGAGAAATTAAAAGCTAGTCCCATGAAAAAACTTTAATCACAGCTACAAACTTTACTCAGAAAACAGGTAGAGAGAGGAATTCTGTCAGATAAAATGGCAGAGAAGCTATTTCCGCTAAACCCCAAAAATGCTACATGGTACATCGTACCGAAAATACACAAGACTATGGTCTCCCCTCCAGGGAGACCTATAGTCTTTGGAGTAGGTTCACTGACAGAATCCCTCTCTGCATATACCGACTGGTTGTTACGGCCATTGCTGGCTGATGTGCCATCCCTAGTAAAAGACACGGATGATTTCCTTGGTGAACTCGACGACATCTCCTGTGTGGAAGGTTATCTCCTAGCGTCAATTGACGTGGAAAGTTTGTATACGCGAATACCACATGGGCTGGCCGTCGAGTGCATCAGAGAAATCCTAATACGGACAGGAAAATCTGAAGATTTTGTAAACTTTGTCTGCGAATCAATAGAGTTTATTTTGAAAAATAACGTCTTCCAATTTGGGGAACAATGGTACGCCCAAAGGGGTGGGACCGCAACGGGGACCCCGGTCTCATGTACACTAGCTAACCTGTACCTTGCGATTTTTGAGGAAAAATATGTCTTCACAGGTGATAATCCCTTCCTAGGGCATATTGGACACTATTCACGTTTTGTAGACGACGTGTTCATGCTCTGGAAGGGTTCTCCTAAGGACTTTGAGAGATTCGTTGATTACCTCAACAATAACCAAATGAATATGGCTTTCACCTCAAAATATAGCAATACAGAACTAGAATTCCTGGACGTTCTTATAAAAAAACAAAATAACACACTCACTACAATAGGTTATAGAAAATAAACTGCAAGCAATACCTTACTACATTACACAAGCTAGCATCCTTCCCATACGAAAGAAGCAATACCATATGGACAATTACTCAGATTGAGACGAATAAACAGTACAGAAGAGTCATTTAACACGCAGGCTGATGAACTGATACAATGGTTAGAAGATAGGGGGTATCCACCTCGAATACTAAAAAATACACTAGAAAGAGTAAAAAAAATTGACAGAAGTACACTATTAAAAAATAGGAGACACAGAAAACAATAAAAGATGAGGTTATAAAGAAAGAGAGATTTACATTTAAATATAGTCCTATGCATGAATTAATAAAAAGATCCATATATAGGAATTGGCATTTAATAGAAAGAGATCAGATTCTTGGTAAAATAAAAATAGAAAAACCTATGATAGCGTTCAAGCGAACGAAAAATTTAAAAGATGAACTAGTAAAAAGTAAAATAACGGAAAAAAGAACAACAGAAGAAAACTGGCTAAATAAATCAATAATCAGAGGAAACAAAAAATGTGAAAACTGTAACTGGTGCGACCTTTTTATAACTGGCAACAGTATAAACATAGGGGGTATTACTAGAGAAATAACAGATTTCATGTGTTGTAGATCTAAAAATGTGATATATGCAATCATATGTGAATGCATGAGATTTTACATAGGCAGTACAATCAGACCCATGAATATTAGATTCAGAGAACACATGCACTCTATAGTAACAAAAAAAGGATCACCGCGACTTATAGAACATGTGATCTCTGAACATGCAGGAAACATCAAAAATATAAAATTCTTAGGCATAGAAAAAGTCAAAATAAAACCAGATCAAGACAATGTGAAAAAACTAAGAGAAATAGACGCCCGTTGGATATTGAGAACGGGAGCTCAAGACATGAGAGGGTTAAATGATAGAATAGATATGGGAGTCTTCCTCTAAACATCGGTTTAGCTACAAATAGTTCTGTTTTTAATAGTCTTATTTTAAACAGTTTTTTTTACCACAGCAGATATGCTATTTTCACTTATGAATAATAATGAAATGTTTAATAAGTAATTTTTCTACAAATTTAATATTGGTAAATCTATTTGTAAGATGTAAACTCTGCTCACCTTGGCACGACGTCACAAATGAAGGAAGAGATATATAGTCACGTGCACAGGTGAATGGAGACGATCTGTTGAAGTTCCTGAACGGAAAGAAACAGCTGTCATCGGTTAACGCACTAGTGTTCGGCATCCCGGTGTGGCGTGGAGCCGCTTTACCTGCATGTCCCAGTAATAAACACGAAGTTACTACAACGTGGTGAGTTGCCTGTACTTTCTTCTCTAATATATGGATTTGAATTCACCTTGTTACTACTATAGTACATGAGCACCACCACACGAAGATACGCTGCTAGCTAGAGTGTGAACATAGACCATTCAACGGAGAGCATAGAGGGAGAGCAGTGCCAGCACTTCACTTTCTGTTTGGAAGCCTTGTGATCCTTTATTGGGGGGTGCCTTGCTAATTGCCTATAATCTCTACCTGTTGTCTGTTCCATTTGCACAACAGCATGTGAAATTGATTGTCAATCAGTGTTGCTTCCTGAGTGGACAGTGTGATTTCACAGAAGTGTGATTGACTTGGAGTTACATTGTGTTGTTTAAGTGTTCCCTTTATTTTTTTTGAGCAGTGTATATGTGCACATAGGATGGGTAAAGCTGTAAGATATAAATGGATATATCCATGCAGGTACAGATAAAACTATTCTAATATTTTGTTCCAGTAGTTATATTTTTGCACTTTTTACTATTGTTAAGTGTAAAGGCTAACGTAGTTGGCCTGGATTTGTGGGAAGAGCGGGAGGACTATAAGAACCCGCGGCTCGTCACTCCTGCACGCCGCGGGTTCTTCACTACCACCCACCCTCCCTCATTTTGCCCTCATTTATACAGGCTTACACTAACGCGGCAGTATTGGCACAATTCAGACTGCATAGTTAGTAGGTAATACATTATAGGTTGATAGGCTTTCATGTTCGGTTACGTTACACCATACAGTTGGGCTTCAACCACAATTATATTTATGACATGTATTCGTATAAACTAGAAGAACATGATTTACTAGGGCATACATAAACGAATACAGATACTATACATAGAGCTGTACAAAATCTGGGGGATAGATTAATTAGTACGTCAGAATTAAATCCTGCCTTAAATTCAAGCCTTTTGGCTCCCTGGTGTCTGATAAAAACATCCAGAAAGATTCTCTATTCAAGTGAAGCCTTCTGGTGTCACCCCCTCTCACACAAGTTTTTTTTTTTTTACTTTTTCTATGCCCATAACCTGTAATGTATCAGCATTACCTGCATGCATATCCCTAAAAGGTTTTCACAGTGCAGAGATATTAAAGGATCTAGGATCTTTTGCATCCAACATATGCCTGCGAATTTTAGTTTTTAAACTATTGGACGTGCATCCTACATATTGGCAATGGCAGGTTTCACAGGATGCCAAATACACCACATTACAGGTGTTACAATTTTTGCAATCTTTCATCCGGAAGACCTTGCCGTTGCCATAAGAATTAAAGAATTAAACAAAAATATTTTATCCCCTATCCGAAGCATATGGGGATAAGGTGCCCGCTGCTGAGACCCCTCGCGATCTCCCTATAGCACCCGAATTCTATGCGGGTGCTGAATCTCCAGTTTCGGAAACGTCCAGGTTTCCGGGACTGGGGACGTGACGTCACGCCACGCCCCCTCCCATAGACATGAATGGAGGCGGCGCAGCGTGATGTCCCCAGTCCCAGAAACCTGGAGGTTTCCAAAACTAGAGACGCAGTCCCCGCATAGAATGCGGGTGCTGCTAGAAGATCGCGGGGGGTATAAGCAGAAGCCCCCTGCGATCAGACATCTTATCCCCTATCCTTTGGACAGGGTATAAAATGTTTTTGCCCAGAATACTCCTTAAAACTCTTTTTGAATGAGCATATGTTTGCATGTAATGCAGGTCTTATGTCCGCACCTCCAATTTCCTGCATTTTGGAGCCAGTTTGACTGTTTACAAATTTTTCCTGCATTACTTTTATATAGGCTAGGGGATAACACTGTACCCAGAGTTGGACCTCTTCTGGATACCATTTAAAAGACGCAAAACTGGGGGGAAAAGTTGGTGCGTCTTATACGGCGAATACCTGCGGCCATCAACGGCCGGGACCCGCGGCTAATACAAGACATAACCGATCGCGATGATGCCCTGTATTAATCCTTCAGACGCGGCGATCAAAGCTGACTGCCGTGTCTGAAGCGGAAATAACACTAACCCGGCTGTTCAGTCAGGCTGTTCGGGACCGCCGCGGCGTCCCGAACAGCTTACAGGACACCGGGGGAGGGACCTTACCTGCCTCCTCGGTGTCTTCTCTGTGCTGGGATCCCCTGCATGGCCGGTGCTCTCCTTCGAAGTCATCATGTTGTCACGCACGCTGTCCCGTCATCCAATAGGAGCGGCGTGCGTAGCGACATAATGACGGCGACGGAGAGCGTGGATCCCGGGGAAGAAGACGTCCGGAGCATCGGGGACACCCCGGGAACGCGGCGACAGCGATGGAGCGACATCCAGGGCAGCGGTGACGGGTCCGGAGCGGCGGGGTCAGGTGAGTACTACCTCCTATCCAGTGGTCTTCAACCTGCGGACCTCCAGATGTTGCAAAACTACAACTCCCAGCATGCCCGGACAGCCAACGGCTGTCCGGGCATGCTGGGAGCTGTAGTTTTGCAACATCTGGAGGTCCGCAGGTTGAAGATCACTGTTGGGGGCAGAATCTTTTTTTTCTAGATTTTGCAACTTTAAAATAGGGTGCGTCTTATATGCCGGCGCATCCTATAGGGCGAAAAATATGGTATTTCCTTATGATTCTGCCTATTTTATGAAACTGTCTACTGTATGGTATGACAAAAATGGAGCATCATTATGTCTTTGTTTAGATTGTCTGTTTTTCTTCTTGTTTGTATCTTGTGCAATAAGCTCTTGTCTATCCAAGGAACTCACATGATCCCTGGATCCCTTCAAAACATGTGCAGGGTACCCCCAAACACTGAGCCTGTCAGATAATAGCTTAGATTCTTCAGCAAATATATTCTCTTGTGTACAGTTGCGTCTCAACCTGCACCATACCCCATATGGTATATTTTCTACAATATGTCACTGGTGGCATGATGATGCCTGCAATATAGAATTGCCCGCGTTCTCTTTCCTGTATGGATTTACCACTACTTGATTATCTCGTAATTACTGGAACAAAATATTAGAATATTTTTATCTATACCTGCATGCATATATCCATTTATATCTTACAGCTTTATTCATCCTATGTGCAAATATAGTTAATCCCCTATGAGCTAGTCTATATGGAACTATTATGTGGTGCAGAATAACGTCTCAGGTAAATTGTCTTGATACAATAGGATTTTTCAGGAAGTACTAAAGTTGTCCTGATCCAGGATTCCATGTCACATTTTTCAGCAATACCATTGCTATTGTGTTATTGCTTTTTTATGCCACAACTAAGGACATGCTTGTCCAAAACGCGTAGGCTGTTACACTCTGCCTGTACTTTTATTGTTATGCTTAAATAAAGTGGACTATTACTTGCTGCTTGGTGCCGGACAATGTTTTCTACGTTTGTGTTGGAGAGAGGTGGTGCTACCCCACAGTCTATGCACAGCAGCGAGAGCAAGGATTTGAGCGGTCTCCTCGGGGTCCATATATTTTATCCTAAGAAAAGTTAAGTTTTAGCTAATGCATATCCTCCATATTTACTTGTGGTCTGATGCAGAGGAATTTCTGTAACTGGGGAGCAGTACCTTAAATATGTTTAGAACCATCCATATTTGTGAAGTGTTGGTGTAGCACCATGGTCAATCTACTCTCATGCATCAGGCATTGGTGGGTGGAAATCCTGGCTGATCCATGCCTGATTAATCTTCACAAAGGTCAGTTTCTCCACATTTTTTGTGGACAGACAAGTTCAGCATGGGGTAACTATGGCCCCAGCCACACAAAACACCCGCTCTGATGGCACACTACTGGCCGCGCAGGACAACTTCCAGGGCAAACTCTTCTAGTAGCGGCCACAAATCATGTTTGGCTGCCCAGAAGTCCAACAGATCTCCAAAGTGTATTGGCAGGGACATGTCAAGGTGTGCCAAGACCTGCTGGTTCAGGTCCTGCTCCAGGTCTACCTGCTGCTGATGAGTTGCTTCACTATGCGGGTGAAGAAAGGTACTCATCAGCAACTGGAGACTAAGGCTGCTGACGATGGAGCTGGTGCTGCTCCTGCAACCCCACCCCTCCCCAGCAGCCATGGCAGTGGAAGGTGAGCAAAGAGCCCCCCCCCCGAGTCAGACCTGTGAGAGGATGGACGATGGCGCAGATAGGCATCGGCTAACTGACTACATACTTTAGGATGTCTCTGTAGTAGGTCAGTTTGTCCTCCCTCTCAGTGGATGTAAAAAAGGCCCCCATTTTGTTCCGGTAGCGAGGGTCAAATAAGGTGGAGAGACAGAAGTCATCCCACTGCCAAATGGTGACAATTCGATGGTCACTACGCAAGCAAGTGAGCATGCATCATGCCATTTGTGCAAGTGACTCGGAGGGACTCCATGCCTCCATCTCTACTGCATACGGCCACGGTGTGTCTGGGTCCTCTGTCTCGTCTTCCTCATAACCCTCTAGCTCCTCTGGCTGCTCCTCCTCTCCTATCAGATGACTATAAAAACTGAGAAACCTAAACTGTGCTCGACTGTTCCCCTCCCCCTCCTCCTCCAATTCAGCACCCACAGGGCTCATGTTGCCATGAGAGGTAGACCCCATGTCTCCAGTGCCCTGATCAGCCATTGTTTCCAACACGTGTTGTAGTAAAGGAAGCAGTGGAATGACGTTGTTCATCCCGTAATCCTGGCGATTGACTAATAATGTGGCTTCCTCACAGGGCCTGAGCAAACGTCAGGTGTCACGTATGAGGTGCCACTGGTTGACATTGAAGTTACACAGGGGAGTCCCCCTATCCGCTTAGATCATCATGAAGAAATCAGTAATGGTTTTCTCTGTTCTTTTAGTCGGTCAAACATATTGAGGGGGGAATTCCAAAGTCTGGAAACATCACAAATCAGACTATGCTGGGGTATACCATTCTGATGCTGCAGCTCAAGGAGGGTGTGCTTTGCGGGGTACGAGTGGCTAAAGTGCATGCAAAGTTTCCTTCACATTGTTAGGATGTCTTGCAGATGGGGGGAACAATTCAGGAACTGCTTGACAACCAGATTGAACAAGTGTGCCATGCAGGGTGCATGGCTCAGGCTTCCTTGTCGCAGCACAGACAAGATGTTCTTTCCGTTGTCGGTCACCATGGTTCCTATTTCCAGTTTTCATGGAGTAAGCCATGATTCGATTTCTTGATGAATGACTTTTAGCAGTTCCTCCCCTATGTGACTACGTTCGCCAAGGCAATCCATGTGAAGAACAGTGTGACACCGCCGTGCCCTACACACATGGTATGCTGGAGGGGCACTGAGACTTGTCGGTGCAGTGGAGTCTGAGGACACAGTGGAGGATGAGGAGGTGGAGTCGCACACTGTCACAAGACCAATGGCCTGAGAGCGTGGAGGCAAAAATGGCATGACCTGTCCAAGTTGCTGTTGTGGCTATGCAGCAACCACATTCACCCAATGGGCCGTAAAGGACATGTATTGTCCCTGACCGTAGTTACAGCTCCACACGTCGGCGTTGCTATGCACTTTGGTACACACCGACGGGCTCAAGGACTGGCTCACCTTCTGTTCCACAAAATTGTGCAGGGCTGGTACTGCCTTTTTTGCAAAGAAATGACAGCTTGGGACTCTCCCCTTCGGCTCGGCACAAGCCATCCGTTCTCTGAAAGGTGCAGAGTCCCCCATTTGAAAAGGGAGGGACTGCAGCACCAGCAACTTGGACAGGAGCACATTCAGCTTCTTCACCATTGGATGAGTAGGTGCATACTATTGTCTCTTGGACATGGCTTCGCCGATGCATTGCTGGTGGAATGACTGACTCAAAGTAGGAGGAGAAGGAGCATCTGGAGCGACAGAAGATGGGCATGACACACGGCTCCCTAAGGCTGAGGTGGTGGAGCCTTGGCTGGCTGAAACAGGGAGTGCTACTGGGTGATGCAACAGGCTGGAACGCCCCATCTGAGCCATGGTTCTCCCAGGTTGCTTTATGGTGATGCTGCATATATAGACGCATTGACCACGCTTCTCCTTCTGCTGACACATCTTGCATGAAGCCATGCCTGCCTCACGGGCAACCCTCTTCTCCTGATGATGATGAAGCCCCTTCTGCACCTGGCTCCTAAGTGGGATCGGCTTCATCATCAAAGAGTTGTGTCTGCACATCACTGATGTCCTCCTCAGGTTCCTCAACAGTGTCTGCTTCAGGAGCCTGAACTCTCGCAACACCACCTCCCATGTCACTCTCCTCATCACTACTTGCCCGCCTAGCGGAGGAAGTGGCGGATGTCTCCTCCACTTCTTGGCTGGGCAGTAGCTGCTGACTGTCCTCTAGTAGATCGTCCCCACGAATTAGTATAGCTGAACCCATAGCATAAGATACTTCTGTGGGGGAGGGAACAGCATAGGACAGAGGCAATGGAAGGACAGGGAATGCTCGCGAGCCATGCCAACAGAGGGTTGTGTCTGAGGAACCCACTGACTGTTTACTGGGGCTGTCAGATGAAACTTGTGCTGAAGTGGATTACCGTGTTAACCAATCGATGATGGCAGGTGGGTTGCTGGTCGAGACCCAACTGTTAGCTGATACCTCTTGCTGCGACTCCTGCTGCCACTCGCCCCTAGTCTGCTGCGACCTCTGTCTGCGCCTGATGAATTTAGGCCTCAGCCACTCCTCTGTGCACGTCCTGCCACTTCTCTACCTGCCAAACTTGCGTATACCTGCGCATACCTGCGTATATAAGGGGAGTACAATACGCTTCACTACGCTGAAAAGCAGTATTTGTCTACAACTCAAGCAGGTGTGTACTTTTGGTGACTTTTCACAGTAACTAGGCACTTAAGACTTTAACTGGAACAAAATGGTACACCACCTATGTACGTACAGGTTACACTTAATAGAGGACAACATGCTCCGCTACGCAACCTGCATTAGGCACTAATAGCAGGTGATAATGGCTGTTAGTGCTCTACTCACCCTAACTGGCTGGCTATTAGCTTTTCAGTTGTTGTACACACCAGTGCTGCAACACACAGTCGCTGTGTACTACACCCAAAATTGCACTTTCTCTTTCAATCTCTCTCCCTTCCCTATCAGTGCTTTTAGGTTGGACTTGGGCTTTAGGTGAATCGCTGCTGTAATACACCCAAAATTGCTCTCTCTCTCTCAATCTCTCTCTCTTCCCTATCAGTGCTTCTAGGCTGGATTTGGGCTTGAGGTGAATCGCTGCTGTAATACACCCAAGATTGCACTCTCTCAATCTCTCTCCCTTCCCTACCAGTGCTTCTAGGCTGGATTTGGGCTTGAGGTGAATTGTTGCTGTAAAAATGCTTTTCTGTGCAACACACACTGCTCTCTATCCTTCTCTCTGCAATAGAACGCTGAAGTGACTGGCCGCAAGATGGCTGCCGATTATATAGATTTGTGACATCACAGGGGTGGCTGGCTGCTGATAGGCTACATGCTGCATGTGTTTCAGGCAGGGGCGGTCACAGACAACAGAGGGCCCCTGTGCAAAGAATATGCATGCTGTTGCCTGCTGTTTCCCAACCTGGGTGCCTCCAGCTGTTGCTAAACTACAACTCCCAGTATGCCCGGACAGTCTTAAGCTGGGAGTTACAGTTTTTCAACAGCTGGAGGCACCCAGGTTGGGAAACACTGGACTAAGGACCTACCTACCAAACCTGAGTGCCTCCAGCTTGTACAAAACTATAACTCCAAGCATGCCTGGACAGCTAAACACTGTCCAGGATTCTGCTGGGAGTTGTAGTTTTGTAACAGCTGGAGGCACCCAGGTTGGAAAACAATGGACTAAGGACCCACCTACCAAACCTGAGTGCCTCCAGCTGTTGCAGGACTATAACTCCCAGCATCCCTGTACAGCTAAAGATTGTCAGGGTAATGCTGGGAGTTGAAGTTTTGTAACAGCTGGAAGTGCCCAGGTTGGAAAATACTGACTAAGGCAGTGTTTTCGAAACAGTATCTCTCCAGGTGGTCCAAAACTACAACTCCCAGCATTCCCGGACAGTCTCTAGCTGTCCAGGCATGCTGGAAGTTATAGTTTTGCATCAGCTGGAGGCACACTGATTTGTAAACACAAAAGAAGAGATACACACCATGTCCAACGGGTCACGTCCAGGCATCCGTGAGTGATGTCATCAAGGCAGAGGTCACGGCCTGCTCTGTATACTGAGTACAGCTCGGAGCGACGCCGGGGCGGGAGGAAGCCGGGCAGGAGCAGTGCCGTCAGTAAAGTTTTTCTTTCTTTTGTTTCCGACGAGGGGGGCTGGCATAAGACGGGGAAGGGGGTCCTGCAGATGCTCGCCATGGAGGTATGTGCGGGGCACGCTACTGTAGTCTGACTGATTGGCTGACTGTATGTAGTCAGTCAATGAGCAGTGCACAGTGGCGGCCCCCAGCTGTCAGTGAGTGAAAGACACAGTCACTCACTGACAAGTAAGAAAAAAAAAAGTACAGGGCCGGCGGGCCTCCCTGAAGCTTCGGGCCCCTTACAGGAGTAGGGGTTGTACCTACCTGATGGCGGCCCTGGCCCTGACTGTGAGCAGCAGCGGAGCAGCGCTGCTGCTCAGTTTGTGTTGTGTGAGGGGCCCTCTGCCCTTTCAAAGGGCAGCGGGCCCCCTCACATGCTAGGGCCCCTGTGCAGCTGAACCGGCTGCACATATGGTATGGCCGCCCCTGGACTTTCAGGGTCATCCCGTCTACCCGCATTGCTGTCTTCCCAGAGTTCCTTGCTCCATGTCCTCACATGTGGATCCACCATTTTAGATGCCCTGGAGCCTGGACCGCACTAAATGGAGTTTAATGAAGCAATCCATGCGATCGAATTGTGGTGATATTCAGATTTGTTGCGAAGTTTTTCCTGAAATTCTTAATGAATTCAGATTTTTGTCAGATTCGGTTCGCTCATCCTTAATAGGGACCTATTGCAGAGGTATCCACAATAATGCACTGTAGCTCAGTGTTTAGCTATGCCAATGAGGGGATGTCATAAAGATAAATATGCAGGCTCAAAAATTGGAAAATGCAGTAATAATAACACAGTCTATGTATATCTATATCATTGCTAATCCAAAAGGAGGCCTTTTAACAGACTATTGCACATATCCCCATATGTAAACATGAACTTACATGTACTAAGTGCCTGGCAAGTCACTCGCGTTCTCCTGCCTCATCCTATGACACTTTTTGCTGTCCTGCTTTGTCTGTTAGAAGGCCTCCTTTTCGATTAGCAATTATATACATAGACTGTGTTATTATTACTGTATTTTCCAATTTTTATGCCTGCATATTTATCATTATCACATCCCCTTATTGGCATAGCTAAACACCTAGCTACAATGCATTATTGTGGATAACTCTGCAGTAGGTCCCTATATATTAATCTGTTTCCCCTCCTATGCATTTTAAATGTCTTGTGCATGTATGTTATAGTTTTTATGAGGTTCATGTGGGGTCACCTATTTTTGTCATTCACTCCTTTTAATTGATTTTAATAAAGATATATTTTTTATGGATTTTTGTATAATTCTTTGGAAAAGTGGGGTCTAGTTTATAGGATTGTCTATAAAATAGAAGTAGTTCATATACTCGTACCCTGGCCACAGCTTACTTTATGTATGCAGAGATGGCACAGTGCCACGTTTTCTGCATCTGGTAAGGTAGAAAAGAATACCTGACAGGTACACCACCACCTGATTGTGCCCCTCTCCTGGAAGGTTTTTCTTGAGCCTACAGATGCAACAGTGTTATGGTTACCTGAGCATACCAGACCAGCAGGCCTATGTATATTATATTTACCAGTTCTTCTGGTCCTACCTCAGCTATGCACTCCTTTGCTAAAACTACTACTACCCTCCTGCTCTAAACTTGTCTCCTCCACCTCACCTGGTTTCCATGTCCTGTCCAACACTACATTGTTTTAATGAAATACATTTTTTTTTATCAAATGCTACTCCTTTCAGCAAGAACTTCTGATGACACGTGTTGGGCTCCTTGCTTCCTGTACTTATATGCACAATCCCACCTACCATCACCAGTCCCACTAGTGCTATGATCAGCCACTGCCTCCACCACCTCTGCAACACACTCCAAAGACTGTCCACACCCAACTCCTCTTTGTGGGGTATCTAGTGGGGGGGAAGCAGAGATGATGGAACACACTGTATAGGATGGACATATCCTCCGAACCATGTAACTGTAGATGATGAGGAAGCCACTGACACCTGTCAGACTCTTCCTCCTCCTGAGATGACAAAGATCAAGTTAACCAGTCCACAAGGGCCATATTATTCTCTAAAACAACAAAACTCCTGGAAGAGGGGCAACAACTTTTCCTTGCTGATGTTGCTGCTACCACTACCATTAAGCTGCTGCTGCTACCTGTACTGGGCATGGGTAAATGGGTGCCCACAGAGCTGCTTCTGCCAGCAACATACAGTACTTACTGGCAGAGGACATAAAAGCGGTGCTCCTTCCTAAGTCCTAAGAGACATTTTTATTTTTGCTTTATTGAAAAAGATTTGAAGGTTATTGTTATGTTTTGAGGTGATTTGGCACTCACCAAGTAGGCAAGTGGTGAAGAAAATGCCAATGTCAAATTTCACTCTCAACACTATCAAAGCTTATTTATGTTAAACCCAGGTAGAAACACTATGGGGGAGACTTATCAAAACCTGTCCAGAGGAAAAGTTGCTTAGTTGCCCATGGAAACCAATCAGTTCGCTTCTTTCATTTTTCACAGTTTTTTAAAAAAAATTAAAGAAGCAATCTGATTGGTTGCTATGGGCAACTCAGCAACTTTTCCTCTGGACAGGTTTTGATTAATCTCTCCCCATGGCCCTGATTTACTATTGTAAACCTGACATGTCTTGTCGTGTTGTGTGCCAGATCCTGGCGCATTGCGCCAGAAATTCTGTTTGTGCAAGAATTTGCACCAGAATTGAAAAAACCCAACTAACTCTAAATTTTAATGAGAAAACCCAAATAAGGGGCGTGGCTGCTGGGAAAAGTGGGCGTGGTCGCTGACAAAAGGGCATATCCCCATAATTAAACCCCTATGGGGACTAAAAAAAATGGTGTAAAAAAACAATAAAAAATTGAATAAATGTTATTTGTTTAACCCCTTAAGGACGCAGCCCTTTTTCACCTTAAAGAGGCACTTTCATTGTTAAAAACTTTTCATGTATTGCAGGACTCATTATAATATGACATTTCACAATATACAACTGTTAAAAAAAATGTGTGGACATGCTGGGAGCTGTAGTTTTAAAACAGTTGGAGGCAACACTGCTCTAACACAGTTATTTACAAACATTGCAGCTTCAGTTGTTACTAAACTACAACTCCCAGCATGCTGAAATAGTCAAAGCTTTCTCGGACTCCTGAATGACAAAGAAGTTGATCAGACATTCAGGAGTCTGTAAAAGATGAATGACACACATAGTGACAGCTATGCATCCAGCTTTACTAGGAGAAGACAAAACAGATAGAACATGTATTCATAAAAATGCTGTACTTTTATCTAAAAAATCCTTGCACTTATTTTATAAAGATCTATTCTTATATTTATACATTTTATCCTGTTATGAATTCACCATAATGTCTTCTGATTACTGCAGGCAAGCTCGAAGTATCTTCCTCTGACACATGACACAGCATAAAACCAGAGAGGAAAGGGTTACAGAGTAGAGAGTACTGATTGGCTGACTGCCCAGTCTTGCTCCTGTGAGGGAGACAGACTGACACACCCCCTCCAGCCCGCACAATGAAAAAGTAACTCACCAGCAGATAAATGCTTATATCTCTGGATATATAGGTCCGAGACACATAAAAATGATATGCACATGATCAGGATTGGGTCCTGAGTAACATATCACTTTTTTTTCTTTTTTTTTGCACTATGACAGGTACGCTTTAAGGACTGAGCCCTTTTTCGCAATTCTGACCACCATCGCTTTACGAATTAGTAACGCAAAAACGCTTTTTCCAAATATTCTGATTCTGAGATTCTTTTTTCGTGACATATTCTTCTTTATTTTTGTGGTAAATTTTTGGCTTTAGTTGCATCCTTTTTTGGTGAAAAATCCCCAAATTTCATGAAAATTTTGAAAATTTTGCATTTTTCTAACTTTGAAGCTCTCTACTTGTAAGTAAAATGGATATTCCCAATACATTTTATTTTTATTCACAAATACAATATGTCCACATTATGTTGGCATCATAAAATGGACATATTTTAGTTTTTGAAAAAATTAGAAAGCTTCAAAGTAGAGCAGCAATTTTCAAAAATGTCATGAAAATTGCTAAATCTGAAGGGACAGATGTTACAGAACTACAACTCCGAGCATGCCTGGGCAGTCCAGGCATGCTGAGAGTTGCAGTTTGGCAACATCTGGAGGGCTACCGTTTGGGCACCACTGTAACATTGGACTCCAAACTGTGACCCTCCAGATGCTGCAAAACTACAACTCCCAGCATGCCCAGACACCCTTTGGCTGTCTGGGCATGCTGGGAGTTGCAGTTTGGCCTTCCTAGTGGTTGCCACAGTAAAGATCACTTTACTTTGACTTTCAAATCCCCCCCCCCCACCATGGTTTCCCTACCTGAGCCAGGATCCAGCAGTCTCCAGCAAAGATCGGGGGGTCCCCAGGCATCTTCTCCTCCAGGTATCGGCCTCCATCTTCTGTCCATGTTCCCCTCAACATCCAGGGGTGGGCAGAATGGGGGGTTGCCATGGCAACCCACTGTCCTGCTCTGCCATTGGTCAGAATCACTTCTGATCAATGGCAGGGGATAGGAGGAGATCGCAGCACTGCAACCTCACACCTAGCCCTCAGGATGATCGGGGCTGTCACTGACAGCTCCGATCATCACTATTTTCCGGGACATCGGGTCACCAGAGACCCGATCAGCCCGGAATAGCAGAAAATCGCATGTCTAAATTGACATGCGATTTTCTGCGATCGCCGACATGGGGGGGGGGGCTCTCAGGACCCCCCTGGGCGATGTGCCGGGATGCCTGCTGAATGATTTCAGCAGGCATTCCGGTCCGGTCCCCAACCGGCTAGCGGCGGGGACCGGAATTCCCACGGGCGTATGCATACGCCCCACGTCCTTAAGGACTCGGGATGCAGGGCGTATGCATATGCCCGGCGTCCTGAACAGGTTAATTAACCCCTTCCATACTAAAAGTTTAAATCACCCCCTTTTCCCAAATTCCATATAAAAAATATGTAAGTATAATAAAAATTATCATGTGGTATCGCCACGTGCGTAAATGTCCAAACTACAATGTTAATTAAACTGCAGGGTCAATGGAGTATACGTTAAAAAAATCCAATAGAATGTTTGTGTCTGGATTTATAAAGCTTTACTTCAGCAGAAATGGGATTTGTGGAGTAGATGAAATAGACAGCTCCTGTAGCATATACTAACTACTTATATTTTTAGTTCTCATAAAGCCAAATAATCTACAATAGGGCACAATATCTAATTGTGACTGTCTGAAAGAGGTCACCTCATCTGCTTGTGAGAGGCCGGACCTTCTGTAGGAGCACAGCAGAATGTACTTGGTAAATAGACCACACAGAGGGAGGATTTATTTGCATCGTAGAGCAATAGCCTCTCAAATGACAACTTCTCAAATTACATCTACTGTGACACCTCATTTTCAACAACAGACAGTTGGCATACTGGCATGTTGGCATGCTCATAACGAGAACTAAAATTCTGTGCTCATGCAAAGCTTGTTCCATTAAGCCTTGACTGACAACATCCTTATCTAGATTCAAGATTTTACTAGAAAGACTAATTAACTTTTGTAAAACTTTTTGTTCAGGCAAAAGTACAGTAATTGTTGTCAGAAGATCTGGCATAGATGGTAGTGGGATCTAAATATTGTTTCTGGGAGGCAGAACGGTCTGTTGCATACTTGGTTGTCATAAGATGATCCAGTTTTTGCTCAGCAGTTATTGTTTGTGGTTCATAAACTGGATTTCCAGCAATATCCACATATATATGAAGATAGCCTGATGAAGAGGGGGTCCCTGCCCCTCGAAACGCATTGCTGTATTGCATGCTGAAGGAATAAACCTTCTTTTTATTTTCCAAAATACATCCGTGTCCAAGCGGTTTTATTTTACCAAGTTCTCGGAAACTTCCACATACCTGTGATGGACTACATCTGTGACGGAGGTGAGCGCACACAGAAGCACTTCTCTTTTTTCTCGGGACCACGGGACCGATATTCTTCCACATATATATGAAAGCACTCAAATGTACTCTAACCAAAGTCTACATTAGAAATTTGCCCTATCAATAAAGCTCATAGGCCCCTTACCACTCACAATAATTGTATTACTTTCATTTATTTTTCTATGTTTGTTATTCATATAAAGGTTTTTTTTTAGTATTTGCTATGTTTTTATAAAACTTGGAAAAATGTGTTCCACTTTAACTGGTTCTCTGTGTTCCAGAGCATCAATGCCTATGTACTATAAGTTGCAGTGACTTTTCCCCTATGATTTTATACTCACTGTAAACAATTATCTATGGGATGTTACATCATTATGAATGAAACATTAACATGGCTTTCCACCTTTAACTAATATAGCCATGTGATGTCCCATTGGATGGTTGCAACTTATTTGTAGCCTATTCATTTGCCTGGAATATGAATCATCAGTCTAGCAGGGTTTTTGAGGTCAAATTAAATTCACTATGGGGGGGGGGGGGATATCAAAACCTGTGCAAAAATAAAAGGTGTCCAGTTGCCCATAGCAACCAATCAGATTGCTTCTTTAATTTTGCAGAAGCCTTTTCAAAACTGAAAAAGCAATCTGATTGATTACTATGGGCAACTGGTCAACTCTACACAGGTTTTAATAATTCTCCCCCTATATATCTTTCAAGGGATAAGACCAATGCTCTTAAACTGTACCTGTCATTAACAAGAACTTTTTATTTAATGTAGATAATACAGTTATATGTATGTTTGTAAGATACATTGATTAAAAAATTTGTACATTTTTGTCCCTACAGTTATTACCTGTGTGGCTCTGTGAGGATATCAAATACAGGAAGTGTGGGTGCACAAGCAGGGCTCTGTACACTGAGGACAAGCAGGGCTCTGTACACTGAGGATGACAAGCAGGTCTCTATGAACTGAGGACAAGCAGAGCTCTGTACAGTGAGGACAAGCAGGGCTCTGTATACTGAGGACAAGCAGGGCTCTGTGCACTGAGGACAAGCAGGGCTCTGTGCACTGAGGACAAGCAGGGCTCTGTACACTGAGGACAAGCAGGGCTCTGTGCACTGAGGACAAGCAGGGCTCTGTACACTGAGGACAAGCAGGGCTCTGTACACTGAGGATGACAAGCAGGTCTCTATGAACTGAGGACAAGCAGAGCTCTGTACAGTGAGGACAAGCAGGGCTCTGTATACTGAGGACAAGCAGGGCTCTGTGCACTGAGGACAAGCAGGGCTATGTGCACTGAGGACAAGCAGGGCTCTGTACACTGAGGACAAGCAGGGCTCTGTGCACTGAGGACAAGCAGGGCTCTGTACACTGAGGACAAGCAGGGCTCTGTACACTGAGGATGACAAGCAGGGCTCTGTACACTGAGGATGACAAGCAGGGCTCTGTGCACTGAGGACAAGCAGGGCTCTGTGCACTGAGGACAAGCAGGGCTCTGTACACTGAGGACAAGCAGGGCTCTGTACAGTGAGGACAAGCATGGCTCTGTACACTGAGGACAAGCGGCACTTTGTGCACTGAGGACAAGCAGGTCTCTTTGCACTGAGGACAAGCAGGTCTCTGTGCAGTGAGGACAAGCGGGGCTCTGTGCAGTGAGGATAACAAGCAGGGCTCTGTACACTGAGGATGACAAGCAGGGCTCTGTGCACTGAGGAAAAGCAGGGCTCTGTGCACTGAGGACAAGCAGGGCTCTGTGCACTGAGGACAAGCAGTGCTCTGTACACTGAGGACAAGCAGGGCTCTGTACACTGAGGACAAGCAGGGCTCTGTGCACTGAGGACAAGCAGGGCTCTGTACCTTGAGGACAAGCAGGGCTCTGTGCGCTGAGGACAAGCAGGGCTCAGTACACTGAGGACAAGCAGGGCTCTGTACAGTGAGGACAAGCATGGCTCTGTACACCGAGGACAAGCGGCACTTTGTGCACTGAGGACAAGCAGGTCTCTTTGCATTGAGGACAAGCAGGTCTCTGTGCACTGAGAACAAGCAGTGCTCTGTACACTGAGGACAAGCAGGGCTCTGTACACTGAGGACAAGCAGGGCTCTGTGCACTGAGGACAAGCAGGGCTCTGTACATTGAGGACAAGCAGGGCTCTGTGCGCTGAGGACAAGCAGGGCTCTGTACACTGAGGACAAGCAGGGCTCTGTACACTGAGGACAAGCGGCACTTTGTGCACTGAGGACAAGCAGGTCTCTTTGCACTGAGGACAAGCAGGTCTCTGTGCAGTGAGGACAAGCGGGGCTCTGTGCAGTGAGGACAAGCAGGGCTCTGTACACTGAGGACAAGCAGTTCTCTGTGCGCTGAGGACAAGCAGGGCTCTGTACACTGAGGGCAAGCAGGGCTCTGTGCACTGAGGACAAGCAGGGTTCTGTACACTGAGGACAAGCAGGGCTCTGTGTACTGAGGACAAGCAGGGCTCTGTATACTGATGACAAGTAGGGCTCCGTTAACTTAGGACAAGCAGGGCTCTGTGAAACTTTCACGGTTCGCACAGCAGGCTACATCTAAAGGCTACATCTCTCTGTGTGCCCTGTAGTAGGCTACATCTAAAGAGGTAATATGAGGGAAGCTGCAGATGTCAGCATCTATATGGAGCGTGCAGGAACAAAGAGGAACATCCCCATCTACTTCTCGCCTGCTTCCTTCTAAAGCCAAAAGAAAACTACAGAAGAAAACTAAGACGTTATCATTATATTTGTTTTATTTCACACCTCTACCATTCCTTTATGTATCCAATAGGGGCCTATTAAGACTGTCTAGCCCAATGATTTCTTCAACATAAAAAAAAGAATTCACTGTCTGACAATTTGACAGTCTAATAATGTTAACCATTGTATCTCTACATGTGGTGGTCACATTGTTTTCATTTATGGAATAAAGCTATATACTAAAAAATTTTGTTTTCTTTGCTACTTCAGAAATAAATTATTTAAAATTCACTTTAAGGGTAAACCAAATGTAAGATAGTAATTCAAATAGCAATACATCACCTCATACCAATGCAAAATATGTTTAAATCTGGAAAATTCTGAGCTAACATGCAAATTGCACACTGGCAATGTAATATGGTTGAGTATGCTAACATGGGTAAATATAGATAGAGTTACAGTATTTAACAGTGTGCAGCTAATAGATGAGAGGTTAAAGGTCAGAAAATAGGTTACAAGGAGGAGGATGTTTTTAGAATGAGGTCAAGGAGGTTTCGCACTGTAGTTAACTAGACAGTCTAGGGTAATATTTGAGAGTGTGGTATAATACAGAATAAGATATAGCTGACTCATGATCTTTAAAGCAGGTTCAATGAGAAATTAATTGAAATCCAGTTGCACTAGTTGTGGATCTGTCAGGCTTGTTTTACATGGTGATTTTATTATAAGCTTTGACTTAATTAGCAACAGATTTCATCAGAATTGATGGAAAAATAGTGCAGCATACTGTGACATCTTCAATGCCAAAATGACAGGCGCCAAGGCAGAACCCTGATGGACCACTGATGTCAATGGCTTCTAGAGGATACCTTTGGTATACAAAAAAAAACAGAAATGAGACAGCAGTTACCAGAGCCTTAGTTAAATAGATAACAAATATATATATATATATATATATATATATATATTTTTTTTTTTTTTCAAACCTATATCATGCTTGACTGAAATACTAGACTAACTCGGGCATTGATGTTAGAAATATGTTCTGAACTCTCTGACATCGTAGAGTAGTTCAGATCATACCATTTTGCCAAATTAATCTATTTAACACATGAATCACTTTAGCTACCTCTGATGCCGGTCAGGGTCTCTGCCATGTATTGCATTTTTTATTTTATTAAATTTTTTTTTTTGCAATTATTCATTTTTTCCAACAAAGCCACTCATACAATCACACGCGGTGCATTATAGGGGTATTTCTGAGGAACTTTTTTTTTTTTTTTTTAAATCAACTGCTGCCACTTCTGTCTATGTCAAGAACTGTCTGGAGCAGAAGAGGTTTGCTATAGGGATTTGCTTATGCTCTGGACAGTTCCTGGATCAGACAGAGGTGTCAGCAGAGGGCACTGTGGTCAGCCTATAAGAACCACAAAACTTCCTCTGGAGGATACAGCAGCTGATTAGTTCTGTAAGGCTTAAGAGTTTTAAATAGAATTTGCAAATTTGTATAACTTTTGGCAATATTTGATTTGAAAAAATGTTTTTTCCTCCAGAGTACCCCTTTAAACTTTTTATGGCTAATTTGCTGATTAGGAGGCAATTCAAGTGAAGCAAAGATCATCAAACCATCCAGTCCCTTGTTGTGGTTGTGTTTATAGGAACTCAACTAAATAGCCAAGGTAGAACCAGCTAAATGTGAATGAATTCCTAACAGCAGTCTTATCGATTCACTTAGTACAAAAGTAAAAATTCATCTAATTGGGAAAAATATACTGTATATACTCGAGTATAAGCCGACCCGAATATAAGCCCCTAATTTCACCCCCAAAAACCCAGGAAAAGTTATTGACTCGACTATAAGCCTAGGGTGGGAAATACATCATCCCCCCTGTCATCATCCAGACCCCCGTCATTAACACCCTCATCATCATCACCCTGTCATCATCCCCCCTTCATCATCACCGCCTGTCATCATCATCACCCTGTCATCATCCCCCCTTCATCATCACCACCTGTCATCATCCCACACACCCCCCCCCTCTTCATCATCACCGCTTGTCAATGTCTGCTTTAACAGTGGTCTTCAACCTGCGGACCTCCAGATGTTCCAAAACTACAACTCCCAGCATGCCCGGACAGCCGATAGCTGTCCGGGCATGCTGGGAGTTGTAGTTTTGGAACATCTGGAGGTCCGCAGGTTGAAGACCACTGAGGGCCGAGAGTTCACTCGAGTATAAGCCGAGGGGGGTGTTTTCAGCACGAAAAATCGTGCTGAAAAACTCGGCTTATACTCGAGTATATACGGTAAGCTATATCTCATTAAACTATATTTCATCCATCTATATCTCATCCAACAATATGTCATCCAACAATATCTCATCCAACAATATCTCAACTATATCTCATACAACCCAGGAAAATCTTTCTAGTTTATGTAACATAATTTCCAATCTTGGTTGTGGTAGTATACATAAACATAGACTGCAGACTGTGTTGTTAAAGAGTACCTGCCACCAAGTAAAGAGGGATTATGTTCTTCCTTGTCTGTTTCCCTCTTCATCCTGAGACCGCCCGCACGTTTTCTTTTTTAATTTCACCCATTATTTCTTGGTTATGCCTTTATAAAGTCTGCTCACTGCCTGTGAGCTTTTTCTTCTGCAAGGGCTCACTCCAGCCTGCATGATTGACAGGCAGGGAGCAATAGATACGCAGAGCCGCACTCATGTCCGGCCCCACCAGCATTTCCGGAGTTCGGACTTGTGCGAGTCTGGCACAAGTTCGAGGGCTATGCAGGGCCTGCTGAACGCTACAGAACAGAGACCCCTAGTGGCCACTTTTTCAAAGATAAAAAACTGATGGAAAGATTGTTTTTTAATGAAGATATATGGCAAATAGGCATAACATTACATAAGGAATAAAAAAGTAAAAGTTTTACTTGATGACAGGTACTCTTTAAAGGGGTATCCAAGGAAAAAACTTTTTTTTTATATCAACTGGCTCAACTGGCTCCAGAAAGTTAAACAGATTTGTAAATTTCTATTAAAAAAATGTAAACCTTCCAATTATCATCAGCTGCTGAAGTTGAGTTGTTCTTTTCTGTCTGGCAACAGTGCTCTCTGCTTGTCTCGGGAACTGCACAGAGTAGAGGAGGTTTTTCTATGGGGATTTGCTTCTACTCTGGACAGTTCCCGAGACAGGTGTCATCAGAGAGCACTTAGACAGAAAAGAACAACTCAACTTCAACAGCTCATAAGTACTGAAAGTGAGGACAAGGCCAATGGCTGGACGAAGCACACTGAGTGTGCGAAACTAGAGCTCGGTCGCCACCACTTGTCCCCCCACTCCCCTCTCTTCTGTACCCCGCATGTGAGTATGTCTCAATAAAGAAGACCCTGCAGCCACACTGGTGAGTGCCGATATTTTCATTTCTCTTCACGGATATCATGAACTTTGCTCATGTATCTGAGCACCACCAGAGGCATTACAGCTACACCAACTCCCACCTGCCATTCCTAATCAAGCACACTCACGCAGTGCCGCACTACCTCCTTTGTGAATAATTTACAAATATGTTTAACTTTCTGGAGCCAGTTGACATATAAAAAAAGTTTTTTCCTGGATAACCCCTTTAAGTAACATTTGTCTTATCAACCTTCACAGTGTTTTGCATATATTTGTTTAATTTACACAGTAGCACTGAACCTTGGATTTGCTTCTACCACTTGAAAATATAGTGTAAGATTTGGCAAGATAGTAAATATGTCAAGTGGATTATCCATTAACTGGCTCCAGTTAATGGATACTCAATATAGTGGAAACCATTCAGTGCTGACTATTCCTCTTCTTATCTGTTAACCTATTTAATTTAACTAGACACTCTTTTCCAACCAAGATAATTTGCACACTACAGTCTGAAAAGGTGAATATTTATGCAAATATTACAGAATGATTCATTCATTAACACAAAAACTTGAAAAGTCTCTATGATTTCTCAACAAAGTCAAATAAGGCTATAATAATATGCATAATTCATGGGTCTTCACTTATGCAATGCCATTTTCAGTTCATCGCTCAAAATAGTGCAGTGTAAAAACTAAACTTGAATTTTTATGCATTTTTTACCAGAAAGCTTTCTTACATGACTTGCACCCCATTTATTATCAGTTTTAGACCCTATTCAGAGACTTTTCCCAAGCATTTCTTAACTCTTTTCATCCTTATCATTATGGCATGGGTAAAGCAAGGGAGTATGCCACAGGCTTAGGAGCGGAACTCACACTATAACTGGTGGGTGCCAGTTACTATCATTGAGATCATTCCCATGATGGTTGTTTAAATGCAGTGACCAATAGCGATAGCAACATTTAAACAGATTTGTCATGCATCTATGGTGGAGTGGCCCAGTCGGTACCCCTAAAATGTAATAGCGGGTTGTCGACCGATTGTCAGGGCAGCCCAAGCCCTTCAGAAGGCTTTTGTGTCTGCCATAATTTTTTTAAAGTAGTAAAACAAACAAAAAAAAAGGTATATAAATGTGGTGTTGTTGTAATTGTACTGACCCATGGAATAAAGGTAACATGTCAGTGTTATTGTACGGTACAATCAGAAGAAATTGTTGCCCCACAAAGACTGCTTTGCTTTAAAACAGTTTTGATAAACTGCCCCTTTGACTAGACAGTTTAAGAATGGGTTGAGCCACTGTGATAAATCTGTGTGGTGGATCCATTACTTTATGACCATGTCCGTGAATCTTCCAGCTGAGGCTCATGGGGGTCATCTACTAAGCTTTGTTAGCAGCATATTTGCTTAAAAGTCACAGATTTTACCCAAAAATTTGCAACTTTTGGACAAATATACGGCTTATACCAAGGGGGAGGGAAGAAGGCATAGAGGGGACATGGCTTTACATGCAGGGGGCGCACCCTTCTTATATGCGACTTTAGACGCGATTTACGACAGCAAAAGTCTTAGAAATCTTTCCCAGTTTTGAGCTGGCTTAGATTTCCATGCCTGGCACAGTTGGCAGCCACATAGCTGCTAGATTTACTAAAAAGTTTGCACCTCTTAGTAAATCAATCAAACTGAAAGTGGAGCATCCGTATAAAATGCTGCAGTTAGTGTCCCCCTTGTCTTTACAGACTTTTCTTTAGCATTTTATATTGCCAACATGATGCATGGAAAAATAAAGAAGTTTGCGTAATGTGAAGAACAAGTCGCTAAATTATATCAAATCCTGGTGGTGTCAACTGTTCATTTTTTGTTGCCCAGAAAACTTGAAGGTGTAATACTTGATAAACCCTTGTTTTTCCACTACCCTGAACTCTCTGACATGCATTTCTATGCAGATCTTATCCTTGTACAACAACAAAACATTTTAAAGCAGGTTGGCACAGACATGCCATTGCGACACTGTGCAAACTTACCAAAGCTTCCCATAAGTTGGTGGAATGTGGATCTCTCCCTCTTTTAAAAGGCCATCTGCAAGGTGTGTCTGTTAGTTGCGTAACTTGGATACCAGCTTTCAGAATGAATAGAAAGACAAGCCTGGCACTCCACTAACCTGTTTATAAAATGCCAGGTTCTCATTACTCATTTGCTGCAAGCAATGTTGGGTATACTTAAGCAATATTACCTTGGGATTCAATTTAAGTTTTAAGCCTCTTCAATGCAAGCTTTATGCAATCATCCATCAAAGAAATGATCCCTGAAATAGACACTAAACCACATACAGCTTTGCCCACTAACAGTAACAGCCATCCAAATAAAGGTCATATAGAACCAAAGAAAACATTGGCACCAAGTTAGAACACAGCTGTGAAGTTTTCTAGTTATAAAATGTCATATACAAGTCATTTAAACAAAATAAAAACCATCTGTATACATAAGTAAAACACTAGAGTACAAATTACAGCATACACAAAATCGAGGAAAAACACTAACAGAATGGCATATTACCAATGCTAGATATTTGAGAAGAGAAAGTGTGGGGGGCTCAATCCAATATTATCTACAAGGGTGCTACTTAGTGATAAGGAACAACATTGTATTTGTAACACTCACGTTTCTGAAGACAGGAATTCTGGTGTATGTGGATCCGCTGGACCTGTGTGGCAGATGACTCGGACCGTACCAGGGAGCGGAGTCTAAGGTGCCGCTGGTCTTCACCAGATCCCGCCGCAAAGCATGATGGGCTTGCAGCTGCTGGCAACACCCAGGTCACTACCCCTGGCACGGCTCAACCACACAGGCGGCTGAGGAGATGCGAGGCAGAGGAGGGATGAGGCAACTCGTAGTCTGGACAGCAGTAGGTCAGGGCAGGCGGCACAGTAGCGTAGTCGGGACATAGCAGGAGTTCAGTAGGCAGGCGGCAGAGGAGCAAAGTCAAGTCACAAGAGCAGGAGACCTGGTACACGGCAAGGCAATACAATGGAACGCTTTCTCTAGGGCATAAGGCAACAAAGATCTGGCAGAGAACTGAGGAGGGTGGAGGAATTTATAAACAAGCTACAGGTGGTTACACTAATGAGTTTACTGGCCCTTTAAATCTTAAAGCTCCTGTGCGCGCATACCCTAAGGGATGGGGACACGCGAGTCGGAGCAGAGAGGTGGAGGCAGAGGCAGGAGAAACACCCGGAGAGTGACGGACTGGGGCTCGTATGCGGGCGCGTCCCGCGATGCGAGTCCCAGCCCTGTCAGCAGCAGAAGGTAAGGGGACCATGCGCTCACCAGCGTGTGAGGCCGGAGCACATAGTGTAACCGTATTCAAAAGAACAAGCAACACTGAAACATAGTAGCACGCTAATTTATGTTCTAAATAATCTTTATTGTACAAAAAGAAAAAGATCCTGTATACACACTGTGAACATATAACAAGGACATGTTAAAACCAATTAAAATAATGGCTCACAGGAGCCTAAAGCACAACCCAGGAGAGGGGCCATGAACCCCCTCACCTGAGATTAGGCACCTGTCCTCTAGACAATAAATATGACTGTTTGTCTGTACATCTTCATATTTATTGTCCAGAGGATGGGTGCCTAATCTCAGGTGAGGGGGTTCATGGCCCCTCTCCTGGGTTGTGCTTTAGGCTCCTGTGAGCCATTATTTTCAATAATGGTTTTAACATGTCCTTGTTATATAGTCACAGTGTATATACAGGATCTTTTTCTTTTTGCGTTGCTTTTTCTTTTGAATACAATGCTAGATATTTAACTAAACAGTCATAAATGTGCTCGTAGCAAATTGTAGCACAACATTGCACATACTGGCAGGAGTTTTATCCACTGTAGACTAAATTAGTTCATAGGTAATATCCATGGACTTGGCTATTGATAGAATAGTAATGTTACCTTCTGGATAAAAAAAAAAAAAATTCAATAGTACGGTTAATCTAAATTATGAGCCAATCTAAAACTTTGGATGAGGCTATATTAATGTGTGTAAGCTCTATTTGTGTTGTACGCCTAAATTCTGTGTAAATTCTTAATGTGGGACAGAAAAAAACAACAGAATCAAAAACACTCAGAGTGAAAAAGAAAAACTGCAAAATGGGTGTGGTTTTCGGGAAAAGGGGCATGTTCCCTACATTTCATACAAAATCACTCATCTTTTCTGAAAACCACTCTGCAGATCATGTGTGTTTTCTGGGAAGAAAACCCTACACTTTAAAGCATGTATAAAGTTTCCGAAAGTGGAGTAAATTAGTAAATATCATGGAAAAAAAACAGAAAAAAACACAACAAAACCTACACTCCACTCTTAGCAAATCCGGGCCATGGTCTAAACTACTTCAATCTGTCAGTTTCCTGAATGTATACGGTTTCTTTGTGGGACTTAAAAGGGTACTCCAGTGTAAAAAATGTTTTTTTAAATCAACTGGTTTTAGAAAGTTAAACAGATTTGTAAATTGCTTTTATTTAAAAATCCTAATCCTTCCAGTACTTGTCAGCTGCTGTATGCTCCATGCTTTCATGCTATCATGCTTTCTTTTTGAATTTATTTTCTGTTTGACCACAGTGCTCTCTGCTGACACCTCCATGTCCATGTCAGGAACTGTCCAGAGTAGGAGAGGTTTGCCATGGGGATTTGCTTCTGCTCTGCTACTGTTCTTCAGACTCATCTGATTGAACTAGCTCCTCCCTTGGTTTCTAAGGGAGCAATTTGAAGGGGTCCTATAGGTCACCACACAAGTCACCTGGTCACTGACACCTTCCCTGGTTACACAGGACTTGGTAACAACATTTAAAGGCATATGAACAATAGAAAGACAAATGAATAAATAACATAGGACACTGTTAACCATTTAGGATACACATAATGAAGGTGGACTCAGGGGACACTGAAATAGAGTCCGTCACACAGGACAGAAATGGTACAGGAGAACAACTCCTGTACTGGGCCACCACATACACTTACAATTTTATGGAAAGTCTATCATTGAGGACAGAGAACTGAGAAAGCACGAGGCGGTCTGCACCCATATGGATCCATTATTCTCCAAATGCCACTGAATAAAAGATGTCCACCTCCGAGAACAGATTGTCCTTGTCATAGACTTGGTTGCCTTCCTGGATCTATCACTCACAGAGCCAAGAAGCTCTTAGAATCCTGCTCTAAATTGTGTCTGGCAGAACGAAACCTAACATAGTGTACTCTGAACAGTTCCTTGAGCAGAAAGCAGCATACCTCAAAGGAAGCATTCAATTTAAATGCCTTTGATGTGCAGCATCATAACTGGCAATCCATACAGTATTCTGAGAACTTCAACATAATTTGCATTTCCAGAATATTATTGTGGTTTTTGCGCATATATAAAAACACATTTATAACGAAGAGTAAAAACTCATCTGTTGAATGTTGGAATTGATATAGTTATAGTTATATAGTATGGTTGGAAAAAAGACACATGTCCATCAAATTCAATCATAGAGATAAAGGGAAGGGGTACAGGAGGATGAGGAGGATAGGGTGGGATTCTATATTTCTACATACACATTAATGTTATTTTCTCCTACTCTGGACAGTTCCTGATATGGACAAAGGTGTCAGCAGAGAGCACTGTGATCATACACAACTTCCTCTGGAGCATACAGCAGCTGATAAGTACTGGAAGGATTAAGATTTTTAAATGGAAGTAATTTACAAATCTGTTTAACTTTCTTGACCAAAAAATGTATAATGTGTAAAATAAATAAACATACAGTGGTCCCTCAACATACGATGGTAATTCGTTCCAAACGACCCATCGTTTGTCGAATCAATCGTATGTTGAGGGATCCGTGCAATGTAAAGTATAGAAAGTTATACTCACCCGTCCCCGCCGCTCCGGACCGCATCCTCACCGCTTCCGATGCTGTCCCAGGGGCTCCCGATGCTGTCCCGCTGCTCTGGCGTCTTCTTCGGGATCCTCCGGCTTTTTCCGCATCTTCTCCGGTGTCCGGGCCTCGCTTTCTGGTGACGTTATTACGTTGCGGCGCCGTGCAGCGACGTAATAACGACGCCGGAAAGCGAGGCCCGGACCCCGGAGAAGATGCAGAAAATCCCGGAGGATCGCAAAGTGGACCCGGAGCAGCGGGGATAGGTAAGTGAACCTGTCCGGGATGCTTAAACTGCTATCCGACAGCAGCTTAAGCATTTTGCGCTGTCAGATAGCAGTTAATGCGATGGCCCCAACATATAAAAACATCGTATGTCGATTTGATCATATGTCGGGGCCATCGCATGTCGGGGGGTTACTGTATTTGGTATCACCATGTGTGGAAATGTCCAACCTATTAAAATATAATGTCAATGATCCTGTACAGTGAATGTAAAAAATACCAAGATGTATTAAATTGCTGCTTTTTGGTCATATTACACCCCAGAAAATAAAAAAAATAAAAAAATTGAACATAAAGTCCCATGCACGCAAAAGTGGTAACAAAATAAACTACAGATCACTGTGCAAAAAAATTACCCCATACAGCACTGTATAAAATTAAAAGTTATAGGGGGTCAGAATAGGGCAATATTAACCCCTTAAGGACGCAGCCCATTTTCACCTCTAGGACGAAGCCCTTTTTTGCAAATCTGACCACTGTCACTTTAAACATTAATTACTCTGGAATGCTTTTATTTATCATTCTGATTCTGAGATTGTTTTTTTTCGTGACATATTCTACTTTAACAGTGGTAAGTTTTTGTGGTAACTTGCATCCTTTCTTGGTGAAAAATCCCCAAATTTTATGAAAAAATTTAAAATTTAGCATTTTTCTAACTTTGAAGCTCTCTGCGTGTAAGGAAAATGGATATTCCAAATAATTTTTTTTTGGGATTCACATACACAATATGTCTACTTTATATTTGCATCATAAAATTGACGAGTTTTTACTTTTGGAAGACATCAGAGGGCTTCAAAGTTCAGCAGCAATTTTCCAATTTTTCACAACATTTTTAAACTCACTATTTTTCAGGGACCAGTTTAGGTTTAAAGTGGATTTGAAAGGTCTTCATATTAGAAATACCCCATAAATGACCCCATTATAAAAACTAAACCCCCCAAAGTATTCAAAATGACATTCAGTAAGTGTTTTAATCCTTTAGGTGTTTCACAGGAAAAGCAGCAAAGTGAAGGAGAAAATTCACAATCTTCATTTTTTACACTCGCGTGTTCTTGTAGACCCAATTTTTTTATTTTTACAAGGGGTAAAAGGAGAAAATGTATACTTGTATGTGTAACCCAATTTCTCTCGAGTAAGCACATACCTCATATGTCTATGTAAAGCATTCGGTGGGCGCAGTAAAGGGCTCAGAAGCTAAGGAGCGGCGATGAGATTTTGGAGATTACGTTTTTCTGAAATGGTTTTTGGGGGGCATGTCGCATTTAGGAAGCCCCTATGGTGCCAGAACAGCAAAATAAAATAAAAAAAAACACATGGCATACTATTTTAGAAACTATAACCCTTGAGGAACATACAAGGAATTAAGTGAGCCTTAATACCCCACAGGTGTTTCACGACTTTTGCATATGTAAAAAAAATATTTTTTTTTGCACTAAAATGTTGGTTTTCCCCCAAATTTCAAATTTTTGCAAGGGTTAATTGCAGAAAAGACCCCCCAAAATTAGTAACCCCATCTCTTCTGACTATGGAAGTACCCCATAAGTGGACCTGAAGTGCACTGCGGATGAACTACAATGCTCAGAAGAGAAGGAGTCCTATTTGGCTTTTTGAGAGCAAATTTTGCTCGGGGGGCATTTTGCATTTAGGAAGCCCCTATGGTGTCAGGACAGCAAAAAAAAAAAAAAAAAAAGGCTTCCTTCTGGGCCTTGTTGTGCACCCCCAGAGCACTTTGCACCCACATATGGGGTATCTCCGTACTCGGGAGAAATTGCGTTACAAATTTTGGGGGGCGTTTTTCCCTTTTACCTCTTGTGAAAATGAAAAGTATAGGGCAACACCATCATGTTAATGTAAAAATTTTTATTTTTTCCCACTAACATGCTGGTGTAGACCCCAACTGTTCATTTTCATAAGGGGTAAAAGGAGAAAAAGCCCCCCAAAATGTGTTAGGCAATTTCTACCGAGTACGGCGATACCCCATATGTGACCCTATACTGTTGCCTTGAAATACAACAGGGCGCCAAAGTGAGAGCGCCATGCGAATTAGGGATTTGCCTAGGGGTGGACATAGGGGTATTCTACGCCAGTGATTCCCAAACAGGGTGCCTCCAGCTGTTGTAAAACTCCCAGCATGCTTGGACAGTCAATTGCTGTCCAGAAATGCTGGGAGTTTTTGTTTTGCAACAGCTGGAGGCTCCATCTTAGAAACACTGCTGTACAATACGTTTTTCCTTTTTATTGGGGAAGGGGGGTGGTAGGGGGGGCAGTGTACGTGTGTATATGCAGTGTAGTGTTGAGCGACATAGGCCATATTCGAATTTGTGATATTTTGCGAATATATGGACGAATATTCGTCATATATTCGCTAAATTCGCATATTCGTAATAATCACATTTTATTTTCGCATATGCGAACATTCGCATATGCGAAAATTAGCATATACAAAAGTTAGCATAAGTGAAAATTTGAATATGCGAAAATTAGCATATGCAAATTTTCGCATATATGAAAATTCGCCCGGCGGTCTATCACAGTAGTATTAGAGCCTTCTTTATACCACACAAGCTGGAAGCAGAGAGGGATGATCACTGTGATGTGTACTGTGAAAAAAAAAATATATAATAATATTCGTAATTACGAATATATAGTGCTATATTCGCGAATATTCGCGAATTCGCGAATATGCAATATTCGCGAATAAAATTCTCATTGCGAATATTCGTGAGCAACACTAATGTAGTGTTTTACTCTTTATTTTATGTTAGTGTAGTGTAGTGTTTTTAGGTTACATTCACACAGGAGGCAGATTACACTGAGTCTCCCGCTAGGAGATTGAGTTGCAGCGGAAAATTTGCCGCAGCTCAAACTTGAAGCGGGGAGCTCACTGTAATCTGCTGCCAATGTGAATGTAGTCTGTACATTCACATGGGAGGGGGGGTCAAAACTACAACTCCCAGCATGCACTGACAGACCATGCATGCTGGGAGTTGTAGTTTTGCAACAGCTGGAGGCACACTGGTTGGAAAACCTTGAGTTAGGTTCTATGACCTAACTCAGTATTTTCGAACCAGTGTGCCTCCAGCTGTTGCAAAACTACAACTCCCAGCATGTACTGATTGCGGAAGGGCATGCTGGGAGATGTAGTTCTGCAACGGCTGGAGGCACGCAAGTACAACTCCCAGCATGCCAAGACAGCCTTATGCTGTTCCTGAATGCTGGGAGTTGTAGTTTTGCAAGATTTAGAGGGGTTCAGGTTGTAAATCACTGTCCAACTGTGGCCATCTAGATGTTGCAAAACTATAACTCGCAGCATGCCCAGACAGCAAACTGCTGTCTGGACAAAACGGGGGAACTGTCCCTCCGGATGTTGCTAGGCAACAACTCACGTGGCAGGACCCGGATGAGTTGCTGCCGCTGCCGCCGCACGTGGGGGATCCCCGCATGGAGGATCGCGCTCCGGGATCCAGGTAAGGTACCTTCGGCGCCGGTCCCTGGACAGTTCCCCCGTTTTGCCCGGACACCGATAGGTGGGCAAAGTGGGGGAACCGAACTTTAACCCCCCCACCCCCGGTCTGCTATTGGTCGGTCGCTCCGGCCGAACAATAGCAGGGATAGGAGGGGTGGCACCCCTACCACCAAACTCCTATCCCTTCAAGGGGATCGAGGGTGTCTCGGACTCCCCTGATCCCACTTATTTTCCGGGTCACCGGGTCACCAGTTACCCGTATGACCCGTATTTATCAGCGTATAACATGTTTTTTTAAACAAAAATTTAAGCTACAAGCCTATCTGTGTGTTATACGTCGATAAACTCTTTCTGGCCCTGCAGAAGCCGCTGCAGTTCAATGATTTAAAGGGGTTATCCACCATAAGGTGATTTTAGTACGTACCTGTCAGGCTGTAATGGACATGCATAGGAAGGATCTGCGATCTTGTCTTGGGGCTAAATGGCTATGCTGGGAGATTACCATAATACTGTCGCTAGCTTTTTGTGAACTGCTATTTCCTGTCTGACTTTTATTTTTTTGATTACAAATCCCACAATTCCATCTTCCTCCCTCCCACACATCAGCCACCCCACCCATTGAAACATAAATGAGCTGCATCCATTAAAATCAGGGTGGTTTTCAATCAGGGTGCCTACAGCTGTTGCAGATTGATCTCTCTCCCACCAAGCGATCCCTCCACCCATTGAAGCAGACAGGCTCCCTGTCATCAGCTGACTAGTGAGTGAGGTCTCGGCCGCTGGGAAAAATCTGACACAACAGATATTTTGTATGCTGGTAAAAATAAATATTGGAGTGAAAATCACAGAAGAATTGTGAGAAAACCGTCACACACAGCTACAGACACTATATTATGAACTACACTAACTTTACAGCCCCTGTAGGATAGTCAAATAAAAAAAAATCCTGGAATACCCTTTTAAAGCGGCCGCTTTAAATAATGTAACTGCAGTGGCTTCTTCGGGGCCAGAGTCACGCCGCTGCCCGATTCCCACTTCCCTCCCCATTCCGGGCTTCATATTTACCTGTCGGCGTGCTTCTGCTGGCTCCGATGGCGTCCAGCACTGTCGATGTGCCCTGCACACTGACGATTGACATCCTCAACGTGACGACGCTTGTCAACAAGCAGTGCACAGCGACAGTGCAGGATGCCGTTGGAGCCTGCAGGAACGTGCCAACAGGTAAATATGAAAGCCGTGGATGAGGAGGGACTCTGGCGGCCGCTTTAAATCATTAAACCGCAGCGGCTTCTGCAAGGGCCACAAAGATTTATCGGTGTACAATGCGCATTTACACTCACCCTAATTTTTAACAAGGATATTTGGGTACAAAACCTTTTTTACCCAAATTTTCTTGGAAAAATGAGGGTGCGTGTTATAGGCCGGTGAGTGCTATACCCCGATAAATAAGGCACTTCTTTTGTTAAAAAGTTTTTTTTTTTGTAGTATAACAATAGAAAAGCATGTAACTAAGGGTATCATTTTAATCATATTGACCCACAGAATACAGTTAATATGTCATTTTTTTGGTTGTGCCATACATTTTATGGTAACATGAAAGTGGATGAAATAATAAAAGAGTAAGGCGAGCAGGAAAAAACGAAAATGCTAAAATGAAGATATCCTTAAGGCCAAAATGGGCTTTGTCCTAATGGGTATAAACAATAAATGTGTTTATTTAAATTGAGCTGGTGGGCCCGCCTCCAGCACGCAATTCACTGAAGATTGGTGCCGATCTTCAGAGGTACAGATCTCCGGAGTGTAGGTATATATTTAACCCATTAACCCCTCATCGGTCTCTTGTTCACCCACACTATAACCCAGTGTATTGGGTTTAGTGTGGGTGAACAGATGGGTGAACAGATGGGTGAACAGTTTTCCTTTAAATCCTATTAATGCTTTTTGACCACACAGCCTTTCCCTCTATTGTCATATCTATAGTGTACATGATCAGACAGTAAAGAGTATTTTTGCAATTCGATATTGGTTACTTTTATATTGGTTGTTTCCTGACAGTATGTTTTTATCCACTGCTTTAATCTTTCATAAACTTCATTAGGAGTACATAAATAATCAAAGCCATACTTGCCAACTTTCCTAAAGAAAACATAAAAAAGTAAAAAATTTTCTTCTCAAGCTGCATTCAACCAAAATCTATTAAATAGGCACTGTAATTAGGACGGGCGAATGAACGGAAGAAATAGTGCATGCACTATTTCTCTTTTTACTATCGCCCGTCACAAAATAACGGCCGTTATTAATAACAGGCGATAACGGGTTAAAACGACTATTAGAAAAATCCCATAGACTATAATGGGATTTTCTAACAGCCGTTAGGTATTTTCTAACGGCCGTTTAACGGACGATTTTCAAGATTTTTATCATGGACGTTCATTACGGATGAATTTTTATAGTGTGAAAGGGGCCTAAGAATGGCAGGGAGTGTACGCAGAGGAAAACGGGCTGTAATGAGGCTACAAAGTAGGGAAACTCTACAAAAAAAAATGAACTGCATGCTTCAGTGGACTTTACTTTGTATGTCTTTTGTATCAATGTGTTTCAATAAAGAGGGTTTTATTGCACATATTATCGCACTTTTCTCTCTACAAGTTCCTGCATTTTATTCAGTAATGATCCACACTGGTCCGTGCTGCGGTTGGGAAGCGATGAAGGAGTGAGCTGATTGTGTTTCCTTACCGCTAGAAATGTTTTTTTATATCATTGCATTAATCCCTTTAAGGACAATGCACGTAAATGTACATCCTGATGCAATGGGACTTCACGCACTAGGGTCTTCATTTATGTCCTGTACTTGCATCATGCTCACATCATGCATGGTACACGCATCATGCATGGCAGGTCCTGGCTGCAGCAGCCAGGGACCCGCCAATAGTGATAGACATCAGCAATCATGCTGATGTCTGCCATTAACCCCTCAGATGCCGTGATCAATAGAGATAACGGCATCTGTGCCAATGCGGGCGTTCTGATGGATGATCGGATCGCCCGCAGCTTTGCTGTGGGGATCTAATCATGCAATATGGGGGTCTCCTCACCTGCCTTTGGCGCTCTCTTGGGATCTTCTTCTATGGTCTCACATCGAACAGACCAGAGAAGAAGACCAACGATAATATTGATCAGTGCTATGCCTAAGAAAGTCCAACATTGCTGTGTTTTGGTCAGACCAAACTCCCCCAAAAAAAGAAAAATGTGTTAAAATAGTCACATTTACCCAAAAGTGGTAACAAAAAATCATGGTGCAAAAAATGAGCCCTCAAAACAGCCGTGTAAATAGAAAAACAAGAAAGTTATAGGTGGTCAAAATAGGGCTATTATAAACAAATTTTTGCTTTTTAAAAAAGCAGTACAATAATAGAAAAGTATGTAATCATGGGTATCATTTTAAAGTATTGACCAAGAGAATAAAGAAAACATGTAATTTTTACTGTAAAATGTACAGCAAAAAACTAAACTAAACTAAAATTTGAAAAATGTCAGTTTTCTTTTCAATTTCTTTTCAATTTCAATTCTCATACAAATACATATTTTTGGGGTTTTCCGTACATTTTAAGGTAAAATGAGTGATGCCATTGCAAAGTACAATTGGTCATGCAAAAAAAACAAGCCCTCACAAGAGACTGTGGATGGAAATATAAAAGAGTGTGTCATTTTTAGAAGTAAAGGTAGAAAAAACAAAAATGCAAAAATAAAATTGGCTGTGTCCTTAACCCCTTAAGGACTCAGGGTTTTTCGTTTTTTTCATTTTTCCTCCTTACCTTTAAAAAATTATAACTCTTTCAGTTTTTCACCAAAAATTCTATGTGACAGCTTATTTTTTGCGCCACCAATTCTACTTTGTAATGACATCAGTCATTTTACCCAAAAATGTACAGCGAAACGGGAAAAAACCATTTTGCGATTTGTTTTTGAAGAAAAAACACTATTTTGGCTTCAGTTTTTACGCAGTACATTTTTCGGTAAAGATGACACGTTATCTTTATTCTGTAGGTCCATACGGTTAAAATGATACCCTACTTGTATACTTTTGATTTTGTCGTACTTCTGAAAAAAATCCTAACTAGAAGCAGTAAAATTTATATGTTAAAAATTGTCATTTTCTTACCCCTATAACTTTTTTTTATTTTTATGGGCACGGGATGGTGTGAGGGCTCATTTTTTGCGCTGTGATCTGAAGTTTTTATCGGTACCATTCTTGTTTTTATAGGACTTTTTGATCACTTTTTATTCATTTTTTTATGGTTTGAAATGTGACCAAAAATACGCTATTTTGGACTTTGGAATTTTTTTGCGCGTACGCCATTGACCGTGCCGTTTATTTAATTATATAGTTTTACAGTTCGGACATTTACGCACGCGGCGATACCACATATGTTTAGATTTATTTTTATTTACATGTTTAATTTTTTATTATGGGAAAAGGGGGGTGTTTTGAACTTCTGTTCGGGGATCGGACGCCGAGGAGGCAGGTAAGAGCCCTCCCGGTGTCCTGCTTACTGTTTGGGATGCCGCGATTTCACAGCGGCGGTCCCGAACAGCCCGACTGACTAGCCGGGATAGTTTCACTTTCACTTTAGAAGCGGCGGTCAGCTAGCCAAAGGATAGGGAATAATATGCTTGATCGTGGGGAGTCCGGCCGATGGGAAACCTCTGTGCCCACTCCTGTCCTATCAGACTGCAGCATGAAAACAGAGAGAATGGGGTTACAAAGCAGCCTAGTAATTGGATGAAGACACTCAGCACAGCAGACTCAGGGAGGAAGATGAGTAATGCAGAGTGAGAGCACACTCCCTCCAAAGCACAGAATGACAAACCAAGTGAACAGCATAAAGAAGGTATTTGCGAGAGAAATATAGGTGCTATATACACAGAAATGACATATGTATGATCAGGATTAGGTACTATATAAAAATTTTTTGTGGGGCATGACAGGTACTCTTTGACGACATGTACCATTAAAACTTGTATTGTTTTGTTTGGACCCTAAAAGATATAATAGTTTAATGTTTGGACTCATGAATAAATAATTAGTTAATGAATAAATCTTCATTAACTAATGCCTCATTTACTATAATTTACCCCAGTAACCCATTTACATCAGCTGAGTGGATGGTGCCTCTTAATAAGTCTGAAAGGGGTAAGAATTTCCCAAACTAAATGTCTGGTTTTATCATCACTTTAATTTACTGCGGTTGATTACTATAGGGCCCATTAGTATTTTTGGAATTAAAAGGTAACAAATCCACAACAACCCAAGTTAACATTCCTGGAACTATAGCTTTGGGCCTTGAAATCCAGTGCTTTCTGTATTTACATAAAGGAACACTCAAAAACTGATACACTATGTTATGGCTAGTACAGGGTCTTTGTGGCGGTGCATGATTCTGTCTTTGGAGTTATTTCAACCCTTGTAAAGTAACCACTAAGGGGTGTGAACTTTTATTTCCTGACAAAACTATTGGAAAAATCTAACTAGAGTCTGATGACGTTACTTTTCTCAGCACATTAGAGGAAGCGCTCATATTCCTTTCTCAGTGGCTACTTGGACATAAAAGCATCACATTACTTTTAGTACTATATTTAGAAGTTCCTAGTCTTTACACACTTATCATATATGTACTAGACTGTCAACTTTTCTTTACTCAACATTAATTCTTTATATATTATGTATCTAGGCCTAAAACTGTGGAAAAGCCAAAAAGGCAAGACCTAGAATTACTGCCCTAAGGCAATGTTCATTTAGCACATGCACTAAAGAAGTGGTCTTGTTATTTAGTGTACAATATTTAAAGGGCTTGTCTCATGAAGAAATCCTCTGTTCATATGCTCTTTTAGTGGATATTGTAAGGAACCGTCCTCGGGGATTCACTCTGGGATCGTCCTGGACTACGCTACAGGATGCGTTTCTTCTCAATAACCAGCAAACAAACGTTTATAATGCAAATCTGGCACCTTGCCAGTTTTATTAGACAGGTTGCAGGGGAAAAAATTAACAAAAAGCAGGAACAAAACAAAATCCTAGACCGTCTGGTCACTGACTAAACAGATCAGCTTGTCCTGACTAACAACCGCTGAGCTTCCCTCAGCCGGTTAAACATATGTCCCCTGCAACCTTCTACTCACAATTCATGTCACTCTTTGAGCCACTCATAGCTCAGGCTGTGTACTCCTCAGCAGGCTCTGTCTCTCCCCTACAGCCCGCTTGCTGTCTCCTAGGAAGAGCCCCAACTATTCTGTTTCCTTTCCTTTTAAACACACTTCCCCTTCCTGATACCTCATTAATCAGGCCACAGGTAGATTCTCCAGAGTTAGCAAGGGAAATACACCCTTTCCTTGCCACACTGCCACAATATGTACATCATAGATGTTACGCCTAGCGCTCCGGGTCTCCGCTCCTCCCCGGAGCGCTCACGGCGTCTTTCTCCCTGCAGCGCTCCGGTCGGTCCCGCTGACCGGGAGCGCCGCACTGTCATGGCCGTTGGGGATGCGATTCGCACAGCGGGACGCGCCCGCTCGCGAATCGCATCCCAGGTCACTTACCCGTCCCGGTCCCCTGCTGTCATGTGCTGGCGCGCGCGGCTCCGCTCTCTAGGGCGCGCGCGCGCCAGCTCTCTGAGACTTAAAGGGCCAGTGCACCAATGATTGGTGCCTGGCCCAATTAGCTTAATTGGTTCCCACCTGTTCCCTGGATATATCTAGTCTCCTCCCTTGCACTCCCTGGCCGGATCTTGTTGCCTTGTGCCAGTGAAAGCGTTTAGTGTTGTCCAAAGCCTGTGTACCTGATCTTCTGCTACCCTTCCTGACTACGAACCTTGCCGCCTGCCCCCGACCTTCTGCTACGTCTGACCTTGCCTCTGCCTAGTCCTTCTGTCCCACGCCTTCTCAGCAGTCAGCGAGGTAGAGCCGTTGCTAGTGGATACGACCTGGTTGCTACTGCCGCAGCAAGACCATCCCGCTTTGCGGCGGGCTCTGGTGAAAACCAGTAGCCTCTTAGAACCGGTCCACTAGCACGGTCCACGCCAATCCCTCGCTGACACAGAGGATCCACTACCTGCCAGCCGGAATCGTGACAGTAGATCCGGCCATGGATCCCGCTGAGGTGCCGCTGCCAAGTCTCGCTGACCTTACCACGGTGGTCGCTCAGCAATCGCAGCAGATTGCCCAACAAGGACAGCAGCTGTCGCAGTTGACCGCCACGTTACAGCAACTTCTGCCTCTGCTACAGCAGCAACCATCTCCTCCGCCAGCTCCTGCACCTCCTCCGCAGCGAGTGGCCGCTCCTAGCCTCCGCTTGTCCCTGCCGGACAAATTTGATGGGGACTCCAGACTCTGCCGTGGATTTTTGTCTCAGTGTTCCCTGCATATGGAGATGATGTCGGACTTGTTTCCTTCAGAACGGTCTAAGGTGGCGTTCGTAGTAAGCCTTCTCTCAGGAAAGGCCTTGTCTTGGGCCACACCGCTCTGGGACCGCAATGATCCTGCCACAGCCACAGTCCAGGCCTTCTTCACTGAACTCCGGAGTGTCTTCGAGGAACCAGCCCGAGCTTCTTCTGCCGAGACTGCCCTGTTGAACCTGGTCCAGGGTAATTCTTCCGTTGGCGAGTATGCCGTACAATTCCGTACTCTTGCTTCAGAACTATCCTGGAATAACGAGGCTCTCTGCGCGACCTTTAAAAAAGGCCTATCCAGTCGCATCAAGGATGTGCTGGCCGCACGAGAGATTCCTGCCAATCTGCAAGAACTCATCCATCTAGCTACCCGCATTGACATGCGTTTTTCTGAGCGACACCAAGAGCTCCGCCAGGAAAAAGACTTAGATCTCTGGGCACCTCTCCCACAGTATCCGTTGCAATCTACGCCTGGGCCTCCCGCCGAGGAGGCCATGCAAGTGGATAAGTCTCGCCTGACCCAGGAAGAGAGGAATCGCCGCAGGGAAGAAAATCTCTGTCTTTACTGTGCCAGTACCGAGCATTTCTTGGTGGATTGCCCTATCCGCCCTCCACGCCTGGGAAACGCACGCACGCACCCAGCTCACGTGGGTGTGGCGTCTCTTGGTTCCAAGTCTGCTCCTCCACGTCTCACGGTACCCGTGCGGATTTCTTCTTCAGCCAGCTCCTCCCTCTCAGCCGTGGCCTGCTTGGACTCCGGTGCCTCAGGAAATTTTATTTTGGAGTCATTTGTTAATAAATTCAGCATCCCGGTGACCCGTCTCGTCAAGCCGCTCTACATTTCCGCGGTCAACGGAGCCAGATTGGACTGCACCGTGCGTTACCGCACTGAGCCCCTCCTCATGTCTATTGGACCCCACCTTGAGAGGATTGAATTTTTCATTCTCCCCAACTGTACCTCTGAGGTTCTCCTCGGTCTGCCTTGGCTCCGGCTTCATTCCCCCACCATTGATTGGACCACCGGGGAGATCAGGAACTGGGACTCTGCCTGCCACAGGAAGTGCCTCTCCCCCCCTCCCAGTCCCGTCAGGCAAGCCTCTGTGCCACCCCATGGCCCCCGTCCTGGTGTCACACTGCCCCGTGCCAGGTCTCGCCCTCTGCCCTCCCTCCCCATTCCCACTCCTGTTGTACTGCCTGCCGTTGAGGAAACCCTCCATTCTTTCCCGGAGTCCTCATCCCAGGGGAGGCAGTTACTGGACAAAGAGAAGGGGAGACCTAAGGGGGGGGGTACTGTTACGCCTAGCGCTCCGGGTCTCCGCTCCTCCCCGGAGCGCTCACGGCGTCTTTCTCCCTGCAGCGCTCCGGTCGGTCCCGCTGACCGGGAGCGCCGCACTGTCATGGCCGTTGGGGATGCGATTCGCACAGCGGGACGCGCCCGCTCGCGAATCGCATCCCAGGTCACTTACCCGTCCCGGTCCCCTGCTGTCATGTGCTGGCGCGCGCGGCTCCGCTCTCTAGGGCGCGCGCGCGCCAGCTCTCTGAGACTTAAAGGGCCAGTGCACCAATGATTGGTGCCTGGCCCAATTAGCTTAATTGGTTCCCACCTGTTCCCTGGATATATCTAGTCTCCTCCCTTGCACTCCCTGGCCGGATCTTGTTGCCTTGTGCCAGTGAAAGCGTTTAGTGTTGTCCAAAGCCTGTGTACCTGATCTTCTGCTACCCTTCCTGACTACGAACCTTGCCGCCTGCCCCCGACCTTCTGCTACGTCTGACCTTGCCTCTGCCTAGTCCTTCTGTCCCACGCCTTCTCAGCAGTCAGCGAGGTAGAGCCGTTGCTAGTGGATACGACCTGGTTGCTACTGCCGCAGCAAGACCATCCCGCTTTGCGGCGGGCTCTGGTGAAAACCAGTAGCCTCTTAGAACCGGTCCACTAGCACGGTCCACGCCAATCCCTCGCTGACACAGAGGATCCACTACCTGCCAGCCGGAATCGTGACAATAGAGAGATCCTCTATATCAGCCAGAATGGAAAGCTACTATACAATAGTGACTTGGGCCATTCTTGTATTACATAGATGCCTACACTCTGAAAGGGTTTGTTTGTGTTGATCATACCCCATTAAAGGGGTACTCCGGTGGAAAACAAATGTTTTCAAATGATCTGATGCCAGAAAGTTATACAGATTTATAATTACTTCTATTTAAAAATCTTAATCCCTCCAGTACTTATCAGCTGCTGTATACTACCGAAGAGTCAGGGCTGGCCCAACAATAGACATGAATGGAGGGGGCGTGGCGTGATGTCACGTCCCCAGTCCCGGAAACCCGGAGGATTCCGAAACTGGAGATTCAGCACCTGCATAGAATGCGGGTGCTGCAGCGAGATTGCGGGGGGTCTCAGCAGCGGGCCCCCCACGATCAGACATCTGATCCCCTATCCTTTGGACAGGGGATAAAATGTTTTTGACCGGAATACCCCTTTAAGACTTGTTTTGTAAGCATCAACAAACAACCTACAACATCTGGATTATAATCTATGTTGATGGCCAACATAGATACCACAGATATTGTTACAAACACCAATACCACCTTTCTGGTCAAAGAATGGAAGAAGATCTTTTTGACGGTCACGGTATAGAGATGTATGACCATCACTTGCCAGGAGTCTTGAATCTAAAACCTCTGCTTTGTTCTTCGGAAGATCCAGATCACTTATTAGGTCATTCAATTCCACTTGTGTTATGAGGTGCGGTTCAGCAGATTTGGATGGATTATAATCTGCATCATGTAAGGCTATTGGTTCATCACTACAAATTTACTGAGGTTCTTCCTCACTGGACTCAACTATTAAAGATTCAGGTGCTTTGGGTTTCGGTAGTACTTCTCCATGAGGTACTGGATGTATTGCTGATGGAATGTTTGGATACTGCACAAACAACTTTTTTTTCTTAGTAAGACCTTTCTCAATTGGAGGCACCATACAAAAATAACAATTACTCTCTCCAACTCTCCAAATCATTGACACCGCAAAAGGCATTGGACAAGTCTCGATCAACATGAATTACAGCACATGTGTGGTGCCAAGTTTTTGTCATGGTCTCCTATTCTGCAACCGAAATATAAGTTGTAGGCTTTCTTAATCACGGTTGTGATCCTTCGTTTTTGGGATTCAAAAGTAACTTCACTGCAAATATAGCAGAAATGATCTACTTTACTTAAACAGGTTTGAGGCCTAACTAAATTTACAAGCATAAAACAATGTTTAAAGATGCTGGGGGGTTCACACTGCGTTTACTACATACGGGAACCGGCCCCTTCTCATTCATTTGAATGATTCGACCGGAGTCGGCTCAAATTTGCCCTGTATCCCGTTTTCTGACTGGACTGAAAACCGTATTATGCTCACTCCCCACAGCGGATCCGGTTCCTGTAGTTAATAACTGCAGTGTGAACCCACCCTAAACTTGCCAAGCAACAGATACTGTGTCTTTTATGTGATTTGGTGACATAATATTAGCTGATATTACATCATCTTTGTACGCTAGGCGGTTTTCTATTGGTCACCAATATTGACTATGTAATCCAGTGTTTCCCAACCAGGGTGCCTCCAGATGTTGCAAGACTTAAACTCCCAGCATGACTGGACAGCCTTTGGCAGCTTTGGCTGTCCAGGCATTCTGGAAGTTGTAGGTTTGCAACACCTGGAGGCACCCTGGTTGGTAAACACCTCCATAATCTATGGTGTATCATGCATTTTATAAACCTTACTTTATTAGTTGGTTGCTTATATCATGGAAACTAGAGCCAATATACATTTTTAAAATTTTGGTTTTCAGCACCCCAAAATTATGTAAGAACAGCTGTTTTCATGCTCACAACTTTTTACATATAGAACAGTGTTATATATGTCAAATACTCTCGCTCATCTATCTACCATTTGTGACATGTCTAAGGTTTTTCCAAACGACAGGAACACTTTAATCTCACTTTGTCTTCATGGTAAGGCTAGGTTCACACATAGCATCTGTCAAGTCCAGGCACTAATAGTTGGCACTACACATATATATATATATATATATATATATATATATATATATATATATATATATAGACACAGTCCCAAGGTGGTCTGACAAAACATGTGTAATGTGTGAAATGGCTGTTACCTGTTCACTTCTGGCATCTTCTACATCTTGTCCTTCACTAGCTGTTTTTACGGCTTTTTAATAAAGCGGTTTTGATACATTCAACTGCTGCGGTAAGTTGGACACACTAAGATCAGATTATTTGCTCCTTTAAGAAAAAGATAATGTTGAAAGCAGATAACCCCTTAAAGGGGTACTTCCCGCCTAGACATCTTATCCCCTATCGAAAGGATAGGGGATAAGATGTCAGATCGCGGGGGTCCCGCCTCTGGGGACCCCTGGGATCTCGGCTGCAGGACCCACCTGTTGCGGCTTCCGAAAACGCTGGAGGCTTTGGCTCTCATCCTAACACATCCCGACCATGGTGACGTGAGATTGCGATGTCATGAATCCGCCCCCGTGTGACGTCATGCTCCACCCCTCAATGCAAGTCTATGGGAGGGGACGTGACAGCTGTCATGCCCCCTCCCATAGACTTGCATTGAGGGGGCGGGCGTGGCGTCACACGGCGGCAGAGTCGTGGTGTCACGATCTCACGTCACCGTGGTCGGGAGGCGTTACGGTGAGAGTCTCCAGTGCTGCCGGAAGCTGCAACAGGTGGGTCCTGCAGCCGAGATCCCGGGGGTCCCCAGCGGCGGGACCCCCGATATCTGACATCTTATCCCCTATCCTTTCGATAGGGGATAAGATGTCTAGGGGCGGAGTTCCCCTTTAAAGGGGTACTCCATCACTAGACATCTTATCCCCTATCCAAAGGATAGGGATAAGATATCTGATCGCAGGGTCCCGCCGCTGGGGACCCCCATGATCTTTCCTGCAGCACCCCCGTTTCTCAGCTGTACAGAGCGAGGATTGCTCTGTGGCTGTTGTCGGACGATGCAGGGGACAGAGTATTGTGATATCTCAGCTCCACCCCCTCGTGACGTCACGCCCCGCATGTGCAGCTGAGAAACGGGGGTGCTGCAGGAGAGATCGTGGGGGTTCCCAGAGGCGGGCCCCCACAATCAGACATCTTATCCCCTATACTTGGACAGGGGATAGGATGTCAAGGGGCGGTGTACCTCTTTAAAGGTCATTTGTGAAGGTTAGTTATTGACAAATATTATATAACATATATGTTACATAGTATGACATATATAAAGAAGTCAAAATATGGTGACAAGTTGTTTTCATAAATAGTAAAGCAAGCCCATGTGACCTTATGGTAGTACTTTCACTTCTCCATATTGATTGAAACCTATAGGAATCTTCACCAGTATACTTTTAGATTGTGCTAACTCACTGTTACAGTTTTCACTTGCAAAAGTTCTGCATCCAACCTGCTGACAGTCCTTGTAAAGCTTTCTATCCAAGTTACTACAGTTGTGAATATTAACATGAGTCTCATATTAAAACATTGAAACCTAGTTTGTTGCCAGCAGATGTATAGTCTGGGAGAAAGTGCTTCATCTTGGCCTTGGTTTCATAATCTTCTGAAAGTCGTAATGACTGCAAGTGTTTGAGGGCAGCAGATGAGTTTCTCAGTTTTGACAGAAACTCAAATTATCGAGAAGTTACTAGTGGTTTTGCTTCCGTACTAATGAAAAATTGGTCACTCTCTATAAAATATGAGTATAAAAGCTGTAAAGCCAAACAGTCTAAAACATTTGTAGAGTGACTAGATAAAATAGCCTAGTACTTCATTTACTACACCCCATTACAATCCATTGTACAGGCAGGCAGGATCACTCTCCTAACAAAATTTAGCATACAAATTTGGTGTAACAAATAACATTGTAAGTATTTAAAATGAAAAATAAATAGTGAATATATAAATTTACTTTAGCTTTATTAACTCTCCATACCTAGGGATGTTGTTATCTTTTGCAGCATCAGAAGTTTCTGGGCCTTCTAGGAGTTTCTCCACAGCTGTCATTCCTAAGGTTATATGAAATTGAGGAATTAACGTCATTTTTATTTATTTATTTTTTTTTTTTTTTAGAAATCACATCATTTTCCTAGTGGTGGCCCCATAGCTGCATTTGTTACAATCAAGTCCATTCTATAAGCTTAACACAACAGCAACATACCGTATATACTCGAATATAAGCCGAGGCCCCTAATTTTACCCCAAAAACCCAGGAAAAGTTATTGACTCAACTATAAGCCTAGGGTGGGAAATACATAATCCCCCCATGTAATCATCCAGACCCCCATCATCATCCCCCCCTTCATCATCACCACCTGTCAATCCCTTCATCAGTGGTCTTCAACCTGCGGACCTCCAGATGTTGCAAAACTACAACTTCCAGCATGACCAGACAGCCATCACTGCGGCCTTCATCATCATCCAGCACCCCCCCCCCCCTTTTGTTTTGTATTCACTTCCCCTCGGCGGGAAGTTAGGGTGAGCTTGTCCGGGCCATCTATGCTGCAGGGACCGTCTGGTGGGGAGGATTAGTTGTTGCGGACTGTTCATTTTAACCGGGGGGGCCTCTTCTCCGGGCCCGGACTAGTGACGTTGCCTTGACGACGATGCACAGGGATGTTGCGCAGGTCCCTGTGCGGCATCATCAAATCATCAAGGCAACGTCACTTGTCCGGGGCCAGGCCCGAAGCGCGGAGAAGAGCCCCCCCCCCCCGGTGAAAATGGACAGCCCGCAACGACTAATCCTCCCCATCGGACGGTCCCTGCATCATAGATGGCCTGGACCAGCTCACCCTAACTTCCCGCCGAGGGGAGGTGAGTACAAAACAAAAGGGGGGGGGGGACTGGATGATGACGAAGGTGGCAGTGGTCTTCAAGCTGTGGACCTCCAGAGGTTTCAAAACTACAACACCCAGCATGCCCGGACAGCCGATGGCTGTCCGGCCATGCTGGGAGTTGTAGTTTTGCAACATCTCGAGGTCTGCAGGTTGAAGACCACTGATGAAGGGATTGACAGGCGGGGAGTTCACTCGAGTATAAGCAAAGGGGGGGTGTTTTCAGCACGAAAAATCTTGCTGAAAAACTCGCCTTATACTCGAGTATATACAGTAAATCTCTCTACTGTCCTGGCCCCCTTTCAGGATGGATCTTTTATATACTTGTAATGGACAGTATTTTTTTGACAATAGTTGTGTCACTTTAAGTGGCCATGTTGCATTTGGGAGACTTCAGATCTTTGATACTTGTATATATTATATATGATACTTTTCTGCACTATAGATATGTCATGCTTTATTTACGATTGAGGGCCAGCTTAGGGCCGGTAAGACTCTGGGTGGTTCCCTTCAGTGTTAGTTGGGTTCCCCAAGTGTGATACCTCATATGCACCATTGTATTATACCATTTAAATATATATATATATATTATCTCATATAAGTGAGTCCACCCCTCACACCTTTGTAAATCTTTTATTATATTGTTTTGTGACAACACTGAAGCAATGACACTGTGCTACAATGTAGTGAGTGCACAGCCTATATAACAGTGTATGATGTTGTGTCCCCTTAAAATAACTCAACACAGCCAATAATCTTTAAACCTTGGCAATAAAAGTGAGTACAGCTCTAAGTGGAAATGTTCAAATTGGCCTAAAATGTCAATATTTTGTGTAGCCACCATTATTTTCTAGCACTGCCTTAGGCCTCTTGGTCATGGAGTTCACCAGAGCTTCACAGGTTGACACTGAAATCCTCTCCCACTTCGCCATGATGACATAACCTAGTTGGTGGATGTTAGAGACCTTGTGCTCCCCTACTTTCCAGTTAAGGATGCCCCACAGATGTTCAATAGGGTTTAGGTCTGGAGACATGCTTGGCCAGTCCATTACCTTTACCTTCAGCTTCTATAGCAAGGCAGTGGTTGTTTGAAGGTGTGTCTTTATCATGTTGGAATACTGTCCTGTTGCCCAGTCTCTGAAGGGAGGGGATCATGCTCTGCTTCAGTATATCACAGTCCATGTTGCCATTCATGGTTCCTTCAATGAACTGTAGCTCCCCAGTGCCAACAGCACTCATGCAGGCCCCGACCATGATGCCTCTACACTTGTCTTTCTGCTCCCTTGTTTGTTGCCACACATGCCTGACACCATCTGAACCAAAATAAGTTGATCTTGGTCTCAATGGACCGCTGGACATGGTTCCTGCAATCCATGTCCTTAGTCTGCTTGTCTTCAGCAAACTGTTTACAGGTTTTCTTGTGCATCATCTTTAGAATATGCTTCCTTCAGGGACAGCAGGTACGAAGACCAATTTGATGCAGTATTCAGCCTATCATCTTAGCACTGAAAGGCTTAACCCCTTCCTTTTCAATCTCTGCAGCAATGTTGGCAGCACTTTTATGTCTATTTTTCCAAAGAAAGCCTATGGATATGATGTGTGCACTTAAGTTCTTTGGTCAACCATGACAAGGCCTGTTCTGAGGGGCACCTGTCCTATGAAGCCACTGTATGGTTTTGCCCACCATGCTGCAGCTCAGTTTCAGAGTCTGAAATCCTGGTCTGAAATCCCGGGGCCAGCATTAGAGAGTGCAAGAGTGATAACACCAAATTTAAGACACTTGCTCCCAATTCACACCTAAGATCTTGTAACACTAACGAGTCACATGACATTGGGGAGGGAAAATGGCTACTTTCATTACAGCCTTGTGCCATTTCATCACCCTCTGGTGCAATTTCATCACCCTCTTGTGACATTTAATCACCCCTTGTGCCATTTTATTACCCCCTTGTGCCATTTCATCACCCACTTGTGCCCTTTCATTACCCCTTTGTGCCACTTTCTCATCCCTTGTGCCATTTTTATCACCACTTGTACCATTTTATCAGTCCCCTGTGGCATTTTAGAGGTTTCCGTGACTGCATGGAATTTTACAGGACCTGCTGTATGTTCTGTGACCACCTGCTCCGGCCCATAACAACTTCATTACGGCCAACGCTTGTAAGTTTTTTATTGGGTCCTGCTGGACCTGCGGGATCCCAATCCCGATTCAGGGCTCTAGTACAGAGCAGAAGAAATAATGCTGCCTACAATAACCAGTGTCTGGTTGTTATCAGTTGTTGTGCCATCTGAAACCAGAATGATTAGCTGGTGGCAACGTTTTCGCTTTTGTATTACCATTAAAAGAGTCAGCCTGACAGCTTCAACAGAAACATGGTCTGGCTGTTCTCATAGTGATAATGTACACATATTGGCCGGCATTTATCATTGTAGGTGTAAGTGAAGCATTTTTCTACACTTTTTTTTTGTGTGCTGGTAATGTGTAGGAGCACCAAATTTAATAAATGGTCACAGAGCATTTGATAAATTTTGTGCAGGTCACATTTTCTGAAATTTCACTCTTCACATACACCAAAAAGCTAGAGACTTTTCAGTGGCTTTGCGCCTTTTTTGCGTCTTTTCACAAAAAGGCGCAGTTGATAAAACCCTTCCATATCATGTGTGTTGCCAAAATCAGTGGATTACAACTCAAAATCAGCAGAAATGTGTAAACCAAAAGGCTCAAAAAAGGCGCAAATAAACCCTGCTTGCGCCTTTTTTGCACCTTTTCTAGACACAAAAAACTGTCTAAAGGCAATGATAAATGTCGGCCACTATTCTTATGTGAACCAGTCTAGGTCTGGTTTGGCTCTTGGGTTCTAAGTGTAAGCAATGCTTATTTTCATTTGCTTACTGCAAGCAGAGTAAATGAAAATGTTGAAGGCTAAAACAGAATGTACATTAGATGGTTTTATCCTTTTTTCACACTGCTGTCGGAGGTCTTTATCAGGAGTCCCAGGAGAATAGACAGAAAGAATAATGCTGCCTGCAAAACTTTGAACACCGCAACTGAACCAGATGGACCACGCTGTACATTATTATGGCCTGTCAGGCAACGGTTGTTTCCATTATGTAACATATTTGACAATATACCGTGAGGTATACAGTGCTCAGAGTTTTAAGACTGACAACCATTTTTAGGTAGAACTTCATTTCCTGTTTACCTACAATGAATCAGAAACAGATTTAAGGTTGGCAGCAAAATATATCACGATGTAAAACAAAACTGTGAACTTTACACGTCTTATTAAAGTTAGAACAAAACCAAAATGAAATTAAAGTAGAGACCTGAATCACCCTACACACATACTATATGTACAACTAACAAACACAGTTTTCATGAAAATTATATATTTTATTCTTCAGCTAAAGAAAAACAGCATTAGAAGTTTTTTTTTAGAGATACTGTCCCTTTAAATGATATTCAAAAGCACAACAGCAGAGATTTTCCCATTTCATAGCATAGTTTTATTGTAACAGAAATCGAAATACTAAGTCTCATAAGTAGACTTTAAAGCAGGAAGTCGAACTTTATCATAGCTGCGGCGAGATGCATAAAATATCAGTGAGATATGCTTTCACTACCACCTCCAGACTTTCCATTAGGAGGGGGAGAAAAGACCGTACTGTGCAGAAAAATACATAAAAACAGACAACAACTGTCTTCAGCTACAAACAAACACCTCTGTGTCATTCTGAAATCATACAGTATGTTATCATATGAAAAGGCCTATCTACAGATCACTAAGCCCACAAATGGCAGCCTTATGTCCAATAGCAACTTGAATTGCATTACTGGTTACTTAAAGGGGTATTCCCGCCAAAGATATATTATCCCCTATCCAAAGGACCCCCCTCAATCTCCGTGCAGCACCTGCATTCTATGCAGGGCTGCTGCTCCAGTCTCAGAAACCTCTATGTTTCAGGGACTGGAGACGTGGCATAATGTCACGCCCCCTTGTGAGATGACATCACGCCCCCTCAATTCATGTCTATGGGGGGGGGGGGTGACATCACGTCACGTCTCCAGTCCTAGTAACACAGGTTTCTGAGACTGGAGCAGCAGCCCCGCATAAAATGTGGGTGCTGCACGGAGATCACGGGGGGGTTCCAGCGGCGGGCCCCAGCGATCAGACATCTAAGATGTCAGATAAGATGTCTTTGGCCAGAATACCCCTTTAAAGTACACTTACAGAATACAAAACATACCCTGGTGGGTTCAAAGGTATGTTAACAACTTTAAAGGGGTATTACGGGCAAAAACATTTTATCCTCTATCCAAAGGCCCCTCCCATAGACATGAATGGAGGGGGTGTGGCGTGATGTCACATCCCCAGTCCGGACGATTCTGAAACTAGAGATGCAGCTCCTGCATAGAATGTGGGTGCTGCAGGGAGATCGCGGGGGGACCACCCCCCCCCCGAGATCGGGAATCTTATCCCCTATCCTTTGGATAGGGGATAAGATGTTTTTGCCCGGAATACCCCATTAAAGTACTCAAGATGCCAGTGAAATGTGATCACTCTACCCTCTTGTTCACCCCACCTAAAACCTAACTTTTATTAGATATTTATTTAAAAAATTGCACAAAAGCTCTTCAAAAATACCTATATCTCAGAGCATAAATATTGATGTGTGCCACAGGGCTGAAAATTGTATACCTCAATGGTGCTTATAACTGTACACTGTATTGCACAACCCAATCTGACTCTTCCATTGTCTTAGCAAATTGGTAGCTGCAGTCCCCCAGCCTGCTTAAGGTATTCTGGTGGCACTAGACTTTAAAAAATTAACACACCTAGCCCCCCTGACATGTTTTGCTCAGCCGAGCATCTTTAGTGGTCTGAGCTAATGGCCCAGACCTCTGAAGATGCTCGGCTGAGAGAAACATGTCTGTAGTCTGTAGTTTGTAGTTTTTATCGGTACAATTTTTGTTTTAATGGGACTTTTGATCGCTTTTTATACATGTTTTATGGTATATGAAGTGACCAAAAATGCACAATTTTAGACTGGTATTTTTTTATGTGTACGTCACGTGTAACTAACCTTATATTTTGATAGTTTGGATATTTATGCATATGCTTATGTTTATTTTTGATTACATTATTTTATTGCATTGAGCAGTGTTATCGGTCCTCTGTTGCTCCAGCCTGCGGATCGGACAGTGAGGAGGCAGGTAAGGGCCCTACCGTCATCCTCTCAGCTAATCGGGGCATCACAATTTTATTGTGATGGTCCCGATCAGCTCTGATGAGCTGTTGGGATCATTTTACTGTCATTTTAGACGCTGCAATCAACTTTGATTGTGGCGTCTAAGGGCTTAATGCCGGGCATCAGCCCGATTTGTGATGCCGGGCAATAACCCTTGGCCTTGGCTGCTGATAGCAGTCAGGACCCATGGGTTTGAATCTCGCACAGCCCGTGAGCGTGCTTTAACCCCTTAAGGACTCAGCCCATTTTGGCCTTAAGGACTCAGACAATTTAATTTTTACGTTTTCATTTTTTCCTCCTCGCCTTCTAAAAATCATAACTCTTCTATATTTTCATCCACATACTAGTATGAGGCCTTGTTTTTTGTACGACCAGTTGTCCTTTGTAATGACATAAATCATTATATCATAAAATGTATGGCGCAACCAAAAAACACTATTTTTGTGGGGAAATTAAAAAGAAAAACGCAATTTTGCTAATTTTGGAAGATTTCGGTTTCACGCCGTACAATTTATGGTAAAAATGACATGTGTTATTTTTTCTCTGGGTCAATACGATTAAAATGATACCCATTATTACATACTTTTATATTATTGTTGTACTTAAAAAAATCACAAACTTTTTAACCAAATTAGTAAGTTTATAATCCATTTATTTTGATGATCTCTAACTTTTTTATTTTTCCGTATAAGTGGCGGTATGGGGGCTCATTTTCTGCGCCATGATCTTTACATGTTTTTGATACCACATTTGCATATAAAAACCTTTTAATACATTTTTTATAATTTTTTTAAATAAAATGTATTAAAAAAGTAGCAATTTTGGACTTTTTTTTTTTCGTTCATGCCATTCACCGTACGGGATCATTAACATTTTATTTTAATAGTTCGGACATTTACGCATGCGGCGATACCAAATATGTTTTACGCTTTTTGGGGATAAAATAGGAAAAAACGGACGTTTTACTTTTTTTTGGGGGGGAGGGGATTTTTCACTTTTTTTTTACTTTTACTTTTACATTTTTTTTTACACTTGAATAGTCCCCATAGGGGACTATTCATAGCAATACCATGATTGCTAATACTGATCTGTTCTATGTATAGGACATAGAACAGATCAGTGTTATCGGGGATCTTCTGCTCTGGTCTGCTCGATGTCAGACCAGAGCAGGAGACGCCGGGAGCCGGAAGGAGGAAGGTGAGGGGACCTCCATGCGGCGTTCTGAATGATCGGATCCCCGCAGCAGTGCTGCGGGCGATCCGATCATTCATTCAAATCGCGCACTGCCACAGATGCCAGGATCTGTATTGATCCCGGCACCTGAGGGGTTAATGGCGGACGCCCGCGAGATCACGGGCGTCGGCCATTGCCGGCGGGTCCCTGGCTGCGATCAGCAGCCAGGATCAGCCACGCATGACACGGGCATCACTCCGATGCCCGCGGTTATGCACAGGACGTATATGTACGTATATGTACGTTAAGAACCACCGCACCAGGACATACATTTACGTCCTGCGTCCTTAAGGGTTTAAACATCGGTAAATGAACCAGGGCGTACAGGTATGCCCTTCGTCCTTCAAAACAAAAGAGATGCATGAAAAAAAACACACTAGAAATTGTACAATTTGCTTTATAAACACAACAAGGCGTATTTTCTAACCCTCACAGAGCCCTCTTGGCAAGAGTTAGTGCCCTACTACATGCACCAATGCACAACATGATGTAAACTTGATCTTTTAGATCAGTGCATGTTTACTTATTACAACACTGTTGGATATGGAGATGTACCTCCACCAAAGATGATTTTTTAGCATGTCAGAACTGTGATAAGCCAATGAACAAGCATTTGCCCATTCGTTTTTAGATTGCTGACCCTATTACACAGGGCGATATGGTCCCACTCAGCCTATAATCACTCCACGTTATAGGATGCATGGTGTGTTCTACTGAAAAGGAAGGCTCAATGCTCAAATTTTGCCTACTAGATTGGATAGGATATCTGTGAAATAATGCTAACAAATTCTTAAAATTACAAGATATCTAGGACGCACACATTAGCAACTTGTAAAAATGGGACACCAATGTAAAGCTTGACTTGTCAATTGGCTTTAAAGGGGTACTGCGTCCCTAGACATCATATCCCCTATCCAAAGGATAGGGGATAAGATGTTTGATCGTGTGGGTCCCCAACTGCGGCACCACAGACATCTGGTGCACGGAGCGAACTTCGCTCCGTGCTGGATGACTGGTGATGCGGAGGCTCATGATGTCACAGCCATGCCCCCTAAATGGAAGTCTATGGGAGAGGGCATCATGCCCCCTCCCATAGAATTACATTTAGGGGGCTTGGCCGTGAAGTCACAAGCGGGGCGGGACTGTGACATCACGAGCCTCCGGCGCTACACCCAATGCTCTAAACAAACACATGGTGCAGCAGGGAGATCGCGGGGGTCCCCAGTGGTGGGACCCCTGCGATCAGACATCTTATCCCCTATCCTTTGGATAGGGGATAAGATGTCTAAGGGCGTAGTACCCTATAATGGTTTGAATGTAGTCTAGTTGTGACTATATTCAGCTCACTTCTGGACAGTATCCTTTATTCGTGGAGAGCTTAAAAACATTCGCTCTGTAGATGGGAAATTAAAGGAGTAATGACTCCAAGCCCATCCTGAATGTCCAAGTGGAAATGCAGCTTGGTACTCCTGTAATGTGAGCGTAACCAAACATCCATTTTTCTATAATACATTTTTCCCAGTGGTACGTACCGTAGCAAAATACTCTACTACACTATCAATGTTGCAAGGTCCCATTTTTAGTCATGTCTACAGAAATCTATCTGTCAAACATGGATGATGGAAAATTGAGTCCAACAATCTAATAATACAGTTAGAATTTACCAACTCACTTGAATAATTCCCAAAAACATAACTGAGACAAATGGTTCTCTGTCCTATATAAGGAGACTAAGTGCTATAAATAGCACATGACATTTGGGGCCCTAAAAGTTATGCCTCTGTCAACTAATACACTCAACCTTAGACTTGCTTATTATTGACTTGGCTTTCAGCTATGTCTATGTAAAAGTACATTTATATTTTGGTCATTCAAAAGCCAGGTTCCATAGCACCACAAGATAAGCCAAAATACATACTCATTATGCATAATATTTTTATTACTATTTGTTAGTGCTTGGTTGTATAATCCAAAATCACCGTTTTTTAGGCCACTTATAAGCCAATGGTATGTATGCTGAAATGGAAAACTTAAAAACAAATAAAATATGTTTCTTGTTTAATAAGAAGAGCTTTTTACCTATGCAGGGTTTTACTTTTCTACAGGAAGAAAACATTCATCTCTGAAAACTATATATAGCTGATTCAGGCTGGAGCAGATAAAGATTTAGGCCATTTGAATTAAGAAAACACCATGATGTGGGAGGAAGGCAAAATGCTCCAGTCATGAAATTCTGCTTCTGAACCGAGCTGTTGTAAAATTCACTGACATGCTTAATGACTTTAATACGACTCGAGCAGAAAAATACAGACATCAGTCTAGACAGATATTAGGGACATGAAATGAATAAAAAGCATTTCCCATCACATAACATGGACTGAGAGGATGTTTTTTGTAGTCAGTTCCAGTTTCCATTTTTGGCTATTATTGACATACACAACAGAGAAGGGTACAGATGCTTTAAATCACCTCTGGTCAAAAAATCAGGACAGGATGTTTACAAAATGTAGAAAAGTGGCACAGCTTTTCATTGCTTGTAATGGCATTTTATGCCATGACTATATAAATCGACCGAGGGTAGAATAAGCAATGTGCTTTTAACATCATACATTTGCTTGTACAAAGAATATTTTCATAAAAACAGCTTCATCCTTCTGTCATGCTGATGTTCTTTCATTGTTATCTTGACTTCTGGATATAGGCTATGTTCACACAGGTCAGACTTCTGCATGGGTTTCCTGCAAAGATTTGCAACAAATCCAAAGACAATTCATATCACATGCATTTGAAGAGGATTTCCACAATCCCATTATTGGATTACTCCACCCCTAGACATATTATCTTCTATCCAAAGGATAGGGGATAAGATGCCAGATCGCGGGGGTCCCGCCGTTGTGGCACCCCAGACATCCAGTGCATGGAACGAACTTCGCTCTGTGCCAGATGACTGGTGATGCAGGGCAGAGGCTCGTGGTATTACGGTCACGCCTCGCTCATGATGTCACGGCCATGCTCCCTCAATGCAAGTCTATGGGAGGGGGCATGACAGCCGTAACGCCCCCTCTATAGACTTGCATTGTGGGGGCTTGGCTGTGATGTCAGACATCTTATACCCTATCCTTTGGATAGGGGATAAGATGTCTAGGGGCAGAGTACCCCTTTAACATACAATGAAAAAGCTCTCTGGGGTTTTTGCTACTGCAGAAAAAGGCCACCACTAAAGAATGTATCATTGTGCTTTTTAGGTGACTAAATAACAGTGGTGCTATTTGTTGTGGATCTGCTGTACACTGGGGAAAATATTTGTGGCTCCCACTTTGTATTATAAATCTGACGTGTGAACATACCCTTATACCTAGTGAGTCCTTTACCATAGACTGGAAGCATCTCTCTGTAAAAACCCACACACCAGTCCATCACCGATGAGGTAGTCCCTCTATCCAGAGACATAGAGATTGCAAGGGTGATGTTTATAAATAGGGGTTACCCCCTTTACCTAAAAAAAATACCATGGATGTGGCAATGTGAGGGCGGAGCCACAAAAAGAAAGAGGCAAATGGGCAGAATCACTCAAAGTTAAAACTTGCTAATGATTGTTGCTGTGTAAACTCCCTCAACTACTTACCAGTGTCCACAAAGCAATACAGCTAATTTAGAACGTAAAAACACACATGCGCACACACATCCACTAACAATGAGCTATAGTAGAACGTCATGGATGAGGTAAACGTTAAATAAATAAACACTGAAGGAAAGAGGTACCAGGATACTACAATAACTAAAGCTGCCCAGGCACTGTCTCAACTTATCACCAAAACCAGTGTTAAACACACAAACTCCTTGCACCTCAGTGTTATTTTTCCACACTCAGGCTCTTGCAAATCAATATTAGCAGGAACTTGTGTTCACACCCAGGCACGAGCTAGGTGTAATGCATGATGGAAATTGTAGTTTTGCAAACCAGGGACTGATCCCAGCACATAAACTTACCGGTATAATGCTTACACATGCACCAGCTCCAGCATGGTAATTGCCAGCTGTGTCAGTTAAAAAACGGCTCGGTACTAACCATAACAGCACCTGGGCTCTCAACCAACACCTGTCTCTTTATATCAGTACCTGAGTACCTGAACTCTCTTCCAGCACCTGACTGTCTTCATATAACAATATCTGAGGTCTCCACCAACACCTGCCTCTATATAACAGTTACAGTACCTAAGCACTCCACCAAAATTTCTCTATATAACAGTACCTGAGCTCTCTAACAGCAACTAACTGCCTCCTAATAAAAATGCCTGAGCTCTCCACCAATAGTTGTCTCTATATATCAATGTCTCCAAAAGCAAATGACTGTCTCTGTATAGCAGTATATGACTGTCTCTCTACAAGAGTACCTGAAATCTCTCAACTAGACTGCGTACCAAGCTGTCTCTCTATAACAGTACCTGAGCTCACTTCCCGTACCTGGCTGTCATTCTCCAGTATTAGCCCATCTCATGCCAGCAGCCCTCTAATCTCTCTACGGCCTTCTTTGCAGCTCATAAAAAGGAAGGGGCAGGAACATACCGGACAGTCTCTTGTTACACTCATCATTCACTCTCTACTCCCCACCCAGTTTCATGGCATTAAGCCATGTCAAGTGCTGGTGGAAAGATCGGTACTGAGTACAAAAACAGAGGCTTTTTGATTGCCTGTTTAGTGCTTGTACCCTCACCAGCCCCACCATGGTAATTACCAGCTGTGCAGGTAAAATACCTAATGGGTGGCAACTGTAAGAGGGAGGGAGAATCTTAATCATCAAGTGCAAGGATATATTGGTTTCCAAGACCTCCTTGTGGTATGCTGGTGCAGAACACAGCAGGGTTAACACTCCTGGCATCACAAACATTTACCTGGTCATTTCACCCATAGTCTACATACACACCATTAACCCAAAACCACATCCTTACATGCATAAGGCAATATATGTAACTAAATTAAGAGAGGACATGTAATAGTTTGCAAGTTAACATAATGATATGATTCACAAAGTGTGTGTTGAAGTCCTTTTCTCAAAGGGCAATTATGTATTTTTTTATAGGCGTTTAATATGAGCATAAAGAGGAAAGAAGTTTCTTATTTTATTTTCATTCTAACACATGTTAAAGGTTAAAGGGGTTATCCACCATAAGGTGATTTTAGTACGTACCTGGCAGACAGTAATGGACATGCTTAGGAAGGATCTGTGCTTGTCTTGGGGCTAAATTGCTATATTGTGAGATTACCATAACACTGTGGCTAGCTTTTTGTGAACTGATATTTCCTGTTTGACTTTTCTTTTTTTGACTACAAATCCCACAATTCCATTTTCCTCCCTCCCACACATCAGCCACCCCACCCATTGAAACATGAATGAGCTCCATCCATTCAAAGACCTGTGGTTTTCAATCAGGGTGCCTACAGCTGTTGCAGATTGATCTCTCTCCCACCATCCCTCCACCCATTGAATCAGACAGGCTCCCTGTCATCAGCTGACTAGTGAGTCAGGTCTTGGCCGCATTGCAACCTGGGAAAAATCTGAGACAACAGTCATTTTGTACGCTGGTAAAAATAAATATTGGGGTGAAAATCACAGAAGAATTGTGAGAAAACCGTCACACACAGAGGCAGACACTATATTATGAACTACACTAACTCTACAGACCCTGTAGCATAGTCAAATAAAAAAATCCTGGAATACCCCTTTAAATTCAGTCAGTGGACCATTCACGCTATCTAGGAACTGACAAATCAATAAGCCAATCCTTTCTCTGGCTTTCAGCATCATTGAATATGATGGTAAAGCCATCTAGTTATAAGCTCCAACTGTAGAATTTTTAGTCCATTTAGGAGGATTGAAAGCCTAAAGATGGACATCAATTTAACTTTCATTTTCTTAATTAGATAAAATATAGTTGCTCTGAATAGTTGACAGAATCACCACATCTCCAAGCAGTAGATATCTGAAAAGAACCCTCTATGGCTGCAGAAAATTCAGGTTCTTTTTTCTTGCCCTGGAGGTACGGTCTTCATAATGTAGGTGGTATTTACAGCAGTTTGTATTCTGGCAAGGGACTTATCAGAGTTGCTATAAACTTTGCCTATGACCATAGGTTGTATGTACTTACATACATCTATGTATTTAATGCTGCACATCATATTTGGAATTGTGCGGTGGGGACATATAGAAATTGTTATGAAGCAGATGTTTTATATAATACTTGCAGATGTTAAAAAGTGAGTGGTCCGTGTCTACACTTACTCACGTTATGGTGTTCAGACAGGAAGATATCACAATTGTTATGACTCTCCTCTTGTTTCGGTACAATTTTAACATAAGCAGATGAGAAGCAATGCTTTGTTACAGTAATGGAGACAAAAATATTCAAAGATACAACTCATTTTGTTCTTTACTCCCCTGAGAATGGTTATATGACTACGGTAGATGTAGACTTTTTTCTGATGTATTTTAAGGCCGTAACAAAACTTTAATTCAACTGTTAAGACATGATAGGACTTGAGATTTGTACCTATGGAAAACAGTCTTAAGAACTGAAGACCTCACTGATAATAAATGTACATTAAAGAATAATACATGTTTTTCCCCATGACTTTTGACCACTTTTTTATAGAACTAAAAAACAATAAGGCCTAACAATAGGGAAGAATGGATTGCAGCTACATCTGGGACATGGCATCTGAGATGGCCCAAAGGCCTCTGAGCCACAAAAGTATGAGAATGTCAGTAATAGAAATGGCACATTCTAGGTGGGAAGGAGACTTTACTTTGTGACGCAACAGCTAAAATATCAAACAAGGCAGAGATTTCTGTAAAAAATTCTAAATATTAAAAAGAAGGAAATGTATGGGCTCTTGATATCAACAACCTCTCCATTTTTGCTGTCACATTGGAGGATGTCCATTGTGAACCAGCACATTTATTTCCATATTATCTTCTGAATTTATATGGTCCATGCTGTACTTTTAGATTCATGCCCATTAATTTGTTTGGAAAATGTAATGAATACCTATTATAATCTAAATTGTGTAGGTCTATGCCTGAACTAGTGTGGTAGCCCTTGGGGGGTGTTGGTAGTGGGGGTATTGTCTCAGTAAATGAGGGGTTAATGTTAACCCTATAGTTCGTGACGCCAGGCTGAGGGCTAGTATGCTGAGGTAATTCTCAGGCCTATTGCCGCCCTTCACAGTAACGATAGGTGCACATAATAAAATGACTGAAGATCCACAAAGTAGTTGAACTTTAACTTGAAGAACTTTACTTAGATGCTTGCGGTACATCCAATGAACAATAACAGTCTCAGGCAAACAGTCTCTATATATCTCAATGACTGACAATTGTTGCGGACATTGAATGAAATTAAAGTCTCTGAATTTAGGGTAATTATTGCAGATCCGTCCGGATTTAGGGGATAGATTAGGTCCGGTGATCCTGCAGAGTGCTTAGGGATTGATACACTCGCGATCCTGAATATATCAGCCGTTGCCGCAAGGCTCAGGCCTAACTCACTGCGATAGACAGCTGCACAGATCCTGCTCGTTTGACAGCCCGGGAACAAGAGAGCGAACAATGGCCCTTATATGGGCAGGGTGAATCTGATTGGTCCGAACATCCGTCATTCACTGTTACACAGTGTGTTAGGTAGCATACGTCACAGGGACCTCCAAAGGTCCTTAAGCAGAAATACCATAGAGTTCACCTGGCCACGTGACCCGCAGGTCCTGCTACGCTACAGACAGGTAATTAACTATTTATAGACATTGATATCATATTTACATGCTTCCTAAATAAACTATAAGCTCAATAACTATCTATCTATATAGACATTAACAAAGCTATCTATCCTTTAGTTTCTAGCTTCTTAGACATTTTATTAAACTTATTATACATTCTAAGCTTACTAGACAATTAGGCAGCTATCTGACATATAGTGGCTAGCTCCTAAGACATTTTATTAGCTCTCTACACATTCTTTATGAGGCTAACTAGGCATTAGTACAGCTCTCTATACATAAGACTATCTAGACATTGGTTCAGCTCTATATACCTTTAGCGTCAAGCTGACTAGACAATTTTATTATCTCACACATTTTATTTCTTTGCCAACAATAAGTTACCTGTAAGTACACGAAAGGTATACTGGCTAGCCGGAGGCTAGGTCACAGTAAGGGTGGCTGCAAGGGTCTATCGGCTACACGCTACTTACCCCTAGAGCACTTTCAAAACAACCTAACTAGGTTATTCTTAGAAATACGTGTTTAATTTTGTATTAGCAAGAGCACCTACTGGCCAGGCAGAGCATCTCACACACGCAATGAAGGAGAAGAAGAAGTGTACCTAACAGTGGCAGGAATTGGGTATCAATATGTTACAATTCCTAAGTGTTTTCTTAAGTGAGATATTTATTTTGATGTATGTACTAGAGAAACTTCAGGTAGTACATTTAAGTTAGTAGTTTAGAGTACTATGTGTGCAAGTACTATTTTAAGGGTAATCTCCCTATTGTTTTTATTGAGACAGGTGCTGGCGATGGGCGACAGCAATAATTCTACCCTCGGAGGAGCCGGGGTGTCACCTGTTGAGTTACCTACTAAAACACATTTAGCATTATATACATTTGTATGTACAAGAATTATTTATGTTTTTAGTGTTGAGTGTACACGTGCAGCACGTCGATATTTTCTGTGTACAGCTCTGAATTACTTTTTTAAGTACATAGACATTAGACTATTTTTCTATGTACAACCTCTACTTACTATTTATGTATACAGACACGAGGATACCTTCCTGTGTACAGAACCATATACATATTTACTGTACAACTATCAACATGTTTCAGGCGTATTCACTTGATAAGTGCAACATTTAGCATAAGAGTTCTTATGAAGCTGCTGGTATATACATAAAATAGACGTGTAAGGATCAGCAGTCCACCTACACTAGGAGTTCATAGGAAGGGAAAGGTAAACACGGCCTTGACCACAACTCAGCCGGGTACAGTCTTTAATGAATCTCCTATAGGCTAGGAGTCTCTTGACTTAATAGTCAGGCACAAGCTTAGTGGTTACGTTGCTGAACTTTGAACTGGAGCAATCTTAGCACAGTCCTGCTAGGCACAATTCTTGAACTTGGTTGCTGTAAGACAAAAATGGTTAGACAGAAAACAATATGACATTACTTTAGAGTCTCTTTAGAAGATATTCTTCTTTACTCTTGTAGTGCCTCTTTTGGTTCCCCTATATCTGCCAACATCAGGGGCAGGATTGGACTTAACATAGCTTTGCCACACCACATTGGTGAGGATGGAGTTGTGGAAAGCAGCTTGAGAAGGGGTTATAGGCTTACTAGCCGGGATCAAAGTGGGGCAATAGGGCTTGAGTACCATCTCCAAACTAGGATGGACCCCTGACTCTTTCGTTGGTACCCTGGAAGCAGGCAAACTCTCCATGTCAGAAGAGGGCCTTGGTACATACGTTGGTACCTGTGCAGGAGGCAAACTCCGTTCTGACTAATGGCAGGGGATAGGAGGAGATCGCAGCTCTGCGACCTCATGCCTATCCCTTAGGCTGATCAGGGCTGTCGCTGACAACTCCGATCAGCCCTATTTTCCAGGTGATCGGGTCACCAGAGACCCGATCAGCCCGGAATTGGAGAAAATCGCATGTCTGAATTGACATGCGATTTTCTCCGATCGCCGACATGGGGGGGTCTCAGGACCCCCCTGGGCGATGTGCCGGGGTGCCTGCTGAATGTTTTCAGCAGGCATCCCGATCCGGTCCCCAACCAGCTAGCGGCGGGGACCGGAATTCCCACGGGCGTATCCATACGCCCTGCGTCCTTAAGGACTCGGGATGCAGGGCGTATGGATACGCCCTGCGTCCTTAAAAGGTTAAGTACGCAGCATAGTTCCCCCCACATTAGGTTGGCAGTATAGATCCCCCCACATTAGGTTGTAGTTCCCCCACATTAGGGTTGGCAGTATAGTTCCCTCACATTAGGTTGTAGTTCCCCCACATTAGGTTGGCAGTATAGGTCCCCCACATTTAGTTGGCAGTATAGTTCCCCCACATTAGGCTGGCAGTATAGTTCCCTCACATTAGGCTGGCAGTATAGTTACCCGCACATTAGGTTGTAGTTCCCCCACATTAGGTTGGCAGTACAGTTCCCCCCACATTAGGTTGTAGTTCCCCCACATTAGGTTGACAGTATAGTTCCCCCCAAATTAGGTTGTAGTTCCCCCACACTAGGATGGCAGTATGTTCCCCCCACAGACATACAGCCTCCAGCCATACAGTGTATGGCTGGAGGCTGTATGACTGTGTACTGCCCCACTTCAGTGCTCCGACCACCGCTCCTCCGGTCCGGCCATAGCAATAGGTCCCGGGACCGAAGGAGCGGTGGTCGGAGCACCAAAGCTGATGTGCCGCTGGTAACACTTACCAAGCTGGCCAGCGCACGTCCTGCTCGCTGCTCCGCGCTCCGTTGCTATGGGCGCACGCATGGGACGTTAGTGACGTCCTGCATGCGCTACCTCCCGGCGGTCCTTGCGTTTTTAAGGTAAACGCAGAGCCGCAGAGAGTTAACAGGGGCATCCCTGTGTCCCGAAAAACGTATTAAAAGATCAAATCACCCCCCTTTTCCCAAGTTCCATATAAAAAATATATAAACATGACAAAAATAAACATATGTGGTATCGCCGCGTGCGTAAAACGTCCAAACTATAAAAATATAAGGTTAATTAAACCTCGTACATGTAAATGTATAAAAAGTGATCAAAAAGTCTGATCAAAACAATTATGGTACCAATAAAAACTTCAGATCATGGCGCAAAAAATTAGTCATCATACCAAAAATAAAAAAGTTATAGGGTCTGAAGAGGACAATTTTAAGCATTCAAATTTTGGTGCATGTAGTTACATTTTTTTTTAAGTGGCAAAATAAAGAAAACCTACATAAATTGGGTATTATTGTAACCATACGGACCTACAGAATAAACATATGGTATAATTTTAACTGAAAAGTGCACTGCGTAGAATCTGAAGCCCCCAAAATGGAATTTTTTTCCAATTTTGACCCACAAATATTATTTTTATGGGTTCATCGTAAATTTTTGTGGTGGGATGATTGATGTCATTACAAAGTACAATTGGTGGCACAAAAAAATAAGCCCTCATATGAGTCTGGAGGGGCAAAATTGAAAGCGCTATGATTTAGAAGCTGATTCCGAGATTTTTTTTTTTTGTGTGAAATATTCTACTTTACGTTGTTACGCCTAGCGCTCCGGGTCCCCGCTCCTCCCCGGAGCGCTCACGGCGTCTCTTTCCCTGCAGCTCCCCGGTCAGTCCCGCTGACCGGGAGCGCTGCTCTCTCATGGCCGTTGGGGATGCGATTCGCACAGCGGGACGCGCCCGCTCGCGAATCGCATCCCAGGTCACTTACCCGTTCCCGTCTCCTGCGGTCATGTGCTGGCGCGCGCGGCTCCGCTCTCTAGGGCGCGCGCGCGCCAGCTCCCTGAGACTTAAAGGGCCAGTGCACCAATGATTGGTGCCTGGCCCAATTAGCTTAATTGGTTCCCACCTGTTCCCTGCTTATATCTAGTCTCCTCCCTTGCACTCCCTTGCCGGATCTTGTTGCCCTAGAGCCTAGTGAAAGCGTTATTGTGTGTTTAATAGTCTGTGTACCAGTACCTTTGCTATCTCCCCTGACTACGAACCTTGCCGCCTGCCCCCGACCTTCTGCTACGTCCGACCTTGCTACTGCCTACTCCTTTGTACCTCGCCTATCTTCAGTATCTTCAGCAGCCAGAGAGGTGAGCCGTTGCTAGGGGATACGACCTGGTCACTACCGCCGCAGCAAGACCATCCCGCTTTGCGGCGGGCTCTGGTGAAAACCTGTAGTGGCTTAGAACCGGTCCACTAGCGCGGTCCTCGCCATCCCTCTCTGGCACAGAGGATCCACTACCTGCCAGCCGGCATCGTGACAGTAGATCCGGCCATGGATCCCGCTGAAGTTCCTCTGCCTGTTGTCGCCGACCTCCCCACACTGGTCGCCCAGCAAGCCCGACAGATTGCCCAACAAGATCACCAGCTGTCGTACTTGACCACCATGACTCAGCAACTCCAGTCGCAGCTACAGCAGATTCAGTCTCAGCTACAGCAGCAGCAACCATCTCCTCCGCCAGCTCCTGCACCTCTTCCGCAGCGAGTGGCCACTCCTAGCCTCCGCCTGTCTTTGCCGGACAAATTTAATGGGGACTCTAAGTTTTGCCGTGGCTTTCTTTCCCAATGTTCCCTGCATCTGGAGATGATGTCGGATCAGTTTCCTACTGAAAGGTCTAAGGTGGCTTTCGTAGTCAGCCTTCTGTCTGGAAAAGCCCTGTCATGGGCCACACCGCTCTGGGACCGTGATGACCCCGTCACTGCCTCTGTACACTCCTTCTTCTCGGAAATTCGAAGTGTCTTTGAGGAACCTGCCCGAGCCTCTTCTGCTGAGACTGCCCTGCTGAACCTGGTCCAGGGTAATTCCTCCGTTGGCGAGTACGCCATACAATTCCGTACTCTTGCTTCTGAACTTTCCTGGAATAATGAGGCTCTCTGCGCGACCTTTAAAAAAGGCCTATCCAGCAACATTAAAGATGTTCTGGCCGCACGAGAGACTCCTGCTAGCCTGCATGAACTCATTCATCTAGCCACTCGCATTGACATGCGTTTTTCTGAGAGGCATCAAGAGCTCCGCCAGGAAAAAGACTTAGATCTCTGGCCACCTCTCCCACAGTCTCCACTGCAATCTGCGCCTAGGCCTCCCGCCGAGGAGGCCATGCAAGTGGATCGGTCTCGCCTGACCCTGGAAGAGAGGAATCGCCGTAAGGAAGAGAATCTTTGTTTGTACTGTGCCAGTACTGAACATTTTCTGGTGGATTGCCCAATCCGTCCTCCACGTCTGGGAAACGCACGCTCACACTCAGCTCTCGTGGGTGTGGCGTCTCTTGATGCCAAGTCGGCTTCTCCACGTCTCACGGTACCTGTTCGGATTTCCACTTCAGCCAGCTCTCCCCTCTCAGCCGTGGCCTGTCTGGACTCTGGAGCTTCTGGAAATTTTATTCGGGAGTCCTTTGTGAATAAATTCCATATTCCGGTGACCCGTCTTGTCAAGCCACTCCGCATCTCCGCGGTCAACGGAGCCAGGTTGGACTGTACCATACGTTTCCGCACGGAGCCCCTTCTTATGAGCATCGGATCTCACCACGAGAGGATTGAACTTTTGGTCCTCCCCAATTGCACCTCGGAAATTCTCCTTGGACTTCCCTGGCTTCAACTTCATTCCCCAACCCTGGATTGGTCCACTGGGGAGATCAAGAGTTGGGGGTCCTCTTGTTCCAAGAACTGTCTAAAACCGGTTCCCAGTAACCCTTGCCGTAACTCTGTGGTTCCTCCTGTATCTGGTCCCCCTAAGGTCATTAAGGACTCTGCCTGCCACAGGAAATGCCCCTCCCCCCCTCCCAGTTCCATCAGGCAAGCTTCTGTGTCCCCTCATGGCCCTCCTCCTGGTGTCACACTGCCCCGTGCCAGGTCCCGCCCTCTGCCCTCTCTCCCCATTCCTACTCCTGCGGTTCTGCCTGCCGTTGAGGAATCCCTCCATCCTTTCCCGGTGTCCTCATCCCAGGGGAGGCAGTTACCCGATAAAGAGAAGGGGAGACCTAAGGGGGGGGGTACTGTTACGCCTAGCGCTCCGGGTCCCCGCTCCTCCCCGGAGCGCTCACGGCGTCTCTTTCCCTGCAGCTCCCCGGTCAGTCCCGCTGACCGGGAGCGCTGCTCTCTCATGGCCGTTGGGGATGCGATTCGCACAGCGGGACGCGCCCGCTCGCGAATCGCATCCCAGGTCACTTACCCGTTCCCGTCTCCTGCGGTCATGTGCTGGCGCGCGCGGCTCCGCTCTCTAGGGCGCGCGCGCGCCAGCTCCCTGAGACTTAAAGGGCCAGTGCACCAATGATTGGTGCCTGGCCCAATTAGCTTAATTGGTTCCCACCTGTTCCCTGCTTATATCTAGTCTCCTCCCTTGCACTCCCTTGCCGGATCTTGTTGCCCTAGAGCCTAGTGAAAGCGTTATTGTGTGTTTAATAGTCTGTGTACCAGTACCTTTGCTATCTCCCCTGACTACGAACCTTGCCGCCTGCCCCCGACCTTCTGCTACGTCCGACCTTGCTACTGCCTACTCCTTTGTACCTCGCCTATCTTCAGTATCTTCAGCAGCCAGAGAGGTGAGCCGTTGCTAGGGGATACGACCTGGTCACTACCGCCGCAGCAAGACCATCCCGCTTTGCGGCGGGCTCTGGTGAAAACCTGTAGTGGCTTAGAACCGGTCCACTAGCGCGGTCCTCGCCATCCCTCTCTGGCACAGAGGATCCACTACCTGCCAGCCGGCATCGTGACATACGTTAGTGGTAAATTTTCGATTTTCAGTGATACTGCCAAAATTTTATGAAAAATTTTAAAATTTGGCTTTTTCTTTTTTACTTTGAAGCTCTCTGCTTGTAAGGAAACTAGACATACCAAATAAATTATATATTGATTCACATATACAATATGTCTACTTTATGTTGGCATCATAAAGTTGACATGTTCTTACTATTGGAAGACATCAGAGAGCTTCAAAGTTCAGCAGTAGTGTTGCTCGCATGTATTCGCAATGCAAATTTTATTTGCGAATATCGCATATTCGCGAATTCATGAATATTCGCGAATATAGCACTATATATTCGTAATTACGAATATTTTTTTTTATCACAGTACACATCACAGTGATCATCCCTCTCTGCTTCCAGCTTGTGTGGTGTAATGAAGGCTCTAATACTACTGTGTGAGACTAGCGTGCAAATTTTTGCATATGCGAATATAAAACGCGAATATTACGAATATGCAAATTTAGCGTATATATGACGAATATTCGACCATATATTCGCGAATATTTGCGAATTCGAATATGGCCTATGCCGCTCAACACAATCGGCAGCAATTTTCCAATTTTTCACAAAATTTTCAAAATCAGAATTTTTCAGGGACCAGTTCAGTTTTAAAGTGGATTTGAGGGGCCTTCATATTAGAAATACCCCATAAATTATCCCATTATAAAAACTGCACCCCTCAAAGTATTCAAAATGACATTCAGTAAATGTGTTAAACCTTTAGGTGTTTCACAGGAATAGCAGCAAAGTGAAGCAGAAAATTCCAAATCTTCATTTTTTACACTCGCATGTTCTTGTAGACCCAGTTTTTGAATTTTTTCAAGGGGTAAAAGGAGAGAAATCAACCTAAAATTTTTATGCAATTTCTCTCGAGTAAGGAAATATCTCATATGTGTATGTTAAGTGTTCGGTGGGCGCAGTAGAGGGCTCAGAAGGAAAGGAGCGACAATGGGATTTTAAAGAGTGAATTTTTCTGAAATGATTTTGGGGGGGCATGTCATATTTAGGAAGCCCCTATGGTGCCAGAACAGCAAAACCACAGCAAAAAAAAAACACATGGCATATTATTTAGGAAATTGCACCCCTCAAGGAACGTAACAAGGGGTAGAGTGAGCCTTAACATCGCACAGGTGTTTAATGACTTTTCGTTCAATTTGGATGTGTGAATGATTTTTTTTTTCACTAAAATGCTGGTTTTTCCCCAAATTTTACATTTTTGCAAGGGGTATTAGGAGAAAATGTCCCCAAAAATGTTTAACTTCATCTATTCTGAGCATGGAAATACCCCATGTGTGGACGTCAAGTTCACTGCGGACGTACTACAATGCTCATAAGAGAAGGAGACACATTTGGCTTTTGGAAATCAAATGTTGCTGAAATGGTTTTTGGGGGGCCTGTCGCATTTAGGAAGCCCCTATGGTCCAAGAACAGCAAAAAAAATCACACATGGTATACTATTTTGGAAACAACAACCCTCAAAGAATGTAACAAGGGGTACAGTGAGCCTTAACACCCCCCAGTGTTGGCGAATTTCCGTTAAAGTTTGATGTGTAAATGACATTTTTTTTTCACTAAAATGCTTTTTATTCCCCCAAATTTAACATTTTTACAATGGGTAATAGGAGAAAATGCCCCCTAAAATTTGTAACCCCATTTCTTCTTAGTATGGAAATTCCCCATGTGTGGACGCCAAGTGCTCTGCCAGCGCACTACAATGCTTGGAAGAGAAGGAGCACTATTAAGCTTTTGGGGAGAGAATTTAGTTGGAATAGAAGTCGGGGGCCTTGTGCGTTTACAAAGCCCTCCATGGTGCCAGAAAAGTGGACACCCCCCACATGTGACCTCATTTTGGAAACTACTCCCCTCACAGAATGTAATGAGGGGTGCAGTAAGCATTTACACCCCACTGGCATTTGACAGATCTTTGAAACAGTGGGCTGTGCAAATTAAAAATTACATTTTTCATTTTCACGGACCACTGTTCCAAAAATCTTTCAGACACCTGTGGGGCGTAAATGCTCACTGTACCCCTTATTACATTGCATGAGGGGTGTAGATTCCAAAATGGGGTCACATGTGGGGGGGTCCATTGTTCTGGCACTATGGGAGCTTTGTAAACACACGTGGCCTTCAATTCCGGACACATTTTCTCACCAAAAGCCCAATGACGCTCCTTCTCTTCTGAGCATTGTAGTTTGCCCGCTGAGCCCTTTACATCCACATATGGGGTATGTTCTTACTCAGAACAAATGGGGTTACAATTTTTTGGGGGCTTTTTTCCCTATTTTCCCTTGTGAAAATGAAAAATTTAGGGTAACACCAGCATTTTAGTTCAAATATTTTTTTTTTTCATTTTCCCATTCAACTTTAACGAAAATTCATCAAACACGTGTGGGGTGTTAAGGCTCACTATAACCCCTTGTTATGTTCCATGATAGGTGTAGTTTCCATAATGGGATCAATTGTGGGTATTTTTTTTTTTTTAGTTTATGTCACAACCACTGTAAAATCATCCACCCCTGTGCAAATCACCAATTTAGGCCTCAAATGTACATGGTGCACTCTCACTCCTGAGCCTTGTTGTGCGACCGCAGAACATTTTACGCCCACATATGAGGTATTTCCGTACTCAGGAGAAATTGCGTTACAAATTTTGGGGTCTTTTTTTCCTTTTACCTCTTGTGAAAATAAAAAGTATGAGGCAACTGTAAAAAATTTTACACTAACAGGCTGGTGTAGACCCCAACTTTTTCTTTTTATAAGGGGTAAAAGGAGAAAAAGCCCCCCCAAAATTTGTAACGCAAATGCTCCCGAGTACGGAGATACCCCATATGTGGCCCTAAACTGTTTCCTTGAAATACGACAGGGCTCTGAAGTGAGAAAGCACAATGCTCATTTGAGGACTAAATTAGGGATTGCATGGGGTGGACATAGGGGTATTCTACACCAGTGATTCCCAAAGAGGGTGCGTCCAGCTGTTGCTAAACTTCCAGCATGTCTGGACAGTCAGTGGCTGTCCGAAAATGCTGGGAGTTATTGTTTTGCAACAGCTGAAGGCTCCTTTTTGGAAACACTGCAGTATGATACAGTGTAAGGGGTGTATATGTAGTGTTTTACCCTTTATTTTGTGTTAGTGTAGTGTAGAGTTTTTAGGGTACATTCACACAGGTGGGGTTTACGGTGAGTTTCCCGCTAGGAGTTTGCGCTTTGGTGTAAAATTTGCCGCAGCTCAAACTTGAAGCAGGAAACTCACTGTAAACCCACCCGTGTGAATGTACCCTGCACATTCACATGGGGGGGGGGGGGGGTGGCAAACTTACAGATGTTGCAAAACTACAACTCCCAGCATGCACTGACAGACCCTGCATGGTGAGAGTTGTACTTTTGCAATAGCTGGAGGCACACTGGCTGGAAAACCTTTAGTTAGGTTCTGTTACTCTATAGTGGTCTCCAAACTGTAGCCCTCCAGATGTTGCTAGGCAGCAACTCTCCGGCTTCTGTAGTCTGCAGCATGCCGCACCAGGGAGAGGATCGCCACCTGCCACTGCTGTAAGGGACCTCCACCACCCCTATTACAGTTCCCCCATTCTGCCCTGACTACCATGGGTGGGCAGAATGGGGGAACCAAACTTTATCCCCCCCCCACCCTGATCCGCTATTGGTTGGTCGCTTCTGACTGACCAATAGCAGGGATAGGAGGGGGGCACCCCTGTCACCTTACTCCTATCCCTTCAGGGAAATCCCTTATTTTCCGGGTCATCGGAGACCCATATGACCCGTATATCCGTTCTGAATTGACAGGTGATTTGCGGGGATCACTGACATGGGGGGGGGGTCTCCAAATAAAAGAACCTATGTCAAAAAATTTCCAGAAAAAATGATTAACCCGTTAACGACCATGGACGTCTAAACTTGTCCATGTGCCATTAACGGGGTATGACGCGGGCTCCCGACTAGAGCCCACATCATAACGGCCTTCCCCCAGCTGATTCCTGTAGCTGGAAGCCGGCGTTAATAGTCGACATGCGGCAATCACCACGGCTGGCTATTAACCCTTTAGATTGCCGCTGTCAAAGTTGACAGCGGCGTCTAAAGGTGCCTTTATCCCGTCCCTGATGGTCCCGTGGGGTGGATCCCCCCGCAGCGCGATTGCAGGGGGGCCATCCACTGCTGAGGTAGTCAGAGGGCTTACCTCTCCTGTAGTGCCGACTCCTGCGCTCAGAATGATAAAGTCTGGCAGGATCAGGCCTTATGAATCGAGCGCAGAGCACACAGATCAATGGGGTTCTATGTTATCCCATTGATCTGTATGAGGAATCAAATGATTCCTCCTAAAAGTCCCATAAGTGGACTAAAAGTGTAAAGAAAAAAAATAAGTTTCAAAAAAGTTTAAAAACACACACATTAACCCCTTCCTTATTAAAAGTTTAAATCATCCCCCTTTTCCCAAATTCCATATAAAAAATATATAAACATAATAAAAATAAACATGTGGTATCACAGCGTAAATATCCGAACTATAAAAATATATCTTTAATTAGACCGCATGGTCAATGGCATAAGCGCAAAAAAATTCCAAAGTCCAAAATAGCGTATTTTTGGTCACTTTTTATACCATATAAAATGTATAAAAAGCGATCAAAAAGTCAGATCAAAGCAAAAATGGTAACGATAAAAACGTCAGATCATGGCACAAAAAATTAGCCCTCATATCGACCAATATGCGAAAAAATAAAAACGTTATTGGGGTCAGAAGATGACAATTTTAAATTTAGTAATTTTCGTGCATGTTGTTATGATTTTTTCCATAAGTACGATAAAATCAAACCTATATAAGTAGGGTATCAATTTAATCGTATGGACCTACAGATCAAAGATAAAGTGTCATTTTTACTGGAAAATGTACTGCATAGAAACAGAAGCCCCCAAAATGTACAAAATTTAGTTTTTTCTTCAATTTTGTTGTACAATTATTTTTTTTTCCGTTTCGTCATAGATTTTAGGGTAAAATGACTGACGTCATTACAAAGTAGAATTGGTGGCGCAAAAAAAAAGCCCTCATATGGTTTTTTAGGTGCAAAATTGAAAGGGTTATGATTTTTAAAAGGTAAGGAGGAAAAAACGGAAGTGCAAAAACAGAAAAACGGTTGGTCCTTATGGAAATAATAACCAAAACTGCCTAATTTGCCCATAGCATTGAATCAGAGCTGAGCTTTCATTTTAATATAGTATCTTAAAACATTATAGTTGACCTCTGATGGGTTGCTATGGGCAACATTTATGGTTTTTCTTTTAGACAGTTTTTGGTTCATTGTATTTGTCTTGTATATTTAATTTAGCCTTTTTTTTTTTTTTTTTGCTGTAGCATCCATGAGGCTTTTATATGGTGCAAAAACAGAACTAGATTACTAGATTCATAAGAAGAAAATAGGATAGAAATAGGCAAAACTTTTTCTCAAAAAGTTCCTTATTTTTTATTTTTCTAATTAGTGTAATAAGCATATCCTAACAAATCTACACCAAAAGAGTCCACTTACTTTCCTGTGTATAACAATGTCAAATATGTAAATATATAAAGTAGACAATGACAATGTACAATGTACATTTAGAGGAAAGGTTTCTACATCATAATGATAGGGGATTCTTTACTGTAAATGCAGTGAGCAATCTGTATGGTGTACCCGTGGCTGTTCAATGGGTTTATAAATATATCTTGATCTTAAAGTGGAAAACATATTTTAAGATGTAATTAATCCCTTTTAGGATAAAATTATTTGGGAAAATGGGCATATGTTTTTCTTGTTTCTTATGAAAAGAAGCCAATGGATATAAAACCTTTATCGTGTGGTATATAACTTTAAAGCAACGGTATATCTAGGCTGGCCCATAAGAAGGTGGAGGACCACTTTAAGGGTATACTCACACCCTTATCTGATGTGCAGGATTTTGAAGCAGTGTTCAGACATTTAATTAACATTGAAATCTATTGCATAAAATCCTGTGCATCAAATCCTGCACATCAAATATGTGCAGGATACTGTACGTGTGAATAGACCCTTAAGGGAGCATTACCTTAATGTGACATGTCCTTCAAATACGGATCTCGCGAGATACTATTCTTCAAATAATATATTGTGGGACTCAATATGCCTCTTTATTCTGTATGACAATTTTTACACCTTTATCTGCACTCTTTACAACTAAAGCAGTGTTTTGAGTTAAACCTTTAAGAGCTTGTTTTGAGTTAAAGGGGTACTCCGGTGGAAAACATTTTTTTTTAAATCAACTGGTGCCAGAAAGTAAAACAGATTTGTAAACGTCTATTAAAAAATCGTATTCCTTCTAGTACTTATCAGCTGCTGTATACTACAGAGGAATTTCTTTTCATTTTGAATTTCTTTTCAGTCTGACCGACCACAGTGCTCTTTGCTGACACCTCTGTTCATGTCAGGAACTGTCCAGAGCAGGAGAAAATCCCCATAGCAAAACCTCTTCTACTATGGGGATTTTCCTGACATGGACAGAGGTGTCAGCAGAAAGCACTGGGGTCAGACAAAAAATAAATTTCTAAAAGAAAAGAACTTCCTCTGTAGTATACAGCAGCTGAGAAGTAATGGAAGTATTAAGATTTTTTATTAGACGTAATTTAGAAATCTGTTTAACTTTTGGGTACCAGTTGATTTAAAAAAAAAAAATTTGCCACCTGAGTACCCTTTAATCTTCTAAAAGACAATGCGTGTATTAGATATTTTTTTTTTTGTTCTCATTATAATGTTTGGTGCCTAATTCTGTTAAAGTGAAGGAACCCTTAAAAGGTTAAAGAGGTTATCAAGTAGGAAAAAAATAACAAAATAGGGGCAGACTGTTATGAAAAAATGTGAAAAAAACTACATTTTCACCATTTTGAATAATGCCAAGGTTCCCGCTGATCTCTACTTCTTGGTCCCCATATCAACACACACAGGAAATGCCCACTAGCCAATCACTTATGTGACTTATGCCAGACTGGGTATTAAAGGGGAACTCTGGTGGAAACAAGTAGAAAACAAATGTTTTCAAATCAACTGGTTCCTGAAAGTTAAACAGATTTGTAAATGATATGTAAAAGTAAATGGGGCTCAAGGGTCAAAGATATCTGGTTTAAAATAATTAGTATTTATTAATATAGAATGCAAAATAGATTAAATAGGGATGTACAGGGCCCTTGTACTCCCCTAATTAATTAAATACACAATAAAATATAATATATAATAATCCCAATATAAAAATAACTAAAAATAATAACAACTATAAAATTAATATGCGATTTGAGCCTGTGATATCAATATGGCGATCTACTAATCATGTGGAACAGCACAGTACAAATGTTCATTCAAATGTTCTTGTTCCCAGAGATCTTCAATATAAAACAGATACAATGTAGCCGCTACAGATACCAGTTAGTCAATTGATGCGGTGGTACTGTATCTGTCCAAACAGTGGCAACTCGATCCCACCGACACAGTGATACAATGTAGCGCTTTGTGAACAGTGAACAGTCACTTAAAATCAATCTTTAAGCATCTCTGTGTATGCCATACATCAAAATAGCCAGTTTGCAATAAGCTCCATACAATGCTCACCACTCCGGGGTGTCACGGATCTCCCTTCAGTGTAGTCCTGGGGGCCGGCTGTATAGCGTCTTTTGCCCGGTGCCTTGCCTCAGTCAGGGATCGTGCTGCTGGAGTCTCGGCCAACTCCTAAGAGCACAGCACTCGGTGGTGGGCACCGTTTGGGGGGACTGCAGCGCTGTCAAGCGGAGTCCCTTGGTCGGACCAGCTTGGAATGATGGTGGTCTGTAAGCATCAAGTCCTTATTGTAGATGGCCCGATTGGCTTCTCACTAGTAGTTAATATAACGGCTGTATGCGGTAAGCAGAGTGAGTAACCCAGCGGCGTTCCTCGTGCACAGGTCGCGCGCTCGGGAGATAGCGCACTGTAATAAATGCCTTGGATCTGGCAAATGATCGCTAATAATGTCAGAAGAGTATTCTATATTGTCAGGCTCAATATCGCATATTTAAAATCGCTGGACGCGTTTCAAAACCTTCCTCGTTTTTTTCTTCAGCAGCGAAACGGGTCCAGCGATTTTAAATATGCGATATTGAGCCTGACAATATAGAATACTCTTCTGACATTATTAGCGATCATTTGCCAGATCCAAGGCATTTATTACAGTGCGCTATCTCCCGAGCGCGCGACCTGTGCACGAGGAACGCCGCCGGGTTACTCACTCTGCTTACCGCATACAGCCGTTATATTAACTACTAGTGAGAAGCCAATCGGGCCATCTACAATAAGGACTTGATGCTTACAGACCACCATCATTCCAAGCTGGTCCGACCAAGGGACTCCGCTTGACAGCGCTGCAGTCCCCCCAAACGATGCCCACCACCGAGTGCTGTGCTCTTAGGAGTTGGCCGAGACTCCAGCAGCACGATCCCTGACTGAGGCAAGGCACCGGGCAAAAGACGCTATACAGCCGGCCCCCAGGACTACACTGAAGGGAGATCCGTGACACCCCGGAGTGGTGAGCATTGTATGGAGCTTATTGCAAACTGGCTATTTTGATGTATGGCATACACAGAGATGCTTAAAGATTGATTTTAAGTGACTGTTCACTGTTCACAAAGCGCTACATTGTATCACTGTGTCGGTGGGATCGAATTGCCACTGTTTGGACAGATACAGTACCACTGCATCAATTGACTAACTGGTATCTGTAGCGGCTACATTGTATCTGTTTTATATTGAAGATCTCTGGGAACAAGAACATTTGAATGAACATTTGTACTGTGCTGTTCCACATGATTAGTAGATCGCCATATTGATATCACAGGCTCAAATCGCATATTCATTTTATAGTTGTTATTATTTTTAGTTATTTTTATATTGGGATTATTATATATTATATTTTATTGTGTATTTAATTAATTAGGGGAGTACAAGGGCCCTGTACATCCCTATTTAATCTATTTTGCATTCTATATTAATAAATACTAATTATTTTAAACCAGATATCTTTGACCCTTGAGCCCCATTTACTTTTACATATTGTTCCTATTTTTATACACCGTGGGTATAGGTGTTTGTTGGGTTGCTCGGGTCCTCAGTGACAGTCAGACAGACAGGAGCCTCTCCATTGTGTTTATATTAGATTTGTAAATGACTTCTATTAAAATATCTTAGTCCTTACAGTACTTATCAACTGTGGTATAAAACAGAGACATTTGTGAATTTATTTTCTGTCTGACAATAGTGCTCTCTGCTGACACCTCTGTCCATGTCAGGAACTGTCCAGATTAGAATCATATACCCATAGAAAACCTCTCCTGCTCTGGACAGTTCCTGACACGGATAGAGGTGTCAGCAGAGAACACATAAAAGAACTTCAAACATTTTTCTATAGTATATCTGTAGTATACAGCAGCTGATAAGTACTAGAAGGGTTAAGATTTTTAAATAGAAGTGATTTACAAATCTGTTTAACTTTCTTGCACCAGTTGATTTTGATTGGAGAGGAGTCTTCTGCTCACTGAGCAAGTATTCTCTGGGGTAGAGGTGGGGGAGGATAGTGGGATGGAGGTGCAGGACAGTCTGGCAGCTAGCTGGGTTACAGTTAGAAAATGGGGTAGAGGGAAAAGTGTCAGGGAGGCTAGTCCTGAACTGGCACACCCCAACAAGTTTGCCCAGTTTGCAGATGAGGGGGATGCCATTTCAGAGCTAGCATTACTGCAGCAGGACTCTGCCTCTGACCGCCAGCAGGGTGTCTGCTCCAGTAAGGAGGGAGGGAGGAGTGCAGGGCAGGCCAGACAGGTACTGGTAGTGGGGGACTCAATTATTAGGGAGACAGACAGGGTGATCTGTCACAAAGACCAGGATCAGCGAATAGTGTGTTGTCTTCCTGCCGCTCGAGTTTGGAACATCACGGATCGGGTTGACAGGTTGCTGGGTGGGGCTGGAGAGGACCCAGCAGTTATGGTACATATTGGCACCAATGACAAAGTAAGAGGTAGGTGGAGTCTACCTGTACCACGAGCCACATCAGAGAGGCAGCGGGAGATTAGGGAGGTAAAAAAGTGGCTCAGAAGCTGGTGTAGGAAGGAGGGGTTTGGATTCATGGAGAACTGGGACGACTTTGCTATCGGATACTGGCTCTACCGACGGACGAGCTGCACCTCAATGGGGAGGGTGCAACTGTGCATTGGGAGAAGATGGCTAGAAGGGTGGAGGAGTGTTTATACTAGGGACTGGGGGGAGGGAACCTACAATGTAGAGGGGGAAGATAGTGTAGTTAGAGAGAGGGACTTATAAATGTACCTGGGCGTGGAGCGGAGGGAGGGGTTAGAATAGTTAATAGGGATAGGCTTCAAAGGAAGAAAAAACATACACCATTAAATTGCATGTTGACTAATGCCAGAAGTCTGTCCAATAAAACTGGAAGTGGAGAACTGGAGTGGTTGTCTGAGAAACATTATGACATAGTGGGTATAACAGAGACTTGGTTGGACGATAGCTGTGATTGGACAGTCAACCTACAGGGTTATAGTCTATTCAGGAAGGATCGGACAAAACGGAAATGGGGAGGAATTTGTCTTTATGGGAAATCGAGTCTGAAGGCAGCACTGCGGGAGGATATGTGGGAGGGAAATGATAATGTGGAGGCATTATGGGTGGAAATATATGGAGATGAAAATTAAAAAACAAAATTCTGATAGGGATTTGCCATAAGCCACCAAACATAATGGAAGAGCCAGAAGATCAATTACTGAGGAAAATAAACTGTCACGATTCGGCTTCCAGGTAGTGGATCCTCTGTGTCAGCGAGGGATTGGCGTGGACCGTGCTAGTGGACCGGTTCTAAGAGGCTACTGGTTTTCACCAGAGCCCGCCGCAAAGCGGGATGGTCTTGCTGCGGCAGTAGCAACCAGGTCGTATCCACTAGCAACGGCTCTACCTCGCTGACTGCTGAGAAGGCGTGGGACAGAAGGACTAGGCAGAGGCAAGGTCAGACGTAGCAGAAGGTCGGGGGCAGGCGGCAAGGTTCGTAGTCAGGGTGGATAGCAGAAGTTCAGGAACACAGGCTTTGGACACACTAAACGCTTTCACTGGCACAAGGCAACAAGATCCGGCAAGGGAGTGCATGGGAGGAGGTCAGATATAGTCAGGGACCAGGTGGAAGCTAATTAAGCTAATTGGGCCAGGCACCAATCATTGGTGCACTGGCCCTTTAAGTCTCAGAGAGCTGGCGCGCGCGCGCCCTAGAGAGCGGAGCCGCGCGCGCCAGCACATGACAGCAGGGGACCGGGACGGGTAAGTGACCTGGGATGCGATTCGCGAGCGGGCGCGTCCCGCTGTGCGAATCGCATCCCCAACGGCCAAGACAGTGCAGCGCTCCCGGTCAGCGGGACTGACCGGGGCGCTGCAGGGAGAAAGACGCCGTGAGCGCTCCGGGGAGGAGCGGGGACCCGGAGCGCTAGGCGTAACAGTACCCCCCCCCTTAGGTCTCCCCTTCTCTTTGTCCGGTAACTGCCTCCCCTGGGATGAGGACACCGGGAAAGAATGGAGGGTTTCCTCAACGGCAGGCAGTACAGCAGGAGTGGGAATGGGGAGGGAGGGCAGAGGGCGAGGCCTGGCACGGGGCAGTGTGACACCAGGACGGGGGCCATGGGGAGGCACAGAGGCTTGCCTGACGGGACTGGGAGGGGGGGAGAGGCACTTCCTGTGGCAGGCAGAGTCCCAGTTCTTGATCTCCCCGGTGGTCCAATCAAGGGTGGGGGAATGAAGCCGGAGCCATGGCAGACCGAGGAGGACCTCAGAGGTACAGCCGGGGAGAACGAAGAGCTCAATTCTCTCGAGGTGGGGTCCAATAGACATCAGGAGGGGTTCTGTGCGGTAACGCACGGTGCAGTCCAATCTGGCTCCGTTGACCGCGGAAATGTAGAGCGGCTTGACGAGACGGGTCACCGGGATGCTGAATTTATTAACAAACGACTCCAAAATAAAATTTCCAGAGGCACCAGAGTCCAAGCAGGCCACGGCTGAGAGGGAGGAGTTGGCTGTAGAAGAAATCCGCACGGGCACCGTGAGACGTGGAGAAGAAGACTTAGAACCAAAAGATGCAACACCCACGTGAGCTGGGTGCGTGCGTGCGTTTCCCAGGCGTGGAGGACGGATAGGGCAATCCACCAAGAAATGCTCAGTACTGGCACAGTACAGACAGAGATTTTCTTCTCTACGGCGATTCCTCTCTTCCTGGGTCAGGCGAGACCGATCCACTTGCATGGCCTCCTCGGCGGGAGGCCCAGGCGAAGACTGCAAAGGATGCTGTGGGAGAGGTGCCCAGAGATCTAAGTCTTTTTCCTGGCGGTGCTCTTGGTGTCGCTCAGAAAAACGCATGTCAATGCGGGTAGCCAAATGGATGAGTTCTTGGAGGTTGGCAGGAATCTCTCGTGCGGCCAGCACATCCTTGATGCGACTGGATAGGCCTTTTTTAAAGGTCGCGCAGAGAGCCTCATTATTCCAGGATAGTTCAGAAGCAAGAGTACGGAATTGTATGGCGTACTCGCCAACGGAAGAATTACCCTGGACCAGGTTCAGCAGGGCAGTCTCAGCAGAAGAGGCTCGGGCAGGTTCCTCGAAGACACTTCGGACTTCAGCGAAGAAGGACTGGACTGTGGCTGTGGCAGGATCATTGCGGTCCCAGAGCGGTGTGGCCCAAGACAAGGCCTTTCCTGAAAGAAGGCTCACTACGAACGCCACCTTAGACCGTTCTGTAGGAAACAAGTCCGACAACATCTCCATATGCAGGGAACACTGAGACAAAAATCCACGGCAGAGTTTAGAGTCCCCATCAAATTTGTCCGGCAGGGACAAGCGGAGGTTAGGAGCGGCCACTCGCTGCGGAGGAGGTGCAGGAGCTGGCGGAGGAGATGGTTGCTGCTGTAGCAGAGGCAGAAGTTGCTGTAACATGGCGGTCAACTGCGACAGCTGCTGTCCTTGTTGGGCAATCTGCTGCGATTGCTGAGCGACCACCGTGGGAAGATCAGCGAGACTTGGCAGCGGCACCTCAGCGGGATCCATGGCCGGATCTACTGTCACGATTCGGCTTCCAGGTAGTGGATCCTCTGTGTCAGCGAGGGATTGGCGTGGACCGTGCTAGTGGACCGGTTCTAAGAGGCTACTGGTTTTCACCAGAGCCCGCCGCAAAGCGGGATGGTCTTGCTGCGGCAGTAGCAACCAGGTCGTATCCACTAGCAACGGCTCTACCTCGCTGACTGCTGAGAAGGCGTGGGACAGAAGGACTAGGCAGAGGCAAGGTCAGACGTAGCAGAAGGTCGGGGGCAGGCGGCAAGGTTCGTAGTCAGGGTGGATAGCAGAAGTTCAGGAACACAGGCTTTGGACACACTAAACGCTTTCACTGGCACAAGGCAACAAGATCCGGCAAGGGAGTGCATGGGAGGAGGTCAGATATAGTCAGGGACCAGGTGGAAGCTAATTAAGCTAATTGGGCCAGGCACCAATCATTGGTGCACTGGCCCTTTAAGTCTCAGAGAGCTGGCGCGCGCGCGCCCTAGAGAGCGGAGCCGCGCGCGCCAGCACATGACAGCAGGGGACCGGGACGGGTAAGTGACCTGGGATGCGATTCGCGAGCGGGCGCGTCCCGCTGTGCGAATCGCATCCCCAACGGCCAAGACAGTGCAGCGCTCCCGGTCAGCGGGACTGACCGGGGCGCTGCAGGGAGAAAGACGCCGTGAGCGCTCCGGGGAGGAGCGGGGACCCGGAGCGCTAGGCGTAACATAAACAAGGCAGCAAATCAGAATAAGGTGATAATAATCTATGCTGATATAAACTGGGAGACTGAGACCTGTGAATCTCATAAAGGAAACAGGTTTCTGACTATAGCTAAAGACAATTATCTGTCCCAAATGGTACAGGGCCCGACCAGAGGAGGCGCCCTACTAGACTTAATATTAACCAACAGACCTGACAGAGTAGAAAGACACCTAAGAAATAGTGATCCTAATATAATATATTATAGCTTGTTCTTCAATAAGGGAATCTCGCGAGGGGCCACAAAAACAATGAACTTTAGGAAGGCAAAGTTTGATCAACTCAGAGAAGCCCTTAACAATATAAATTGGGATAATGTCTTCAAAAACAAGAATACTGATACTAAAAGGGAGACTTTTAAAAATATCTTAAATTCTTACTGTAAGGGGTATATATATACCTTATGGGAAAAAAAGGGTCAGGAATAAAAGAAAACCAATATGGATGAATAAAAATATTAAGGGGCAATAAATGACAAAAATAAAGCATTTAAACTACTAAAACAGGATGGCAGTGAAGAAGCATTAAAAAGCTATAGAGAAAAATGTAAACTATATAAATAGAGACATAGAAGAAGAGACAGAAAGACTCATTGCCAAAGTGAGTAAAAACTAACCCCAAAATGTTTTTAAACTATATAAATAGCAAAAAGGTTAAAAATTTAAGTGTTGGCACTTTAAAAAATGATGTGGAGGAAATTATAAATGGCGATCAGGAAAAAGCTAATATATTGAACAAATTCTTCTCCACTGTATTCACCGAGGAAAATGAAATGCCAGGTGAAATACAGCGAGATAAGGTAAACTCCCCAGAACAGGTCACCTGTCTAACCCAGGAAGAAGTACAGTGCCACCTACTAAAAATCCAAATAGACAAATCACCAGGTCCAGATGGCATTCACCCCCATGTTGTTAAAGGAGAATTCCGGTGGAAAAAACAATGTTTTCAAATCATGGTAACATAGTTCATAAGGTCGAAGAAAGACCAGAGTCCATCAAGTTCAACCTATAACTCTAATGAGTCCCTACTGAGTTGATCCAGAGGAATGCAAAAAAAAAAAAAAAAACTCATACTTGAGGTAAAAATTCCTTCTCAACTCCAAATATGGCATCAGAATAGATCCCTGGATCAACGTTCTGCCCCTATAAATCTAGAATCCATAACCTGTAATGTTAATCAATCTCCAAAAATGCATCCAGACCCCTTTTATATTATTTTACCGAGTTCACCATGACCACCTCCTCTGGCAGAGAATTCCACAGTTTTACTGCTCTTACAGTAGAGAACCCCCGTCTGTACTGGTGTAGAAACCTTCTTTCCTGTAAACGTAGAGGATACCCCCTTGTTATAGATATAGTCCTGGGTTTAAATAGATCATGGTAGAGATCTCTGTACGGTCCCCTGATATATTTGTACATAGTTATTAGGTCGCCTCTAAGCCTTCTTTTTTCGAAACTAAATAACCCTAATTCTGATAATCTTTCTAGGTACTGTAGTCCTCCCATTCCCTGTATGAAAATTTGCATATTCGAAAAGTAGCATATGCGAAAATTAGCATAAGCGAAAATTTGCACGCCAGTCTCACACAGTAGTATTAGAGCCTTCTTCACACCACACAAGCTGGAAGCAGAGAGGGATGATCACTGTGATGTGTACTGTGAAAAAAAAAATATTCATAATTACGAATATATAGTGCTATATTCGCGAATATGAGATATTCGCAAATAAAATTCGCATTGCAAATATTCGCGAGCAACACTAGTGATTCGTACAGCGGTAGAATTATTTCCTTGTCGTGGGCATCTATGCCCCTATTGATGCACCCCATGATTTTATTTGTCTTGGAAGCAGCTGCCCAACACTGGTCACTACAGCTAAATTTACTATTAACTAAGACTCCCAAGTCCTTTTCCACGTCAGTCATCCCTAGTGTTCTCCCATTTAATACATAATCCCAGCCCGGATTTTTCTGCCCAATGTGGATAACCTTACATTTATCAGTGTTGAACCTCATCTGCTACTTCCCAGCCCAAACCTCCAACCTATCCAGATCCATTTGTAACAGTGCCCTGTCCTCTATAGTGTTTACTGCTTTACAGAGTTTAGTATCATCTGCAAAGATTGCTACTTTACTATTCAACCCCTCTACAAGGTCATTAATAAATATATTAAATAGAACAGGATCCAAGACTGACCCCTGTGGTACCCCACTAGTAACAACACCCAATCAGAATAAGTACCATTAATAACCACCCTCTGTTTACTATCACTGAGCCAGTCACTTACCCACTTGCACACATTTTACCCCAGTACAATCCTTCTCATTTTATGCACCAACCTTTTATGTGGCACCATATCAAATGCTTTGGAAAAATCCAGATATACGACATCCAGCGATTGCCCCTGGTCCAGTCTGGAGCTCACCTCCTCATAAAAGCTGATCAGGTTAGTTTGACAGGACCGATCCCTCATAAAGCCATGCTGATATGGAGTCATACATTTATTTTTTTCAATATACTCCAAAATAGCATCTCTTAGAAAACCCTCAAACAATTTACATACAAAGGAGGTTAAACTAACAGGCCTATAATTCCCTGGGTCACCTTTTGACCCCTTTTTAAATATTGGCACCACATTTGCCATGCACCAGTCCTGGGGAACAGTCCCTGTTATTATAGAGTCCCTGAATATTAAAAATCGGGGTCTATCTACACTGTAGTACATTACTTAATTCCTTAAAGGGGTACTCCAGTGGGAAACCTTTTTTTTTTTTTTTTATTAACTGGTGCCAGAAATGTAAACAGATTTGTAAATAACATCTATTAAAATGTTTTAATCATTCCAGTACTTATTTGCTGCAAAATACTACAGAAGAAATTCTTTTCTTTTTGGAACACAGATCTCTTTGCTCACATCACGAGCACAGTGCTCTCTGCTGACATCTCTGGCCATTTTAAGAACTGTCCAGAGTAGGAGAAAATCCCCATAGAAAACATATGCTGCTCTGGACAGTTCCTAAAATGGACAGAGATGTCAGCAGAGAGCACTGTGGTCATGATGTCAGCAGAGAGCACTGTGTTCCAAAAAGCAAAGAATTTCCTCTGTAGTATTCAGCAGCTAATAAGTACTGGAAGGATTAAGATTGGTTAACCTCTTAAGTACAGGTACGCCCTGCGCCAGGTCCCGGTATTTAAAACAGGGTAACGCCGTGACCCCGCATCATACCGGGTCGATCCTCGGGACCCTGGGCTATTAACCGTTTAGACGCGGCGATCAAAGTTGATCGTCGCATCTAAAACGAATGTAAAAGCTTCCCAGCAGCTCAGTTTGGCTGATTGGAACAATCGCGATCAAATCACGATGTCCCGATCAGCTAGGATGCGAGCGGAGGCCCCCTTACCGTGCTCCATCGTGTCCGATCGGCGTTTGATTGCTCCAAGCCTGAGCTGCAGGCTTGAGCAATCAACCCCCTATAACACTGATCCATGCAAAGCTATGGCTTTGCAGGGATCAGTGTAAAAGATCAGTGTGTGCAGTGTTATAGCCCTCTATGGGAGCTATAACACTGCAAAAAAAAAAAAGTTTAAAAAAAATAAGTTAAAGGTAATTTAACACCTTCCCCAATAAAAGTTTGAATCACCTCCCTTTTCCCATAAAAAAAAACTGTGTAAATAAAAATAAACATATGTGGTATCGCCGCATACGGAAAATGTCCAAACTATAAAAATATATCATTAATTATACTGCACTGTCATTGGTGTACGCGCAAAAAAATTCCAAAGTCCAAAATAGCGTATGTTTGCTCACTTTTTATATCATGAAAAAAATGTATAAAAAGCGATCAAAAATTCCTATCAATACAAAAATGGTACGGATAAAAACTTCAGAACACGGCACAAAAAATGAGCCCTCATACCGGCCCGTACGCAGAAAAATTAAAAAGTTATAGGGGTCAGAAAATGAGAATTTTTAATGTACAAATTTTCCTGCATGTAGTTATGATTTTTTTCAGAAGTACGACAAAATCAAACCTATATAAGTAGGGTATAATTTTAACCGTTTTGACCTACAGAATAAAGATAAGGTGTCATTTTTACCGAAAAATGCACTGTGTAGAAACGGAAGCCCCCAAAATTTACAAGATTAAATTTTTTCTTCAATTTTGTCGCACAATTAATTTTTGTTCCATTTCTTTGTGGATTTTTTGGTAAAATGACTAATGTCACTGCAAAGTAGAATTGGTGCCGCAAAAAATAAGCCATCAAATGGAATTTTATGTGCAAAATTTAAAGCGTTATGATTTTTAGAAGGTGATGAGGAAAAAATGAAAATGCAAAAACGGAGTCCTTAAGTGGTTAATAGAAGTAATTTACAAATCTGTTTAACTTTCTGGCACCAGTTCATTTAACAGAAAAAAGTTTTCCACTGGAGTACCCCTTTAATGAGAAGTGAAAGTGTGGTCTCCCAGGGCAGAACACCTTTACTACCTGAGCTCTGCCGTGTGTTTTTTTAAATCTCCAAGGTGCCTTTCTGTGATCTTTGTCAGCGTTTTAGTGTGTTCTGAGGTACAAATTACTTCCATTTTGTTTTCCAGCATGTATTTTACTGTGCCTTTAACAGTAAAGAACTAGTGAGTAGCCACAACAACAGACCTCAATCAATCAGATACACTCTTTCTCCACCTAGTCTCATGAGACTGGGAAGAGCCCTAAGTGAGCAGTCTGGCTCTAGCAAGAGCTGAGGAGAGACCCCCAGCTGCAGTCTCCTGCTCTTCTATCTCATGAGAGTAGGTCTCAAGTGTTCCAGCATAGCTGAATGGCTTTCACACGGATTCTGCCACCCAGGATAAAGTCAAGCCATCTCCAAAAGGCTTTTAAGACAAAAGCATATGTTTGATGGGCCCCATAGAGAAATTGGATAAGGGTGTGGGCAATCCTCAGGCCCACATCCATCTGCATTATGGACCAACATCCAGGGCCCTTTACCTGACCGTGGTGGTATGCACGAAAGACCCTGGTGGTATGCACGAAAAAAGGAACTCCGCCTGTGAAGCTTGTGCCAGTCATCTTCTGTCATCTGAAGCCATTCAAGGTTGTTTCAAGTCACAGCATATCCAGTAAACTTCTACTGTGGCTTCTCACTACATTCAGTGTGCCCCCAGAACTTAAATTGTCATTATTGTATTTAGAGATGGGCAAATCGAAGCTGACGAAGTCAAATTCGTTCCGAATTTCACATAAAATTTTATTCTTAATGAATCCAAATTTCCTCGTGCTTCGTGGTAATGAATCGCTTCATTTACTACATTTTGTGCGGATCGGGGGCTGAAATGGTGGCTACATGTGTTAGGACATGGAGCAGGAAAGTCTGGGAATGTGGGAAGGCGGGTAGGCGGAATCACCATGAATCACATGGCAGCATTCAGCCAGCAGCCAGCCAGCCCTGTAATGTCACAGCCCTACATATTCGGCAGCCATTGCTGAAGATGGGCATTTCTGAGAGCAGAGACTGTGTGTGCACACTAATCACCATTACTGACAATACGGATCTTTACAGCGGTGAATCCATTCACCTCAAGCCCGCCTTCATTCTGGCTATGGAGAGAGCAGACACTGTGTGGTCACTAATCACCGTTACTGGCAATACAGATCTTTACAGCGGCGAATCCATTCACCTCAAGCCCACATTTGTTCTGGCTAGAGAGAGAGCCGACACTGTGTGGTCACTAATCAGCGTTACTGGCAACACAGATCAGCTCAGGGGAAATCCATTGACCTCAAGCCAGCATCACTGCAGGCAGGCAAGCAGGCAGGGAGAGTTCAGAATTTGTTTCATAGTCTTCCAATTAAGATCAACACAGGAAGCACTCTCTGTTCAAAGACTGCAAGCAACGATAGTTCATCCAGACTCTGTCATTGTGCCACTCTGTGGCAATGATTCTAATAGCGATGCCTGTAATCTGCATGTCATACTGAATAACAGTTTTATTTCAGTACCCGAGCACACTCCATATGCATGTTAAGGCAAGGAAAAGCATTCTACACCCCTATTGAGGCTCTCTGTAGTCCGGAAATAGACGTTTTTAATAGCAATTCACCCAGATATATTTGTATCAAAACAGATTTTTTTGGGAAAATTCTGTGAATCGGCCGAATCGAATTTTTGAAAATTTGCCTATCTCTAATTGTATTGTGTTCCTGCAAGTTTTTTCAGTAAAGTTTATAAGTGATTATCCAAAATTCCTGCATCTGTGTAATTTCTGTTTATTTGTTTTTGTATTTTTCTGTTTTGGTGTGTATTCACACACTAGTTTGTGCAGAGCAGTTTGCTATTTTACCTGGATAGGATATAGTTAATGCTCTGAAGGAATGAGAACTCGGGTGGTGTTATTTAACCAGAGTTCTCCTGCATTCTGGTGCTGGTTATTGTGTGCAATACACTTTCAATTCTGCTTGAGAATTTACCTTGTATTTATCTGAGTTTTAGCCATGGTTAAATAGACTTGTTCTTTGTAGATTTTGGTCTGTGTTACATTATTTGGTTTTAGGATTATGTTTGTTCGTTCTGCTCTGTCTGTGTTCACACTGTGCCTGAGTCTAGCGTGTACCCTGTGCTCTGTACGTTATATTCTTGTTCGGTATTCTGGAGTCTATTTAGACTCATCAGGTTCTAGTCTAGTGTTTCATGTATTATATTTTCATTTCCTACTGGGGAAGCATTTTGTCCACACGGTGGAGTGTGTCCGTTGGCCAGTAGCCTATTTGGCTTCATTATTAATGGCTACTCCTATAGTGGAGTGGGAAGTCCAGTTTGTATGTTTTCTGTCCCAGTGTGAATAGTGTCCTATATTTATATGCTGTTTGGTTGATCTGATGTTTGTCCTTAGTACTTGAACCTGTTTGTGAACAGTGTTCTATGTTACCTGTTCAGTTTAGTGTTTTGGCTCTCAGTTCTTCTGTTTATCCCCTTCATCTCCTGGATTTTGCTGTATACTCATATCATGCCTAGTCTTGTTCATTTTATCATGTCTACCGTTTATCTGATATCCCGTTTATGAACTGTTTGTTAATTCCCTATATTCTGCTATGTTTGTGAGTTTATATTCTGCCCTGTTAGTATGTGTATTCTGTCTGGTATATCTGGTTGTCTAGTAGTTTTCTGTTTCTGTTCTGGTTTGTGACCGACTATGTATATTATGTGTTTTTAAGCCACTGCACTTTAGTGCAGGAAGGGACTGGTGCCCAGTTGTCGATCCATCGTTTAGGGTGGATGGGCAAGTAGGCAGGGAGAGGATTTTTACGGTCAGTTTAGGGCTCACCCTCCCTGTCCCCTCAGTCGGTCATGACAATTTGAGGAATTATTTCCCTCCATTTATTTCCCTCCATTTGAATCCCTCCACTTTTGGAGCTGTGGTAACTGAACTTAATCTGCAAGACTACAACCACCAAAATCTTCACACACTAGTTTAAAGCACACTTATGAGATCACAAACTTTTTACCGGCCAGCAAAGTACCTGTGTCACAGTAGTCCACACTATACATCACCCTTTGCTTACAACAAAAGCCTCAAAGGGGTACTTCGGTGTAAAACATTTGTTTTTTAAATCAACTGGTGCCAGAAAGTTATACAGATTTGTAAATTACTTTCTTCTATTTAAAAATCTTAATCCTCCCAGTACTTATCAGCTGCTCTATGCTCCACAAAAAGTTTTATTTCTTTCTGGAATTCTTTTCATCTCTTTCTATGTCAGGAACTATAAAGAGTACAAGCAAATCCCCATAGCAAACCTCTTCTGCTCTGGACAGTTCCTGATACAGACAGAGGTGTCAGCAGAGAGCTCTGTGGTCAGACTGAAAAGAACTCCAGAAGGAAATACAACTTCCTGTGGAGTATTGGCATTGTTTTGTCTTGGTGAATATTTTTACATACTGTAAGTGACAGAAGTGTCGCCATATTGACATAAGCATGTTCAAAGTGACCATCAAGTTTAGATAAACAGTGAAAACTAATAAGACTGCACTGTCTTTGGTTTTTTCCATGAAACAAAGTTGTTAAAATCACATGTGTACCACATCAGGGCTCAAGTCCTGCAGGAACTCATGAAAATTGAGTTCCTGCACTTCTTCCATAGCAGGAACGCTGTTCCCATTAGCAGGAGTCCTGCAGGACCAGCCCTTAACCCCTTAACGACGCAGGAAGTATATTTACGTCCTGCGCCGGCTCCGGCGATATGAAGCGGGATCGCGACGCGATCCCGCATCATATCACGTCGGTCCCGGCGCTAATCAACGGCTGGGACCCGCGGCTAATACCACACATCGCCGATCGCGGCGATGTGCGGCATTAACCCTTTAGAAGCGGCGGTCAAAGCTGACTGCCGCTTCTAAAGTGAAACTGAAAGTATCCCGGCTGCTCAGTCGGGCTGTTCGGGAACGCCGCGATGAAATCGCGGCGTCCCGAACAGCTGATCGGACACCGGGAGGGCCCCTACCTGCCTCCTCGGTGTCCGATCGACGAATGACTGCTCCGTGCCTGAGATCCAGGCAGAAGCAGTCAAGCGCCGATAATGCTGATCACAGGCGTGTTAATACACGCCTGTGATCAGGATGAGAGATCAGTGTATGCAGTGTTATAGGTCCCTATGGGACCTATAACACTGCAAAAAAAAAAGTTAAAAAAAAGTGTTAATAAAGGTCATTTAACCCCTTCCCTAATAAAAGTTTGTATCACCCCCCACGGCGCAAAAAATGAGTCCTCATACCGCCACGTACGTGGAAAAATAAAAAAGTTATAGGGGTCAGAAGATGACATTTTTAAACATATAAATTGCGACAAAATCAAACCTATATAAGTAGGGTATCATTTTGACCATATGGACCTACAGAATAATGGTAAGGTGTAATTTTTACCAAAATATGCACTGCGTAGAAACGGAAGCCCCCAAAAGTTACAAAATGGCGTTTTTTTTCCGATTTTGTCGCACAATGATTTTTTTTTTCGTTTCGCCGTGCATTTTTGGGTAAAATGACTAATGTCACTGCAAAGTAGAATTGGCGACGCAAAAAATAAGCCATAATATGGATTTTTAGATGGAAAATTGAAAGGGTTATGATTTTTAAAAGGTAAGGAGGAAAAAACGAAAGTTCAAAAACGGAAAAACCCTGAGTCCTTAAGGGGTTAAAGGGGTACTCCGCCCCTAGACATCTTATCCCGGGGGTCCCGCCACTGGGGACCACAGCGATCTTGGCTGTGGCACTGCAGACATCCGGTGCACAGAGTGAAATTCGCTCCGTGCCGAATGACTGGCAAAGGGGGGCAGAAGCTTGTGACATCCATGCCCCCTCAATGCAAGTCTATGGGAGTTGGTGTGACGGCCGTCATGCCCCCTCCTATAGGCTTGCATTGAGAGGCTGTGGCCGTGACATTACGAGCCTCCAGCGCTGCACCCAACGCTCTAAAAGAATGCCGGGTGTAGCAGGGAGAATGCGGAGGTCCCAAGCAGCGGGACCACCGCAATCAGACATCTTATCCCCTAACCTTTGGATAGGGGATAAGATGTCTATGGGCGGCGTACCCTTTTAAGTGGAAATCTTGGGTGAGTTCCCACACTTTTTTTCCCAGGACTTTACCCCTGTACCACATACATATACAGTATGTTAAGGAGGACAAATTATATATTTCACTATTAACTCACCAACCAGATAGAAAGAGAAAGCGGCATGCAGGATCCAAGTTTGCCAACGCAGTAACTTTATTGCTCCATAGCAGGATACAAGCCGGGAGAATCAATCAACACACCAACGCAAGGTAATCGCTTTGCGTCAAATTTGACGTGAAAGGATTATGTTGTGTTGATGTGTTGATTGATTCTCCTGGGTTGTTTCCTGCTATGGAGCAATAAAGTAACCATGTTGGCAAACTTGGATCCTACGCGCCACTTTCTCTCCAGTTGGTGAGGACTTAAATTTTAGCGTGCACTGGAGACTGTCTGCTAAACTGTGTCCATGTCCTGGGGGAGTATCCCAGATACAACAGGTGGAGCTGTGCCAACTGAACCATTTCTATAATGTATTCCTTTATATATCACTGGATTGTTCTCCGCAATGAATCTGATCACTTACTGTTTTCTCTCTGAAACTGTAACCCTGCTGTAGCCAGGCAACAGAGCACACACTTGCCCACAATCCACCTTGCTGACATGCACAGTGGAGACCAACTGCCATTACTTTCAGTAGACTGCAGTTGAACTAAGCATGTGTGACCATCTCAGTGGGTAGTAAGGGCAACAGTTATCAAAATTATACAGGCACATGGGGGATTAGCAACTCTACATCTCTCAAACTGTTCATTTTTAGCAATACTTGTTCATATGAGCATGAGCATGTGAGGCTGCAAATCTGCAGGTAAAATTCACGGCTGCTCTAAAATTTACAGCATGGCGGCAGCAGCTGCATTAAAAGTATTTATCCTATTTTTTTATTCACTAAAGTGCTGCTCGTCTCAAAAATGGTGCCATAGACACAGCCACACTGGGGCCTAAAGGCAAACACAGCCTTGAATGGTGGTACAACATAATAAAAACACCTTTCCAAAACCAAAAAGTAATAAAGCATAAACTGACTGCATAGTGTACATCTAAAATAGAATATAATAATTTTACAGCAAGGAAATTAAAGAGCAACTCATTCACCAGGGCCTGCTGCTTAATGTAAGTGTGCTAATGGGAAATCAAAGGAGCTCCAGAGATTGCAGGGCCTTTCAGGCAATGTGTTGACTGGATTAGCAGTAGCTTAGTCATTTGAGGCACTGAATTTATTGTGAACATGGGAAGGTGAGAGAAGGTGTTAATGTAACACTTCATCAGAACTGTAAAAGAGTTGGTGTTTATAGGTTACCACAGTGAGTCATAAATCCAGAGTCTTCATTAAATGCACTTTCCTACGTATGAAGAATCGAATATACTGACATTCTCATGTCCTTTTCTGCATAAAACTGCTTATAAATGAAATTGCAAAAGAAGAAATAAGATGGAAACAAGTGATGAAAAGACTGTTGAATGTCTTCTCATTGTTCATGGTAGTACTCTCCTTGTAGCTAGCATGGCCTGATAGAAAGAATATGAAAGTTTTAAAACTGTAATATTCTACATTTTATTGCATGCAATGTATTATTGCCACATATTCTCTATGTTGCATAGGAAGATATGAGACCAACAAACAATTTAATCCCATATCTTCTTAAAGACACAGGGTGTTAATGTATGCCCTGTGCCCGCACCCACTGTATGCAGCGTGTTCAAGCACTGAGCACACTTCATACTCGGTAGGTGCCAGTTGCTATCAGCACAGCTAATACCAATGGGTGGATCGGGCCAATGCCTTGTATTAAGCCTTAAGACGCTGCGATCAAAGTTGATTGCAGCATCTAAATGCAGGAAAAGTCATTGCCGGCTAGCTCAGGGAGCTGATCGGGACCACTGTGATGAAATTGTGGGTCCCAGTCAGCTGAGAGCATGGGCAGAGGTCCCTTATCATGCTATGTCCCATTCAATCAGCACTTCAATACTGCAGGCAGCCTGTAGTAATGGAGCGCCGATATCACTGATCAATGCTGTGCTGTGGAACATCATTGTTTAATGTATGTGTCATGTCTGGGCACACTATTCTCGCCCACTCGCCTGTCCCTGCCTACTTACATACCTGCCCTAGACGACAGGTCCGTAACCACAGTGACAGTCCCTTCTTAAATTAGTGAGGGACAGTCAAAAAGTCAAAACAATAAACTGCAAAACTGACAAAAGGTCAGGAAAGGCTGGAGGTACACGACTAACAGAAAACCAACCTAAACATGCACACACAAAAATATGTAGTCAGAGGTGCGAGTCTAAACCTGGAGAACACGAAGTACAGTAACAGAGTATCAAAGGGAAGTCAAAAGCTAAGCCAAAAGTCACAAAACCAGAATAAACAGAATGAGCACAGAGATAGCTAGGTGAGTTACTAAGAACTATCACAAGCAGAGAATGACTGAAAAGGGCCTCCTTATATATGCCTGAGCTGCAACCAGGAGGACTCTAATTGGCTCAGCAAGCTTAACCACACCCAGGAGCACAGAGGAGTCATCCCAGCAACCAAATCAAACAACAGGGCTAGAAATCATTAAACAATATCACTGACAGTTGGACACAATGGTGTCCTATAGCTATTTTCTACCAGAATAACACTAAACCATGTAGCTAAAAATTTACAATTTTATTAAATCCTCATTAAAAAACCCAATAACAATAATATAAATAGTTAGTATCAATACAAAAGAAAGAAGAAGTTCTCCTATGATGAACAACTGTATATCCCAACGCGTTTCCCCGTGTATCTTATGATATACAACGGTTCATCAGGGGATGACAACAACAGTATAAAAATATATACCTAATAAGCACAGAGATATGGAGGAACAATATATATATAGATAGCGTGCAACACATGGACAAAGGCACAACTTAATGCACAGAAGATGGGAGGACAATTAGAACTATACATGTTTATAATACATCAAAGCAAACATATATACAGTGCAAAGCACATGAATGCAGACAGACGATAGCAAGGCTTATTTGTGGCTTCATTTAAATATCCTTCGACTGATGTAGCGACCTCTAGGTAGTTGGATAGCAAAAAACGAGGTCACTGATAGAGTGAGGACCCTAAGATAAGGGCTCCTCCACAAAAAGAGAGAGAAAGGCTTAACAAATGGCCCCCTGGAATAAAGACCTGATAATAGTTGCTTCTTTACTACATTTAGCTCCGGACCACAATTGTCCAAACACCAGGATCCTATATGACCCTCCAAATTGTTTTAGATAAAAAATTCAGATAATAATACCACCTAGGTAAAAAAGCAACCTCTATGATGTCCACATAACCCCAGTTTGTCCAAAAGATGTCCAGCCATTATCCATGTGTAGTTACCCCATATCAGAATGCCATAGGCATGATACGTCCATCCGCGGCTGGCGATCCACGTCGCAGATCGTGGATCGCCAGCCGCAGACGGACGTATCATGCCTATGGCATTCTGATATGGGGTAACTACACATGGATAATGGCTGGACATCTTTTGGACAAACTGTGGTTATGTGGACATCATAGAGGTTGCTTTTTTACCTAGGTGGTATTATTATCTGAATTTTTTATCTAAAACAATTTGGAGGGTCATATAGGATCCTGGTGTTTGGACAATTGTGGTCCGGAGCTATCTGTAGTAAAGAAGCAACTATTATCAGGTCTTTATTCCAGGGGGCCATTTGTTAAGCCTTTCTCTCTCTTTTTGTGCAGGAGCCCTTATCTTAGGGTCCTCACTCTATCAGTGACCTCGTTTTTTGCTATCCAACTACCTAGAGGTCGCTACATCAGTCGGAGGATATTTAAATGAAGCCACAAATAAGCCTTGCTATCGTCTGTCTGCATTCATGTGCTTTGCACTGTATATATGTTTGCTTTGATGTATTATAAATATGTATAGTTCTAATTGTCCTCCCATCTTCTGTGCATTAAGTTGTGCCTTTGTCCATGTGTTGCACGCTATCTATATATATTGTTCCTCCATATCTCTGTGCTTATTAGGTATATATTTGTATACTGTTGTTGTCATCCCCTGATGAACCGTTGTATATCATAAGATACACGGGGAAAGCGTTGGGATATACAGTTGTTCATCATAGGAGAACTTCTTTCTTTTGTATTGATACTATTTATAGTATTATTATTGGGTTTTTTAATGGGGATTTAATAAAATTGTAAATTTTTAGCCACATGGTTTAGTGTTATTCTGCTAGAAATTATTAACCCTATGGGTTCTGGCAGAACCAGTCATCACAGTATGCAGTGGAGAGATTGTATGCAATAGTCCCCTAAGGGTACTGAAAAATAGTGAATAAAATGTAAAAAAAAAAAAAAAGCCCCTTCTGTAATAAAAGTTTGAATCACCCCCCCCCCCCCCCCCTTTTCCCCTTTTTTCAAATAATGTAAGCAAAAGTATAGATAAACATATGTGGTATATCACCACATGCACAAATGTTTGAACTATAAAAATATAATGTTCTGAAATTGCAGGTCCATGGTGTAAACGTAAAAAACATACCGAAGTCCAGAATTGCTGGTTTTTGGTCACTTCATATACCAGAAAAAAATATATAAATACAAGATCAAAAAGTCCCATCAAAACAAAAATAGTACAGATAAAAACTACAGATTATTGCTCAAAGAATGAGCCCTCATACAGCCCCTCATATGGCCCCATATACAGAAAAATAGAAGTGTTCAGAAGGGGTCAGAAGATAATAATTTTTAGCATACTCATTTTTGTGCAAAAAAATATATAGTTTTTTAAAAGTAGTAAAATATAAAAAACTGTACAAATTGGGTATTGTTGTAATTGTATTGTCTACTAATTAAACATAATTGTGATTTTTACCTAAAAGAGTAGAAATTGAACACCCTAAAATTAGCAAAATGCCATTTTTTTCTTCACCATAGATTTGGTGGTAAAATCAGTTATGTTATTACAAAGTACAATTTGTGGCACAAAAAAAAAAGCCTTCATATGGGTCTGTAGGTGAAAATTTTTAAAAGTAGTACAATAATATAAATTCAGTAATCATCAGTCTTCAGGGTATGGTAATGAGCCCGCTTGGAGCATGGGGGGAGTTCCCAAGCCCCCCGTGCACAGTGATGTCCAGTGTTCTGAAGATATGTGTGCACTGACTTCCGCAGGGACTACCAGTTGGTCACTTTTCCAATGGCTGTGATCTTGGAATATCCCCAGGACAGCATTTTTCCAAAAGAGTGAAAGGCCATGCTTTTGAGTCCTACAAAACACTGGACATGCTTACAAATATTCCAAGCCTAGTCACTATTTCAACATGTGTAGTCCATTAAAAATGAATGCATCTGGCTGGGATACGGCATAGTGTATGTTGCCATACCAGTACCAGTTTTCCAGTTATCCGACATATATCACAAGCGTGTGCTACTTTTTAGATGTGAAATTAGCCTTATTATAAGCACATTTGCATTTACAACACTTGGCACGTGATTGTCACATGTGAAGGAGATGGGACTTCAATAATACTGAGTTGTATTGTGACACCCAAAATATTGGGTTTTCATTGCAAATAGTTTCAGTGCCTTTGCCTACTGAAGGTTTGAACTGGTTTATTACAAAATGTGAATAGCTGAATAGAATGAACTATGTTCCATATAAACCAATAGTTTCCATATAAAAACTATTAAGAAATTAGTAAAATGTCCACAAGGTTTCTGTCTTCTCCTTTATGCTATGCATGGGTTGGGGCAATGATTGTAGGAACAACTATTTTTATAGAAATGTAAAATAGAGATACACTTCTCAATATATTTATTGCTGTATCTTGTCATGTGAAAAAGACAAACACTGAGTTCTTCTAATGTCAGATGTAAACAACAAAGTTCATTGTAGAGCTCCAACTTACTGTATTTTTAGATCTTATGTGATATGCTGAAGCATAAATATTGTCAATAAGTTTTATATAGTTTTCCTTCAGCTTACAATGGCCTCAGTTTACAATATTTTCAACATACAATGGTATTTTCCAGAACATTGTAACTTAAAACTATGCCCAACATACAATGCTACGGACAGCGCATATCTGTGAAACATGTCAATGGCTGCAAGAAATGACCAATCAGAATGGGCATTCAATGGTAAAACACCTGTATTACTGAAGTGCATGCACTGACTGGCTGTCTGGTAGCGCCTCCCTACAGTACGGGGAGATACTACATGTTCTGTACTACTCTTTACCTGAGCCAGGGTTAGCTACTACTTCGGGTGCTAGATGTGGGAGGAGCTTGGGGGGCTCCATTCACTTTTTTGGACACTGGCAGAGATTCATCAAGACCTGTGCTGAGGAAAGGTTGACCAGTTACCCACAGCAACCAATCAGATTGCTTCTTTTATTTTTTAGAGGCCTTTTTAAAAATTGAAGAAGCCATCTTATTGGTTGCTATGGAAAACTGGTCAACATTTCCTCTGCACAAGTGTTGATCAATCTCCCCCACTGTGTGTACTGTACAGGACACAGAAGAAGCTCCTGTCCTCTACATAGACATTGATTTACAGCTTCCAGCAGATCTTTCTTATTTTTATATGTTACAACTTGTTTTAGTTGTCTACTTATTTTTCTTTAATCCTCACTTTTTCCTATTTTTGGATGGCATTTTGGGGCTTTATAAAGAATTACCAGACTTCCATAGATAAGGTCCCAACATACAATGGTTTCAACATACAATGACCATCCATCCTGAAACCAATTAATATTGTAAATGGAGGGCCCACTGTATAGCAAACAGTGCAAGGTGGGGGGCATGAAAGTATAAACTGTGTGGTATGGCACCATCTGGGACTGTCCCCCATGAAAAGTCTTCTGCCATAACAGAGAAATAACAACTATTGCAATGACCTTGGGTCCCATTTTCTAAGTATATTGTACATATATGTTGTCAATAAGTGGCAACTATACAGACCAGCGACTGATAAAAGAACATCTATTCTAATATTAAAACACCACAACTTGTGTAGAGGAAAAATTGACCGCTTGCTCATAGCAACCAATCAGATCACTTCTTTTATTTTTCAGAAGCCTTATTAAAAATGGAAGAACCAATCTAATTGGTTGCTATTGGCAACTGCACCACTCTTCCTCTGCACAGATTTTAATAAATACCCCCCATTGTCTCTGACCAGATATGTGGTCATTTTATCACAAGAATACTGCACCCCCTCCACTAAGAAACATATCTCTTTTGTAAAGTTTTAAAAATTGCCAATGCATTTTACCTTGCTTTTGGTAAGATTGGAGTAATTTGTAGAGTACACCTTAAATACTAAAATATGTTCTTGTTTTTTCTAATCTGTTTCTCTTTGATTTATTTTATTTTTTTGCATTACTATGGGGCAGTCATATTGCCTGAGTTGTTTTTACCAGCATTTAGGGATCTGGTTTACAGCAGGACCCATGTACCATAGACAACAGTAGACAGGATCTGTTTCATTCACATGAATTGGAAACATTAGTGGGCATTCTCTGTTACCTTTTCAGAGATCATTCTTCAGGGATAGGGAGGCTGAGCTCTAAATGGTGGAGAATTCAGTTTTCTTTTTTTCCACAGTGCACTTTTAGGTTAAAATACAATAACACAGACACTGCAGCATGTAAGATAGTCCTCATTTTTTTGTATTTTTTGTTGACAGTTTAAGTTTTGGAACAAATTCTTGCTTTTACATAGAACTGTGGTATCAAGCTTCAGTGTTTTCAATTTACAAAAAAATAATAGGATTTGAGAGACCACATTGTTGTATCATTCTTTCACCAAAACTCTTATTAAATTTAAAGTGCACATCCAATTACAACTTCAAAATAATATTTGGTATGATTGAAATAAAAGTCTCACTATGAAAATTATTGAACGGTACTGAAATGCCTTCTTTATTGCAAAAATCAACAGATCCAGGTTTATCCCTCAATGAACCTACATTTATATTTTGGGAATTAAAGGTCATTGACCCAAATGACTTGTAACTAACTTGTCCCTTTTTCTCCCATGGTTTTTAATTTAATCCACACGTGTGTTGGTCGAGAATATCTGAAATCGAGGAATATCGAAAGTTCTCTGGTTGTCAAATATGCTATATAAATGATAGATGCAATAACTCTCACACATAACCGTATTATGTAATTGTCCAGTTCCGTTGGTTGAAATCTATACCTTAAACAATGTTATTGTATGTAGGTTGTCCTCTGTTATCACTTATGTTCACACACATGTTTTTTTCTTTCTTACAGGCAGTGTGTGTACTTGCATAAGAAAATAAATCAAGCCCCTCTCAAAAGACAAGGGGGTGCTCCCTCCATCTGGAGAAAAAAAAGGTCTACAGGGGCGACAAGCCTTCTTTACCATACAAACTGTCAATTTATTTTGAACAGTCTACCTCAGGAACTGGTCACAACAGGAACAGTTGAAAGCTTCAAAACAGGGTTAGATACATTCCTAGAACAAAATAACAATAATGCATACGCAGAAATATACAATCCTTCCCCTTGATTCTCCCATACCCCTTCCCTTCACCTCCTCGGTTGAGCTTGGTGGACATGTGTCTTTTTTCAACCATACTATGAAACTATGTAGAATGGAAGTGGATTTTTTTCAACAAACAAACAGCAAGTTAGGAGGAGTTCTAGATGAGGAGCCTTAGGCTAGATTTCCACTTGTTTTTTTTTTTTTTTTTTTTTTTTTTTTGTACACCTAAAAAAAAGGCAGCAAAAACGCCAGAAAAACTGCCACAGGTTTTTCCTGAGTTTTGGCAGTTTTTCTGGCGTTTTTTCTGGCGTTTTTGCTGGTGT